>NW_008360015.1:2516015-2585138 GCF_000622305.1 Nannospalax galili | reverse complement strand
GAAATGCAAATTAAAACCACTTTAAGATTTCATCTTACCCCTGTCAGACTGACAACAAATGTTGTCAAGACAACAAATGATACCAAATGTTGGAGAGGAAGTAGGGAAAGAGGAACACAAGGGAAGCCTTGTTAAAAAAAAAAAAAAAAAAAAAAAAAAAAAAAAAACCAACAACAGAACCCCAAAACCAAAAACCAAACAACAACAAAAAAACTGTATCTCCACCTGTGGAAGAATGAAACTAGACCCTTATCTTTCACCTTGCACAAAAGTCATTTCCAAATGGATCAAAGACCTCAATGTAAAGCCTGAAACTCTAAAACTGTTAGAAGAAAACATTGGCAATAACCCACAAGATATAGGTGTAGAAAAGGATTTTCTAAACTGTACATCAATTGCTCTGGAAACAAGGCCCAGCACCCACAGGGCGGCTACGAACCATCCTTAACTCCAGTTCCAGGGGAGTCCGAAGCCCCCTTCTGATCTCTGTGGCATTGCACGACATTACTAGATGAAGTAACACAGATTCAGAAATAAAACGACTTATGTTCTCCCTCATGTGTAGATCCTAGCACCAAATTCTGATAAGTGAATATGCATCCAAACATAACTACAGAAACCAGGACAATGAAATGGACCAGGGAGTTAAAGGAAAAGAAAGAATCTGAAAGAGAAGAACAGTAGGAAACAGACGTTAATAAGGGAGATATGGATAAAAATGGGATTTTTTTTTTTGTTTCGTTTTGTTTTTTGGCCTTTTTGACACAGGGTCTCCCTGTAGCCCCAGCTGTCCTGGAACTCACTATGTAGACCAGGCTGGCCTTGAACTCACAGAGATCCGCCTGCCTCTGCCTCCCAAGTGCTGGGATTAAAGGCATGCGCCACCACGCCCGGCCAAAATGAGGTTATTTTAAGAGGAGAGGGGAGGGAGGGTTATACAAGGAACCTTGGGGATAAAAGGAAAGAAGGAGTTCCAGAGAGGTGGCACCATAGGAGAAGGGTATTATTAAGGGAGAAATGGGAAAAATGGGGGCACTTTAAGTGGGGAAACCATGGTGGAAGGGTTAGACAATTCGAAAGATAAATAATGCCTAGCTAGTTTTAAAAAACCAGAGGGAACCATATTAATGGAACAACCTACTGACAAATTATACATACAACTAGCTCAAGGAATATATGTCTAGGCAAGGTTTATCTAAGAACATTTGGTCTTTGCCCAAGCTTTATCTACATAGTACATAGTAATTAAAAGTACCAGAGTGGTGGAACTAACCTTGGATGTTTAACAGACATACTTTGAGGCCTATACTAATTTGGTCAGAGGGACATAAAGGACAGTTTCTGCTCCTTGCCCTCCTAGGTTGACTAAGTTCCAGGGGACTATGAGCATCTCTCAAAATGTCCTGTAACTGTGGTGAGTCACCTGTCCTCCTGATCAAGGAGGACATGGGGACCCCATCACATGGACTTGAACCAGTGTCCAGTCTGCAAAGAGGAGTGTCAACACAGGGGAAACATTTCCTTCAAGCTTCCCAGTGAAACCAGCTACGGTTGAGTAGAACCTTTGACTTATCTTCACATAGATGGAACTAGTAAAAGAAGGGAACCAGCGGCTCCTCCCAAGCCCATGTGACCCCTGAGGAACAGATCCTCAAACAATCTTAAGAGTAAAAATAAATTGGTTTATCTGGGCCAACTGTATGGTCTTAAACACCCAAAAGTATAACCAAAGATCAAAGGGGTCAATATAATTCTTTAAGCGTCCATGTGTATAGCTAAAGGCTACATATAAGAAACAATGCGAGACAGAAGATACTTCTTTTGAGTTGTTGGCCAGGGTGGCCCAAGAGACTCCCAGACAGTAACCCAGCATAGAACTGGGAAAATGAACAGCAGACCCCAATCTTATCTAAAGGAATATTGGCAACTGATTGCTGCTAGATGAGGAAGAGCTGATATCCCAAAAACAAGGAACTCTAGATAGGCTGACTAGATTCAGCAGATGGACAAGCACTGGGGAACAGCTGGGGGCACTGACAACACAGTGGACAGTAACAGGGATGACAGAGTATATGGGCTCCCAGGGGCCAGGGGTGGAGTAGGGGTAGGGCTATAAGAGGGTGCCATTTGGGATAGGGGTATAACAATGAATAAGATTATTTGGGATGTTCTATATGAAATTCACCAAAAAAAAAAAAAAATCAAGTTTAAAAAATGAGTTATATTTGAGGAAGAAGCATAAAAATTTGCTTCATGTTAATTAGTATATGTGAAAAACATTACCATGGAAATCTACCTGATGACTTTATATCTATGCTCAGGTGCCAAGGATCTCAGAAAGTAACCAATTATGACTAGTAATAATCATATACATAGATTAGAGAAGCATGTGAAAACATCTAAGTGTTAGTACCATTAAAAATGAGTTTTTCGCATTAAAAATGTAGGAAACAGCATATCTTAAGATGAAATGGAGATCTTTAAAGGGTAAAAACTCATTCAATTTTATGTCTTACAGGGTTTATACTGAGTTCAATATTGTATGACTGCATTAATTCAACTGTGAACCTAAAAATTTACAGCCACTTTTGAAAGAGCCGCATCTTTGCTCTGGAAATTGTTATTGACTATGTTAATGCTGTAATGAAATGCTTCTTTCTAATCATGTTGTTATTAAATAAATAATTTTTTAAAGACCAAAAAATCAAAAAACAAATTACACGTTAAGTGTATGTACACACACACACACACACACACACACACACACACACACACACACCCTCATTACAGAGGATACTAAGAAGTGACAAGGCCATGGTTAGTAAGTGAAAATCAAGATGGTATCTCCCTCAATGTATTTCAAAATGAGCAAAGGCCTGGTGGGGTAAGGACACAACTTACAAAGAAGTTATGAAAGAAAGAGAAAGAACTGGTGGAGAAGGGGTCCATGCTCAGCCACATGCTCCCTTCTTCCCTGTTCTCATTCACTGAGGGATGCTCCACACTGCTCCTTGCTCTAGCACTTGTCAGTTGTCAAGCTCTGCTTCGCCCTCTGCTGGCTGTGCCCACACACTGCTCCTCCTCCTGTGATGGCCACACACCCTTCTAATCCAACTCTGGATCCTGTGGGACCATCAGCCTCTCCCAGTTTTTTGTTTGTTTTTATATTTTGGGGGAGCATGCACATGCCATGGTGCACATGTGGAAGTCAGAAGAAAACTTGCAGGAGTCAGTTCTCTCCTTCCACCATATGGGTTCCTAGGATCAAACTCACACCTTTACCCAACTGATGCATCTCTCCGGCCCCCATCTCCCAACACTAGCTCTCTAATGCACACATGCACTGCCTGCTCCCATTCCACCCACTTCCTGTGCCAGCACAAAGCTGTAATATAGAGCCTGTACACAGGGAAGACCCAGTAACTAGCTGCTGAATGAATGAGATCAGACACTCCTCTTCAGCTTTTTTCTCTCCCTCTCTGGCCCTGACTGCCTCTCAGACACAAGCACACAGCAGGGGCTCTGGCATGGACACCTGCCTCACATAGCCAGAATAACTGAACTATCATGTTTTCTTGCTCCATCATATTTCCTGCTCTTTACTCAGGAATGCTCCAAGCTAGCTCCTTCCAACACAACCCAACTCCCCACCCTGTCCTTTGTCAACAACACCAGGGCAAAACCCCTATACTGCAGCTTCCAAAATTCCTGTTTCTCACCTAATGGGGGGAAACAGTCTTACCTGGAGGGAGCCCACAGTCCTGTGATTCCACATACTCCCCAAAGCAGTCAATCTGAGCTGGGGTCACATGCCTCCACTCCTCCTCAGGAAAAGCCAAGCTCATGTCTTTAAATGGCCCCAGCCCCTGAAACAACAGGAGATTGCTATGGATGAAGAAAGAGTCCTGTGTCGGGACAGATGGCTCAGTGGGTAAAGGCTTGCTGCCAAGACTGGCAACCTGAGTTCAATTGCCAGAACCCACATGGTGGAGGAAGAGCCAATATGGAAGTCAGAAGTTATTCTCTGACCTCTGTACTCGCCCATGTAAAGATAGGACAGTAGCATCAAAACCAGGGCCAAGAGTCGAGGGGCAGTCAGTTACCCCTCCCACCCAATCAGTCGTGTGGGGGAGGGGCTAAGGATATATAAGCCAAGAACGCCATGAGGTACCTCTCTCGCTATTTTGTGTGGGCTGTCAGGAAGTCAAAGGATCTGTTTTGAGTGTGGACTTTCCAGCACAGCCATAAATGGGGGGCCGGGGGAGTGCCCACTCTTCTGTAAGTAACCACCCTATGCTCTGTTAGCAAGCCCAATAAACTTGTTAGGATTTTAAAAACAAAAAAATAAACTGCCCACTCCCAAAAGTGTTAATGTAGACCAGCCACCTTGTTCAGTCTCTGCTACCATGGCAACCCCTACCACCTTGGTGTTCCAAAAGTCACCTGCACTCCCTCCTCAAGCTTGAGCCTACTATGTATCAGCTCAAGCCCCACCTTAAGAATAGGCCATTTGCTGGGCGTGGTAACGCACGCCTTTAATCCCAGCACTTGGGAGGCAGAGACAGGTGGTCTACATAGTGAGTTCCAGGACAGCTGGGGCTACACAGAGACCCTGTCTCAAAAAAAAAGACCAAAAAAAAAAAAAAGAATAGGCCATTTATGGGCTAGAGAGATGGCTCAGCAGTTAAGAACACTGACTGCTCTTGCAAAGGACCCAGGTTCGATTCCCAACACCCACATGGCAGCTAACAACCATCTATAACTCCAGTTCCAGGGAATCCGACATCCTCTTCTGACCTCCTCAGGCATTGCACAACACAGGTGCACCTACCTAAATGCAAGCAACACACCCATACACATTAAATAAAAATAAAACATTTTTTAAGACTGCACCTAGAAAAGGCATGGGAATAGCATGGCCCTGGAAACTTTAGTGGTCAAGGCGCTTCAAATTTCCTGCTCATTCCACTTTGTGCTACATGTAACATGTTTATGAATCAATCTCCCCCAGTGATTGACCAAGCACACAAGAGACCCTTAAGACATGGCCCATGTCTGAGGCTTCTGGGACTGCCATTCTGGGAGGACAGTCCCAGGTATTTTCCTACCCGATGGATGCACTTGGGTGTTTGAAACTGGTAAAGGGCCGGGGTGTAAAGCTCAGTGGCAGAACTCTTACTCAGCGTACATGAAGCCAATAAATAAATAAATAAATAAATAAATAAATAAATAAGTAAATAAATAAAACATTTTTTAAAAAATAGGCCATTTAAGCTGGGTATGGTTCCAAGGGCACTGCACACAGTGCATTACCTACATGCAGGCAATACATGCATACACATAAGAATAAATAAATAAATAAATAAATTTTTTAAAAGTGGGTGCTGGGGATGTAGCCCAGTGTACATGCAGAAACACACGCACATTAGTAGCATACAAGAGGTACTGAGTTCAGCCTGCAGGGCTACAAAAAAAGATGTGACCAAAAAGATCAGAAAGCAAGTATGGGAGACTGGCATAGCAAACAACTGTGCCAAGAACAGTTAGCTAGATTTGAACTCAAAATCCTCCTGCCTGAAACCTGAATGCATACCCACATGCACACATATACATGCATACATACCACACACATACACACAACTCTCAAAACTGCTAAGTACCTCTATAGTAAAAGAAAACAGATAAAGCAGTGCCAGGCATGGTGGGGCATGCCTTTAATTCCAGCACTCAGGAGGCAAAGGCAGGTGGATCACTATGAGTTTAAGACTGGCCTGGTCTACATAGTGAGTTCCAAGATAGCTGGGGCTACAGGGAGACCCTGTCTCAAAAAAGAAAAAAAAATCTAGATAAAAAGAGCTTGAAAAGAGGTGCCCTTCATGGATAGACAATGGTATCCTGAAAGTGACAGGTTTTTAAACAAAATCCCAGTGCCAGGTACAGACTACTTCCCTACAAGCTCTTGGTCAGAGAGGTTCCCAAATAATCCTCCCTGCAAAAATACAGGCTGTTGCCATTGATCTTGGTTGCCCACCAGAACTACATGCTAAAGATATCATACATGTCGCTTACAGGACACAGAGAAATTAAGTTGCAACTAAAATGGAAATTAACTTCCCTACTGGCTCCTATACATAGGGCCAGAAGGTACTATGTAGGTTTGGGGGAGGGAAAACTCATCAATGGCTCACTTAGCTGTAGACCATGCATGCCCAGTCTGACCCACCAGGCAAGATATACCCACTGGTGCAGTAGTAGCTTGAGTACTTGGCAGATAGCCAATACTTTGTGATTGGATTTGAGGCCCACTCCATGGCAGTGAATCCTCACCTGCTACTAGAAACGCGGTCAAAAGCCTATGATGGAGAAGGACATGTGCACAGGGAGGAACATACGATAGCTGTTTCCCTAAAAGGACACTGTGTCAAACTTCCTTCTACATTTATACTCATGGACTAATGTCACTTTCACCTGAGGCCACGAAGCTCCTTTCTGCAGAGGGTGATGGTTAACTGGTCAAGTGCTGAGAGTAAACGACCATCGAGTGCTTGACCCTAAATGGGACATCTGTATCACCCACCTCCAAGGCCCAGGTAACATCACAGCAGATGGGATGGAAATAATTTAAGAGCTGGAGGATGAGGAATGCTATCAAGTGCCACAACTGGACATGATATAGCCATTGCCATCATGAACACCCGGCAGCAAGGGACACCACCCGGCAGCTAGGGACACCTGCACAACACTGGGCCCTTCGACATCTCATCATGGATAGAGAAGGTGCACACGAGACTTCATCCCTTCCTGAGGAGCCACTGACTATTAATGGTTGCTGGAGGTTGGGGTGTCATTTAATTTGATGGTGTCACTACTGGGGAACTAGTAGAGACAAGAAGGGGCTGAAAGGGAAAGAAAATGGAGTAACAGAGGGTCATGGGGGTGAATGTAATCATAATACATTTACGTTTATATATTATGAAACTTCCAAAAATAAAGAATAAAAATATTTTTACAGCTGAACACAGTGGCACACAATTTTAATTGCAACACTCGGAAGACAGAGGCAGGTAGCTCTGTGAAATTGAGGCCAGCTTGGTCTACATAGTGAGTTCCAGGCAAGCTGGGGCTACAGAAAGACCCTGTCTCAAAGAGACCAAAAAATTAAAAATTAAAAATAGGCCATGTTGTGACTATATGGAAATAGTCTTACAGGCTCCTGGGATCTTGCTCATATGAACTTACAGCAATGGTGTCAGCATGCACAAGACTCATGAAAACTCAAAGAGACAAAAAAACAGCACAGAACTGTGGAAATGGGCACCAATCTTAGCCAAAGAACTATTGGGCAACTGATCACTGCTTGGTGAAGGAGAGCTGATCTTCTTTAAGGGAGTGACTCTAGATAGGCTGACTAGACCCTAGTGTCTGAACTTGCACTAACCTGACTCAATGGGCCTTAACATAAATGACAGAATGCATGAAATCCAATGGGGTGGGGAGGGGGCTATGGGAGGGTGATGATGGAGACGGGGGTATAAAGATAATTAAGATGCTGTGTATGAAATATACAAAAATTCAATTAAAAAATATACTAGCCGGACGTGGTGGCACATGCCTTTAATCCCAGCACTTGGGAGGCTGAAGCAGGCGGATCTCTGTGAGTTCAAGGCCAGCCTGGTCTACATAGTGAGTTCCAGGACAGCTGGGGCTACAGGGAGACCCTGTCTCAAAAGGACAAAAAAAATACATATACTGAAATAATAAAATAAAAACAGGCCATATTCTTTAAAAATTGGAGGTTGTGCTGGAGAGATGGCTCAGGGACTAAGAGCACTTGGTGCTCTTGCAGAGGACCTGGGTTCAATTCCCAGCACCCACATGGTGGCTAACAACCACCTATAACTCCAGTTCCAGGGGTCCAACACCCTCTGCTGGCCTCCATGGATACCACACATACATGGTATACATAGATACATACAAATACTCATACACATAAAATAAAAAATCTTTTTAAGACAGGCGTGGTGGCACACACCTTTAATCCCAGCACTTGGGAGGCAGAGGCAGGGCGGATCTCTGTGAGTTCAAGTCCAGCCTGGTCTACATAGTGAGTTCCAAGACATCAGGAGCTACAGGGAGACCCTGTCTCAAAAAGACCAAAAAAAAAAAAAATCTTTTTAAAAAAAATGTCCAGTCAGTGAGATAGCTGAGTGGGTAAAGGTGCTTGTTGCCAAGCCTGACAACCTGATTTCAATCCTAAGAACCCACATGATGATAGGAGAGAACGCCCCCAAGCTGTCCTCTGACATCCCCATATGCACCATGACACACGTACACGCACAATAAACAAATGCAATTAAAAACAATTTTATATGGGCTGGAGAGATGGCTCAGCAGTTGAGAGCACTGACTGCTCTAGCAAAGAACCTGGGTTCAATTCCCAGCACTCCACGGCAGTTAACAACCATCTGTAATTCCAGTTCCAGGGGATCCTATGCCCTCTTCTGACCTCCATGGGCACTGCACAACACAGGTGCACACGTGTACGCAATACACTCATACACATAAAAATAGTAATAAATTTTTTTCAACTTTATAATGTGTTGTGGGGCTAGAGATTTAGCTCTGCTGGTAGTATGCTTACCTACCATGGATAAAGCACTGGGTTCCGTCCCTGGCACCCAAGAGATGAAGGCAAGAGATCACCCGTGGCACTCAAGAGGCTAAGGCAGGAAGACCTTCAGTTTAAGGCTAGCCTGGGCTACCTTGATAGCAAGACCCTTTCTCAAAAAAAGAAAAAAGAAAGAAGGGAAGAAGGGAGGGAGAGAGGGAGGGAGGGAGGGAGGAAAAGGATCTGTAAGGTTTAGATGTGGTATGAGGCCGAGTACAGTTAACCATGGGGACAGAGGTGCAGAGGAGAGCAACACACTTGTACCATCAGAGCAAAAGAGGCAGTCACCGGCTTTGAGAATGGTGCCTTGCTGTGAAGGGAAAGCCTGGGGAGGGGAACATCAGTCAAAGCAGCATCAAGAAGAAGGGGAACTGAAGGTGTAGCTCAGTTGATGGGGCACTCACCTAGCATACCTAAAGCCTGGGTCGCCCAGTACTGCATAAATGGGCATGTTGGTGCACGTCTGTAATCCCAGCACTTGGGAGGTAGGGAGAAGGGTCAGGAGCTTAAGGTCTGAGATCCTCAGTTTCATATTTTAAATTATTTACATATGAGTGTTTCACCCGCATGTTAAGTGTCCCACACTTACATGCAAGTGTGCAATGCCTGCAGAGGCCAGAAGAGGGTGAGGTATCCCCAGGAACTGGAGTTAGAATTATTAGCCATCATGTGGGTGCTGGGAACAAAACCTGGGTCCTATGCAAAAGCAGCCAGTGCTCTTAACTGCTGAGCCATCTCTCCAGGCCCTAAATATTTTCTTTTCAGTTTTATTTTTTATTTTTACTTATTTGTATGTGTCTGTCTGTATGCTACGTGTGCTGATGCCCATGGACGCCAGAAGCAGCATCGGATTCCCTGGAACTGCAGTTAAAGGCAACTGTAAGCCACCTGACATGGGTCCTGGGAAACCAACTGGGTTTTCTGGAAGAGCAGGAAGAGCTCTTAACAGCTGAGCCATTTCTCCAGCCCCATCAGCTACATATTGAGTTCGAGGCCAGCGTGGGCTACATGAGACCAGACCATCTCAAAAAAAAAAAAAAAAAAGAAGAAAAAAAAAAAAATCTCCAATGGGAGTCAGCTCACCTGGGATGTTGCTGCAAGGAACCCAGCAGTCATCTCTTGGTCTCTGGTGTTCACTGATGGGAGGCCTGGACCCGCCTGAAGAATGGGCAGTGCTGAGCAGGACCAAAGCAGGACAAAGATCAGAGCTGTCACTGGCCCATTCAAAGGCACCTCACCCCAAACACATACAACCTCAGAACCCACACACTCTACCAGGAATCGCTTTGCTGCCACACTGACCCACAGATGGGAGTCTGGGTGTCCCCTGCCCCGTTGTTGGCTAACACAACAGCCCTGTCCCTTCAGGGCCAGTCAAGCTCCCTGGTCACTTGTAGGGATAGCCCCCTCTGAAATTCAGTAATAAAGGAAGTCTCATTTGGGTGTGGTTTGTCCCCTCAATTAATATTCTCTGGTATCACCTGCACAGTTCCTGGTAGTTTCTAGAAGGGATGGGAGGGAAAGGGAGAAGAAATGGTAAGAGAACATGACAGCAGAGACACCCCCAAGACAGGTTAGTCAAGGTGCAGAACAATTTCATCTTCTTCCTACCAGGGTAGAAGCAGCAGCCCAGAATCTACCTTATAATTTCTGAGTTTCTGAAGGAACTGGGAATAGGAGTTGCAGAGTTTTCCAGACCCTTCCAGCCCCACCATCTGCATCATACCTTGCTCCTGGAAGACCTGTGTTCCATCTCCAGGGCCCTGGCTCAGCTGCTCCTCTGTGTTTTGGTCTAGGCCTTGAACCCTTTCCCCATGGGGCATTGCCCACTCCGGTTTGACTTCCACAGGTCCCAGGTGAACACCTGACTGCCAAGAGCCTCCGCCAAGGTCTGTCTCCTGCTGTTCTCCCTGAGCATGGCATGGAACCTAAGAGTAGTCCCCAGTACCAATTAGAATGATGCTTGAGGCTGGAATGACAAGTCCAGTTAAAACCAAGGGGGCCAGAGGGAAGGACAGTGGTTAAGAGCACTGACTGCTCTTGCAGAGTACCTGGGTTCAGTTCCCAGCACCCACATGGCATCTAACAACCATCCATAACTCCAGTCTCAGGGGATCCAATATGCTGTTCTGGCCTCTATGGGCATTGCACACATGTGGTGCATTTACATACATGCAGGCAAAACATTCATACACATAAAATAAAAATAAAACTGCCAGATGTGGTAGCACACACCTTTAATCCCAGCACTTGGGAGGCAGAGGCAGGCGGATCTCTGTGAGTTCAAGGCCAGCCTGGTCTACATAGTGAGTTCCAGGACAGCTGGGGCTACAGGGAGACCCTGTCTCAAAAAGACCAATAAGTAAATAAATAAATAATTTTAATTAGAAAAAGAAAAGGCAGCCAGGGACTTAAAGTGGCTGGCTGCATCACACTGGCATGCATGTAGGCAAAACATTCAAACACATAAAGACAGGAGCTCTTGTAGCTTACGAGGATTACTCCTGTCTCTGCCTCCCATCCTACCACAGAAGTGTTGGGATTATAGACACACACTACCTCACCTGATTTTCTTCTGTAGGTCCTGAGGATCCCAACTCAGGATCATGCTTGCATGCCAATTGCTTTACCCACCGAGCCATCTCCCCAGCTCCTGGCTCTTCTTGCTAAAATTCCCACTGCTCTCCAGAAACACCCTCAGAGAGTTGGTAGACAGTGGAGGAACTCCTGTGCCTCACCCACTCCCACCACTTCCTCAAACTTCTCCATTCTCTGAGTCCCACACCAATTGAGCAAGACCAGGACACCCTCTTCTCACCCACCGCCTTGGCCTCCAGTGTGCTCCCAGTCAGGCCCTCCACCATGGCCACCAAGGCCTTGCCGCTCTCTGGGCTGTGTTCCCGGATCCAGGCATAGAACTCTCGGGGCAGAATGGTCAGGAACTGCTCCAACACCAGCAGTTCCAGGATCTGCTCCTTGGTGTGCAGCTCAGGCCTCAGCCACCGACGACAAAGCTCTTGGAGCTCCCTGAGGGCTTCCTGGGGACCTGCAGCCTCCTGGTAGCGGAACTGGCGAAACCTCAGACGGAAAGTCTCTGGACTAGAATCTTCCCTTGCCCTGGCCCAGGGCAATTCCTTCTCCAGTTTTACCACTGGAACTCCCATGTGCTGCTGAGGCTCTCCAGCCATCTCTGGATGCTCTTTCAACATATTCACACTCCCAGAAGACTGATGACAACAGAAAGGACTCTTGAAAACATGAAACACACGAAGAGTCAGTCCATCCAATTCTGTGTCTATACCAATGGCTACTCTGCTTAGGAACTTGGTAATAACCAAAATGAGGAATCTTCAGAAGGCTGAACATACAACCAGAAGGTCCTATCAATTAAACTGGGATTCAGGCCGGGCGTGCTATCCCACACCTTTAATCCCAGCACTCAGGAGGCAGAGGCAGAGACAGGCAAATTTCTTTTTTCTGAGAGTCTCACAGTCTACATAGTGAATTCCAGGCCAGCAAGGGCTACAGGGAGACCCTGTCTCAAAAGGACCAAAACATAAAATAATAAAAATAACTGGAACTTAATGGGAGGTATGAAAAAATAGGCAAATTAAGACATATTTTGGAGGTTAAAATCAATTCACTAGTGGCTCAGTCTAAGACAAAGCAACACAGGCTCTTGCCACTGCTCCTGGTTGCCCACCAAACCAGATGGTAAGACCCTACAGATGAAGACACAATACACTTTGGTTGCAAGACACAGAGTAATAAAGCTGGAACTGACCAGGAATCTTCCTCCCTGCTGGCCAGCTCTCATAGTGCTGGAAGGTGCTATGCAGGTTGCTGGGGAAGAAAAGCCATCAATGGTATTACCCAATGGTGAAGTCAGCATAATGTTAACAACCTGCCAGGCAAGATGTGCCTACCAGTGTAATAGCGGCATGAAGGTTATGGGGGTAACCAACCAGTTTTCTGACTGAATATGAGGTTTTCCCCACAAGAGAAAACTCATGCCTGATAATGTAAACCTGGTCAAAGGTCCATGACCAGGGCCAGGCATGGCAGCAAACACCTTTAGTCCCAGTACTCGGGGGGCAGAGGCAGAGGCAGGCAAATTTCTTTTTTCTTTTTTTTTCTTTTTTTTTTTTTTTTTTTTTTTTTTTTTTTTTTTTTTGTAGGTGAGTGCACCCATGTTGTGCAATGCCCTCAGAGGACAGAAGAGGCTGTTGGATCCCCTGGAACTGGAGTTACAGACAGTTGTTAGCTGCCATGTGGGTGCTGGGATTCAAACCCAGGTCTTCTGCAAGAACAGTCTGTGTCTTAACCTCTGAGCTATCTTTCCAGCCCCAGACAGGCAGATTTCTATGAGATTGAGGTCAGCCTAGTCTACATAGTCAATGCCAGGCCAGCTGAGGCTACAGGAAGACCCTGTCTCAAAAAACAAAGCAAAACAAAAAAGAAGGGCTGGAGAGAGAGCTCAGCAGTGAAGAGCACTGGATGCCCTTGAAGAAGATCCAGGTTCAGTTCCCAGTACCCACATAGCAGCTAACAACCATCCATAACTCCTGTTTCAGGAGATCCAATGCCCTCTTCTGGCCTCCACAGGCATTGCATGCATGGGTGCACTTCTATCCATACCCGCAAAACACTCATACACATAAAATAAAAATAAGTAATTTTTTTTTAATTTCTTTAAAAAAAAAAAAAAAGCCCATGGCTGAGAAGATAATACACCTAGGAGAGAACCTACTACTGTTGTTTTGCTAAATAGACATGCCAAACTGCCTTTTAAATATATTTTTCTTTTTTTTTTTTTGGTCTTTTTGAGACAGGGTCTCCCTGTAGCCCCAGCTGGCCTGAAACTCACTACGTAGACCAGGCTGGCCTCGAACTCAGAGATCCACCTGCCTCTGCCTCCCAAGTGCTGGGACTACATGGACTACATGTGTTGCACCACCACGCCCAGCTTATTATTTTTATTTTTATGTGTATGAGTACATTGCCTGTATGGATGTAAGTATACCTGTGTTCTGCAATGTCTGTGGAGGTCAGAAGTGGGCATCCAGATCCCCTGGAACTGGAGTTATGGACAATAGTTAGCCACCATATGGGTGCTAGGAACTGAACCCAGGTCTTCTGCAATAACAGCCAGTGCTTTTAACCACTGAGCCATCTCTCCAGCCCCTAATTATTTATATTTATATGCATAAATTAGCACTGCCCTCAATATTGGTCAGAGAAGTCAATGCAGACTCATAACTGGCCAAAGTGCTGAGAATAGTGACTGCTGTGCTCAGCCCATGGAATATCTACATCAACATCCTCAAGGTTCAGGGAAGGGAACAGAAAGAATGTGAGAGCCAGAAGAGGAGACCTGTGAAATACTGTCTTCTGAACGTGACACAGTTGCACACATGAACTCACTGCAGCTGTGGTCAGCTGCACAAGACCTGAGAGGACAAGAAGGAAGGAGGTGTGTTGTAGGTGTCCAGGGGGAGTGGGAGACTTGGAGTGGATATGATCAAAAAACACGGTATATATATATGAAACTGTCAAAAGAATGAAAAAAAGATTTCTGCTTGGTTTTGGGTTTTTTTTGTGTGTTTTGGTTGTTTTGGTTTGTTTTTTTGTTTTTTTGTTTTTTTTTTTTTGAGACAGGATCTCCCTGTAGCCCCAGCTGGCTTGGAACTCACAACGTAGACCAGGCTGGCCTTGGTCTCAGAAAGATCCACCTGCCTCTGCTTCCTGAGTCCTGGGATTAAAGGGGTGACATATACAGCAAGGTCTCCCTCCCCAAACACCAGAGGTTTAAAAAGGAGAAAGATTAGCAGACTGGTGGAGGCTGCCTGTAATCTCAGCATAGGGAGACAGAGGCAGGATAGTGAATTCCAGGACAGCCTGGGCTACAAAGCTGGAAGAGAAAGGAAAATTAGGAAAGCAAGGGAAGGGAAGAGGGAAGTGAAATAGTGGAAGGGAGAAAAGGGTAGGAGAGGGGGGATGAACTGAAGGAAGGGAGACAGGCCGGGAGGGAAACATTATTCCTGAGGAAGAGGGTCCTAGCAGACTGGAAGATGAATCTTGTTTACCTCCAAAGGAGGAGGCTGGAGAAACAGACCTTGAGCCTAACCGCACCAACGCTCCCTTGTTAGCAGGCGCAACTAGCAGGAGACACGCCCCGAACATGCCAATACTCTACTGAAGGTTTGTGTGCCTCTCTACACCCTCCCTGCTTAAACCAATTTCACATTTTCCATCTACAGCATGCATCTGCTCTACTGCATCAAGAGCTCCCGTGCACAGCTTTCCCCTATTGCATGGCTCGCTCCAAACGTGCATTCGCCGCGCGTGGGTGCAAATGTTTACGAGAGCCGCCAGATACCCCACGGCCATGAGGCCTCCAGGCCTCGAAAACAGAAGGTGCCACGTGGCTTCTCGCAGTGCCTGTCCTGCAGCTCTTTCTAAAATGCTTCGTATCGGTTTTTTTCGGAGTTCCACCTCGGGTCAAGGTCTTCCTGGTGCTCGTGGACACCCTGCGCCAGCTTCCCCCCAAGCCTGGCTGGGCCAGGATCAGCGTGGATCTTACCTGAGCCACAGCTGCGCCTGGAGCTGCAAGCGGAGGGGCCTCAATCGCCCCGCCAGAATCTGTCTGCACCTGCCCGGGGCTCGCCTGGGCCCTGCGCCGACCGGAAGTGAGTGGCGGATGCTGTCAGGCAGGTGGCCTATGGAAAGAGAGTCTTTCCGTTTCCTCTCTAGGACTCTGGGAGGTCTGGGAAGCAGCTACATCTCGATGGTCATTTATCCCCACCCCGCCGCTTAAAGCCCTCTCCAGGCTCTCCAGTGCCTGGCTCTATTGCACCTTAGTGTTGGTTAGTTGTTTGTTTGTTTTGTTTAATTTAATGAGTCTCTGCATTACCCTCTGCAAAAGGAGACTCTCTGCCCTAGGCTGAGAGCCTCACTGATCTATGGCTATAAACATAAATGATTAAATTTTGTTATATGTTATTTATGTATGTGTTCACTGTTTCTCTCTCCCTCCCCTCCCCCTCCCCCTCTCCCTCTATATCACAGGGCAACCAGCAGGCGTCAGTGCCCTCCCTTTACCTTGTAGGTCCTCAGGATTGAACTCAGGTCAGCAGGCTTGACAGCAAGTGACTTTACACACCGAGCCTCTTGCCCACTCCCAAACATAAATATTTAAAAGGAAAATTGACAGTACATTCATTTAGGAACTACAATGGTTAGTTTTGTCAACTGGACACAATCTAGAATCACCTGAAGAGTCTCAATGAGGGATTGTCTAGATCAGGTTGGCCTGTGGGCATGTGTAAGAGTATCTTCTGTTAATTGATGTGGGAAGACTTAATCTACTCTGTGGGACACCATTCCCTGCATTTGGGGTCCTGGACTATACAAGAATGGAGAAAGCAAGCTGAGTGTTAGCATGCATGACTGTGTTCCTGACTGTGGATGTGATGTGACATGTCTGCTTCAAGCTCCTGCTGCCTGGACTTGCTGACAAAGATGGGCAGTAACCTGGAACTGAAAGCTAAAATAAATCCTTTCTCCCCTGTTTTTGTCAGGGTATTTGTTACAGCAACTGGAAAGGAAACTAGGACAGGGAGACAATGGTAATGTGTTCCCCACCAGAGCCCACGACCTCCCCAAATACAGGCTTGTGACCAAGTTTTGTTTTCTAAACTAGGTTTATAGCTGCAGGTGTGTATTCCCTGCGGTAAAGCAGGCTGAAAATCCAATCACTAAGCAGTTTGTTACTCATAAAATAGTCATGCTGCTATTGCACCAGTGGGCAGATTGCCTGGCAGATTGGCACTGTGGTCTATAACTGGGAAAGACTTTTCTCCCCCAGCAGCCTGAGGAGCACCTTCCAGTATTATGAACTGCCAGCAGGGAGGGGGTTTCCAGCTTGGTTCTGTTTTGATTTCTCTATGTTCTGTAACCAAAGTGTGTTGTGTCTTCAGCAAAAGGGTCTCTTTGGGGATTTAGGGTTGTGGTTTTGTTTGGGACACAGTTTCACTGTATATTCCTGGCTAGCCTAGGACTCACCACATAAACCAGGCTGGTCTTGAACTCACAAAGATCTGCCTGCCTCTGCTAAGATTGAAGGTGTGCACCACCATGCCCAGCCAGCAATAGGGTCTTAGCACCTAGTTCTGCACCTCCATGCCTTTGCACCTTTTGCCTCTGTGGAAAGGACCCTGTGTATGGCACATGCCTGGGCATAGAGCTTTGGAGTCTGGAGATAACAGGTGTCTGTGTCATGTCTCCACATGGTGTGTTGTGTAAGGCTTGGACCAGAGGGTGATGAAGAAGTAGTGCTGGACAAAAGGGGCCTGTGGGTAAGTGGTGGGGCAGGGTAGGGGTGGCTGTGATCTGAGAAAGCTTCCTGGAGGAGGATGACACACCTGAGTTGTTTGGGAAGATGAGTCACAAAATGCCTCCAGGGGCAGGAGAGATGGTCCAGCCCCTAAAATGCTTCCGGGAAATTCTCCTGTCTCTGCTTCCAATCTCACTATAGGATGAATTATTGGCTTGACTTTATATAGGTTCAGGAATCCAAACTCAGGTCCCCACAAATTTATGGCAAATGTTACCCACTGAGACATGTCCCCAATCCTTAAGTTTTAATGTAGTCAATCTTTTTTTTTTTTTTTTTTTTTTTTTGAGGCAAGGTCTCCCTGTAGCCCCAGCTGGCCTGGAACTCACTATGTAGACCAGGCTGGCCTCAGAATCTCAGAGATTCCCCTGTCTCTGCCTCCGGAGTGCTGGGATTAAGTGTGCACCACCACACCCAGTTAGCCCAATATACTTTTTTCATGTTTTATACCCCATTTAAGAAAATATTTACTAGCTGAATGTGGTGGCACACACCATTGATCCCAGCACTCGACTTGAGATAGGGTCTCCTTGTAGCCCCAGCTGGCCTGGAACTCCCTATGTAGACCAGGCTGGCCTCAGAATCTCAGAGAGATTCGCCTGTCTCTGCCTCAGAGTGCTAGGATTAAAGGTGTGTGCCACCACACCCAAATAAAACAGTATTTTTTATCAAAATATTTTCTCTTTTTTTCAGAGATTTATTTTTATGTGTATGAGTGTTTTACCTGCATGTATATATGGGCACCACATGCCAGTAATGCCCACAGACACCAAGAAAAGGGTGTCGGATCCCCTGAACTGGAATTACAAACAGTTGTTAGCTGCTACGTGGGTACTGGGCACAGAACCGAGGTCTTCTCTAAGAGCAGCCAGCGTTCTTAACCTCTGAGGCAGCTCTCCAGTCCCTCATCGTGACTTTTTCATGTACGTCATGTTCTTTGTTCACTTCACCTTTTCTGTCTTAACAGGACGATTAATCTGCTCAAAGTGAGTCCACTATCTAGAGGAAGAAGCATGAATGGTTTTTGGTTTTTGGGGATGGCTTCATATAGCCCAGGCTGGCCTCAAACTTGCTATGTAACCAAAGATGATTCTGAACTCCTGATCCTCCTGCCTCTATCTCCTGAGTGCTGGGATTAGAGGAATGTACCACCATGCCCCACATGACCCTATATTTTTAACTAGCTAGATTTAATATTGTATCTAACAAAAGTACTATAAAAGATAGAGCCAGAGGCTGGGCATGGTGGTGCACTCTTTTAGTCCCAGCACTCAGGTGGCAGAGGCAGGCAGATCTCAAGGCCAGCCTGGACTACATATTGAGTTCCAGGCCAGCTGGGGCTACAGGGGTACCCTGTCTCAAAACGACCAAAAAAAAAAAAAGAGCCAGACATGGCGCACGCCTTTAATCCCAGCACTTGGGAGGCAGAGGCAGGCAGATCTCTGAGTTTGAGGCTGGCCTGGTCTACATATCAAGTTCCAGGCCAGGTAGGGCTTCAGGGAAACCCTATCTCAAAAAGACAAAAACAAAAGATAGATGATAGACCAACCAAATTCTCTGGGAAATACCTAATTCTGTTGAAACAGGAGTATTATCATAAAGCAGGTGGCATTTCTATTGGGATTACAGACATGAGGATTTTCCCATTCAGGAAAGGACGGGAAAAGGGCACTGGTGTCAGAGAGACTGATGCTTGGTAAGACATGCATATCTGAAGAAGATGGTGTGTTAAAAGATTGCCGATGTACTTCATGGACCCAAATTCATATCAATAAGAGAAAGAAGGCTGGGTGGGCATGGTGGTACATGCCTCTCATCCTAGTACTTAGACCACCTCAATTTCAAGGCCAGCCTGGGCTACATAGTGAGTCTGAGATCAGCCTGAGTTACATAAAGAATTTGAGGACAGCCTGGATTGCATATAACTAAGGGGGTGGTGGGGAAACAGACCCACCCACCACCCACTCAGCCCTCTGACTCCAGGAAAGAATGAGGCAGAGCCAATACACTGATACTGACCTGCCCATTCTCCTCTGAAGCCCAAACTCTCTGAGCTCAGGCTTCCAACATCAGATCAGTCTTGAAAAAGCTTCCCCTTTATCCCCAACCCTTCCCTCAAACACATACTGAAGAAATATTTCTGGCACTGAGTCATGCTTTTGTCCAAAACATAACTTTTTAATGTCATTAATTCAAAAATCTACTGTAGTTATAGTCTTGGAAAAGAAAAAAAAAACTCCATTTCATTTGATCATGTGCTATTCTTTTCTCTCTTCAGCCTCCGGGCTTGGATCCTGAGGGATGGATCAACAGAATAGCTCTTTAAAAAATTTTAGAAAAAAAACTGCAAAAGAAAGAAGAGAAAAATCTCAGAAAGCTCAGAAAAGATAAAAGCCTTTTTAACATATTTCAGTCACAATCAAGACAGATGGCTGTGAGCATGAGGAGAAGAGGAAGCAGGGAGAGCCCATCTCCTGGCTAGATGACTGTTTCTTCCTTCATTAGTGTCTCCTTCTGTACAGAGCTCAGTTCTCCCAGACTCTCCAGCCTCTCCAGATAGGGGGTCCCCTGCACCTCCTTGGTATCCTTGGAAATGTAAGAGAAATGGCAGCAAAGGTAGGTTGTGTCTTGAAAGAGGCAGATGGCACCTAGAAAAGTTTGGGTCAGGTGGGACACGGAGAGAGGACTGGGTTCTGTGCCACAGGGGAAGGGAACCCCAATGCAAACCCCTTTATGGACATGCCTTCCATGCTGACCCTACAGCAGAGAATGTCACAGAGATACAAAGGGAGCAAATTGCTCAAAAGACAAGGAATGGGGCTGATTAGGAAGCTCAGTGGGTAAAGCACTTACAACCTAAGTTGTAAAAGCCTAAAAACTTGAGTTCAATTCCCGGAATCCACATGTCATATAATTAGCTTCATCTGTCAACAACACAAACCTACAGTCACCTGGGAAGAGAGAACTTCAACTTTGATCAAATTGGCTGTGATCTGTGAGGCATTTTCTTAATTGCCTCACAATTAATGTGGGAGGGCTCAGCCCAATGTGGGCAATTCCATCTCTAGGCAGGTGGGCCTGGGCTGTGTAAGAAAGGTAGCTGAGCAAATTAGAGGGAGCAAGCCAGTAAGCAAGAAGCATTCCTCCATGGTCTCAAGGCCATTGCCTTGAGTTCCTCCCTTGGCTTCCCTCAATAACAGGCTGTAATCTCTCTACGCAGAAAGAAACCCTTTCCTCCTTAAGTTGCTTTTGGTTGTAGCAACAGACAGCAAACTAGGACACCAAGTAAAAGTGGGAGGAGAAGATAGGGTGTGGTGGCCTTTAGTTCCACCACTCAGGAAGCAGAGGCAGGCAGATCTCTGTGAGTTCGAGGCCAGCTTGACTTACAAAGCAAGTTCCAGATCAGCAAAGGAGAGATGGAGAGATGGCTCAGCGGTTAAGAGCACTGACTCCTCTTGCAGAAACCCTGGTTCGAATCCCAGCACCCACATGACAGCTAACAACCATCTGTAACTCCAGTTTTAGGGGATCTGACACCCTTTTCTGTCCTCCACTGGCCTGGCACAACATGGGTACATATATTCAGGCATAACATTCATATACATAAAATAAAAATAAATTAAAAATTTTAAGGCATTTCCATTTCCTTTGAAAAAAAAAAAAGGCATGGTGGCACATGCCTTTAACCCCAGCACACGGAAGACAGAAACAGGTGGATATTTGTGAGATTGTGCCTAGTCTACATACTGAGTTCCAGACTAAAAAAAGTGGAGTGGATGATAGGTGTGGTGGTGTGTGCCTTTAATCCCAGCCCTGAGGAGGCAGAGGCAGGTGGATCTCTATGAGATCCAGCCAACCTGGTTCACATTGTGACTTCCAGGTGGGCTGTGACTAGGGAGACCCTGTCAAAAATTTTTTAAAAATAAAAAATTTAAAAAGGCGGGGGGGGGGACCAAATCCACAAAGTTGTCCTCTGACCTCCACACCCAAGTCACCACATGCACATCCACATAATAATAATTTTAAAGACAAAAAGAAGGTAAAAGTCACAGGCCCAGGACAGAGCTGAAAGACAGCTCAGCAATTGTCCCACCCATTAATAAGTGAATAAACACTCTTTAGAGGCAGGAAAGTCAACAGGAAACCCAGGCCTCTCAACTCAAGATGTCTAACTTAAGGCTCTCAGGAAAGTGAGAGAGGAAGAAAGGCCTGAGGAAAAGAAATTATGTGTTCATAAAAACAAATAGAGATACTCTGGGTAGGTGATAAATGCTATATTAAAGTTAAGATAGCAGCTGCAGAGTTATAAGCACATGCTACTCTTTCAAAGGACCCAAGTTCAGTTCCCAGCACATCTGACAGATCACAACCACTTATAACTCCAGCTCCAGAGTATCTGACACCCTCTTCTGGCCTCCCAGGGCATCTACACACACGTACACACAAGCGTGAGCTCTCTCTCTCTCTCTCCCTCTCTCTCTCTCTCTCTCTCTCTCTCTCTCAATAAAATCTAAAAATCTGAAATATGATGCTGGGTGTGGTGGCGCACACCTTTAATCCCAGCACTTGGGAGGCAGAGACAGGAGGATCTTTGTGAGTTCAAGGCCAGCCTGGTCTACATAGTGAGTTCCAGGACAGCTGGGGCTACAGGGAGACCCTGTCTCAAAAAGACCAAAAAAAAAAAAAATCTGAAATGTGGCAAGCCTGACTGAGAAACTGAAGTAAATGTTCCATGGGAGGAGGTCTTGCTGAGAGGCCATTAACTGCAAACAGAGGCCAGAATGCAGTGTGGCAGCCCAGGACACGCACCAGCCACTAGGAACAGGAGAATGCCAACACCCAGTATGTAGTAAGGCCACTGCATGGAGAACTGTGGTGGGCTGGGCTTCATTCTCAGATCTTGGATTTCCAGGGCATGAAGCAACAAGGCCAGGAAGGCACAGGCCCCTGTGGGGTCACAGGGAGCAGTCTTCACTCTCGTAGGATTTTGGCTTTCCTGAAGTCGAATCAGAATCCATGTGGCTCCTTCATCCTGTCTGCACCCCTAACCCTCTCTGAGACCATAACTATCACGTGTCTCTGTCTTCCTCCTTCCTCTTCATCTCAAACCTGTGTGCCTCAGCTCCTAGGGTCTACCAGAGTACTGTCCTGCTACCCTATGTATTCATACCACTTCAAGGTGGGCCTTCTGTGTCTGTGAGCTTCAGATGAAAGAGAACCTAATTCTCTTTCAGGCAGTATGTGTGGTGCCTGCTCCATTACCCTGGACTTCACAGGGTGAAGGGTGGGGCCTCACCCTTTTAAAGGGCACAGATGGTGTCTTTCATCCACTCATTTAAAACACATTGATATTTTTCTACTATTGTCTAAGCCTTTAATTTCAGCACCATCTAAATTTTTTTTAAATTAAATTTTTTTTTTAAAAAGGAGCCAGGAGTGGTGATGCACATCTTTAGTTCCAGGAGCATTCAGGAGGCAGAGGCAGGTGGAGCTGCCTCTATGTAGACGACCAGCCTGGTGTTTGGTTCCCATAGCAATGGATTAGGTGGAAAGCGAAAGAAGAGTTAAAGACCTCAGCTGGTGGGTAGGGTAACAAAAGCTGGGGCTACAGGGAGGAGAGAGAGAGAGAGAGAGAGAGAGAGAGAGAGACATTTCCAGCTCCAGCCTTGTTGCCTTGGGGTCCTATGCCAGAAATCATATCTGGTGCACTGAGTGACCATCATAGAATATGGTATAGGATAATAATTGATTTGGGGGGGGTCTTTTTTGAGACAGGGTCTTTCTGTAGCCCCAGCTGGCCTGGAAGTCCTTATGTAGACCTCAATCTCAGCGATCTGACTGCCTCTGCCTCCCAAGTGTTGGGATTAAAGGCATGTACTACCATGCCCAGCACTTGAAATGCCCTTTTGAGAAGCCCAAAAGAAGAGATATTACAAATTCAGACAGGTTAGGGCCTATGAGTGACTCTGTGGGTCAAGGTGCTTGCCACCAAGCCTGATGACCAGAGTTCAATCCCTGGGATAACTGACTCCAGCAGGTTGTCCTCTGCCCTCCACATGCATGCTGTGGCATGCCCCCCCACACCCATATACACAAATGAATAAAAATTTAATAAATAAATACGGGCTAGAGAGATGACTCCACAGATGAGAGCACATACTACTCTAGCAGAGGACCAGAGTTCAGTGCCCAGGACCCACATCAGACAGCTCCTAACCACCTATGACTCCAGCTCCATGGAATCTGAAACCCTTTTCTGGCCTCTGCAGGTGCCTGCACTTACATGTGCACATACCCACACATGACACACACATATATATGTGTAATTAAAAATAAAGTAAATCTGAAGCTGGAGGAATGGCTCAGCTGTTAAAAGCACTGGCTGGTCTTGTAGAGGATCTGAGTTTTGTTCCCAGTACCTACATGGTGGGTAAAAACCAGCTGTAACTCAAGTTCTAGGGGATCTGATGCCCTCCTCTGACCTCTGTGGGCATTGCACACATGGGTGCACTTACATACATGCAGTCAAAACACTCGTACACATAAAAATTTTTAAAGAACTCATAAATAAATCCAGAGAAGATTACTTCACAGAGAAAACAAAGTGGGGTGGGGAAGACCTTCCCTAATGCTTCTCTTGACACTGCAGAGACCAAGTGCCCTCCACACCCTCCCAGGCCCTAGCTGAGGATGCAGACTGCCTGGCTGTTCCACACACCTGTGAGAAAGCTGATGAAGGCTAACATCACGTTGTGCTTCCCAGTCCTTGGGAAGAGCTCAGATGCAAAGGACACCATGAGAAAGGTGGTGAAGAAAGCCAAGATGATTGCCGAGAGCAGGAAGACGCAGCCCAGGAGGATATAGACTGCAGAGGCGGGGAGGGGGCCAGGGTTGTAGCTGAGGGCCCTGCCTAAAAAAGAGGAGAGCCCTGCAGAGCCTGGCACACATGGCCCCAGAATCTTCACCACCTCATATCCCAAAGTATGGCATTGGGACCAATATTCTGACCCTGACACTTCTCCATATCCCAAGAATGTTCTGGCCTTATCATTTTGTTCATGACAACATGGAAGGGTATAAAAAATTAAATTGACAACGTTAGTCACTCAAATCATTCATGAGGTTTGTCATTTTTGGATTTTTTTTCCCCTATGAGATAGGGTCTCATATATCCCAGACTAGCATCAAACTCATTATGTAGCTGAGGATGATGTTGAACTGCTGATCTTCCTGCCTCTGGTTCTTGAGTGCTTGGATTACAGGCATGTGCCACACTGTGCCTGATTTATATGGTGTTAGGGATCAAATCCAGGACCCTGTGCATGCCAGGCAAGACTGTACCAAGACTGACTGAGCTACTCACCCAGTCCCCATTCATCAGTTCTTAATTTACTGTTGTGTAAATCTGGTTGTATTAAGTCATATGGAGAAATTATGTACTTGGAGGCCCAGTATGGTGATACATGCCTATAATCCCAGAACTCAGGAGGCAGAGGCAGGCAGATCTCTGTGAGTTTGAGGCCAACCTGGTCTACATAGTAAGTTCCAGGCCAGCTGGGGCTACAAGGAGACCCTGTCTCAAAAGGGGGAGGGGCAGTGGGAGGAGATGTCTCAGCAGTTAAGAGCACTGACTTACCTTCCAGAGGACCTGGGTTCAGTTTGAAGAACCCACACAGTGGCTAACAATCATGCATAACTCCAGTTCCAGGGGATCCAACCCCCTCTTCTAGCTTCCGCAGGCACTGCACAACATGGGTACACTTACATGCAGGCAAAATACTTATTATACACATAAAAGTAAAATAAAATTTTTCAACTTTATTATTTTTATTTCATTTTATGTGCATGAGTGTATTGCCTGCATGTATGTAAGTGCACCCATGTCATTCAATGCCCACAGAAGTCAGAAGAGGGTGTCAGATCCCCCTAGAACTGGAGTCACAGACAGTGGTGAACTGCCATGCGGTGGATGCTGGGAACCAAACCCAGGTCCTCTGAAAGCGAAGTCAGTGCTGAGTCACGCAGTCACTGAGCACATCTCTTCAGCCCCATAAATAATTTTTCAAATCCACTATGTACTTGTGAAAATAGTGATTTTAGGGGCTGGAGAGATGGCTCAGCGGTTAAGAACACTGGTTGTTCTTGCAGAAGACCTGAGCTCGAACCCCAGCACCCACATGGCAACTAACTACTATCCGTAACTCCAGTTCCAGAGGATCCGACAGCCTCCTCTGACCTAGGAGGGCATTGCACAACAAGGGTGCGCTTACCTGCATGCAGGCAATACACGCATACACATAAAATAAAAATAATAAAATTGAAAAAAAGAAAATGGTGACTTTAATAAACAACATAAAACCAAACTCTCCTAGTAAAACGTTGCTGCATATAGCCGGTAAGATGACTCAGCAGGTAAAGGCACCTCCTACCAAGCCTGATGACTTGAGTTCAACTCCCACAGTTTGTCCTCTGGCCTCTACTTGTAGGCATATCCACACCCCGACCCCTACACACAAATAAATACAACTTTAAAACTTAAAAACAAATTTTGGGTGGCACACACCTTTAATCCCAGCAGTTGGAGGGAGAAGGCAGGCAAATCTTTGTGAGTTCAAAGCCAGCCTGGTCTACATAGCAAGTTCTAGGCCAGATGAGGCTAGGAGGAGACCATCTCAAAAAGGTAAAAAAAAAAAAAAAAAAAAAAAATTTCTGCAAGTGCAAATGTGAAGACTCATCTCTGCAGTAGTTACACTAAAATAACTCACCCTCAGAAAATCAGAACTCCATTAGGTCAAAATGCTCTGACTTCACAAGACCCTCACACCCCTATTTAATTTTCCTGGTTAATAGAAGTGAAATAGATGCAAAAAATAATAACAGAGCTAAAATCTAGGAATAGGGAGATTTAGTCTCTTCTTCCTAACATAATTCAGACCATATTAAAAATTAGGGAGTTGGCTAGAAAGATTACTCAATGGTTAAGAGCACTTATTGCTCTTGCAGACAACCAGGTTTAGTTACCAGAACCCACATGATAGTTCATGACCACCTGTAACTCCAGTTTCAGGGGATCAAATACCCTCTGGCCTCCTCAGGTATGTGCACCATATGACACACATAAACTCATGCAGGCACACACACGCACGCATGCATGCACATATATGCAATAAATAAATCTTTAAGATTAGGCTGGGAATGTAACTCAGTTGGTAGAGCGCTTGTCTAGCATGCATAAAGCCCTGGGTTCCATCCCCAGCACCATATAAATTGGGCATGATGGCACACACCTATAATCCCGGCACACACCTATAATCCTAGCACTCAGGAGGTGGAGGGAGGATGATATAAAATTCAAGGTTATCTTCAGCTATATATTGAGTTTGCAGCCAGCCTGGGATATGTGAGAATCTGTTCAAAAAAGAATTTAGTCCATATGCTGTCCTAAGCATACAAAGATAGATAGGCTGGAAGTGGGACAAAAAAACAAAGATTTTCAAGGAGTGGTGGCTCACTCCAGTAACCCCAGCACTCAGAAAGCAGAGAGGGGTGGATCTCTGTGAGTTTGAGGCCAGCCTGGTCTACACAGCTAGTTCCAGATCAGTCAGGACTACATAGTGAGACCCTGTCTAAAAAAGAGATTATCCATCCCAAAATGTCAAGATCACCAAGGCTGAGGAACTTGAAGATCAAAGAGCTCACATAGTTGGGCCCCATCTTCCCCAAGGCAGACATCTTACAGTTTTCAAAAGTCCTTCATTGGGTCTAGGGTTGTAGCTCAGTGGGAAACAGTGAGTGGCTGGCACTTGTAAAGCCCTGTGTGCCATCTCCAGAAAATATTTTCTTTATTATTTTTATTTTATGTGTATGAATATATCGCCTGATTGTAGATAGGTGCACCTGTGTCCTACAATGCCTGAGGAGGTCAGAAGATGTCAAATCCCCTGGAACTGGAGTTACGGATGGTTGTTAGCTGCCATGTGGGTGCTGGGAATTGAACCTGGGTCCTCTGTAAGAGTAGTCAGTGCTCTTAACCATTGAGCCATCTCTCCAGCCCCCCAGGAAAAAAAAAAATTAGGTTCCTTGTAAAATGGCCTCAAGGGACTAGAGGTATAGCTCAGCTGGTAGAGCACTTGCCTAGCACTCATGAAGGCTGGGGTTCCATCCTCAGTACCACATTAAAAAAAAATAAAAAAAAAAAACAGGCACCTGTAATCCCAGCACTCAGAAGGTAGAGATAGGAAGATCAGGAATTCATCCTTGGCTACACAAAGCAAGTTTGAGGCCAGTCTGGGCTACATGAGAACTTGCCTCAAAAAAAACAAAAATGAGCCAAGCATGGTGGCGCACGCCTTTAGTCCCAGTACTCGGGAGGCAGAGGCAGGCGGATCTCTGTGAGTTCAAGGCCAGCCTGGTCTACATAGCGAGTTCCAGGACAGCTGGGGCTACAGGGAGACCCTATCTCAAAAAGACAAAAACAAACCAAAAATGAAATAAGGAAACTGGAATGAAATGACCTGGCCTCAAATGCCTTTACCATCTTTCTGAACTCTATGTATTTGTGTTCACGCCCTCTCAAGTGTCCCCAGGCCATGAGCACATTATCTGTAGAGATACAGCTGGGGAGGCCAAATTCCGGACCTGCTTATCTAATCAGGGTCTCCTCTTGGTTAGGGCTGTACATATCCATGCCAGTGCTAACTAAAGGTATCATCTATGCCCTAAGAATGAATTTTTTTCTTAATTAAAAAAAAAATGCAGGGCTGGAGAAATAGCTCAGCGGCTAAGAGCACTGACTGCTCTTGCAGATGACCCAGGTTTGATTCCCAGCACCCACATGGTGGCTACGAACTGTCCTTAACTAACTCCTCTGAGGCATTACACAACATGGGTACATTCACATGCATGCAGGCAATACGCTCATACACATAAAATAAAAATAAGTTAATTAATTAATTAATTAAATGCCCATATGGGCACTTATTAAATTTGGTTCTCTGCTCCCAACCTGCTCTGTCACCCCCACCCAAGCAAACACAGTCCTGTATCCCTGTCCCCATTTCTCCAGGTCCTCCTTACTCGATAAGGGTCGAGGCTTCCAGCATCTGATACGGAAGCAGTTCTCAAACAGGAAACTGAAAAACACTTCTCGGGACTCCTCGTTCAAGAGCCGCACCCAGAAGGGGAAGACGGAAACCAGCAGTAAGTGTAGGTAGCCCAGAGAGGTCAGGACTGGGGCTACAGCCCAGGTGGATCCCTTCATGTCCTTGTTCTCTCTTAGAGTCAGCATCACCTGTACAAGAGAAGTGATGGTAGAGGTGGGACACTGTCAGAGTGTAAGGCATGCTGTACCTTACAAGTGAGGCTCACCTCAGTGGGGTGCTCTTTGTCTACCTTACTTTATAGCTTAAAAGTCTCTGCAACTGACCTAAAACATGCCTGGAATGCCATCAGCTGCTAGCTCACTGGGTGGTTTTGGGCGTGGTGGGCCTCTATGAATACTAATTTCCTCATCTACAAAACTGAGGAGGCTGACTGGTGCTGCCCAAGGCCTCCTGAGCTTTACAACTATAATCTTTCAATATTGTTAAGACCTGCCCTGTTATCAGCAGGTATCAGAAGTTCAAGGTCATCCTTCCCTACATAGTGACTTTGAGATCAGCTAGAAATACATGAGACCCTGTCTCAAAAACCAAAACAAAGAATCCTTTGCCACAAGTGATCTTCTCTTTCACCTCCATCTCAGGGTACAACATCCTCAGCTGGTACAGTTGGGCTGATCTTTAGGAGCCCTTAAGTGTTGTCCCGGCCTTACTACTTCCTACCGGCATCATCTTGGGAACTCGTTCAAACCTTCAAACCATTGGTATCTAAGGTCCCCATTCAGAAAGGGGGAAATACAACACCTACCTGACAAGACCATTAGGAAGACCGAATAAAGTCCAGCCTACACAAGTAGCAAACTCAGATGGGCATGGAGGTGCATGTTTTTAATCCCAGCAGAGGCAGGTGGATCTCTGTGAGTTCAAAACCAGCCTGGTCTACATAGTGAGTTTTAGGCCAGCTGGGATTACAGAGGACCCAGGTTTGATTCCCAGCACCTACATGGCAGGTAGCAACCCTCTGTAACTCCAGTTCTGGGGAAATTCAATGCTGTCTTCTGACCTCCTGCACGACATGGGTATACATACATACATGCAGGTAATACACTCATACACACAAAAATAAAAAATAATAAATAAATTTTTTTAAAGAAACCAAGTAACAAACTCATTACTCTTCCTCAGGTGCTAGATTAAAGCAGGAGAGCAAGGGAGAGGTGGAGCACTGAACAAAATTCACCCCTCCCTGAGGGAGAAGAGGCTAAGCTATTTACAGCTTCCAGAACATTCAATCAACTAGTCTTTCTCCTCTCTACAGAGCCCAGAAAAGAGAGTTTTCCTACAGTGGTAAAGGTCTGAAGGAAAAGAAAAGGAGGCATTTTGGAAGCTTGGCATGCTGCAAGAAAGGCAGGCCTGGCTCAGAGGCCACCAGGGGGCACTGTGATAAGCCAGGCCATCTGACAGTGTAGAAAGATTAGAAGGTGAGAGAAAAAAGTGACAGGGTGAGAAGTACTCCCAAGTGACAGGAAGGCAGGCCTGGAGACTCCTACTGGAGTAGAGCTATGCTTGGGAAGTGCAGAAGACAAGAGTGTGGGAATATGGCTGCTTCTTCACCCTCTCCCCACAGGCCATGTACCTGCGCTCAGTGCCAGGTACAGGGGTGTCTCAATTACCTTGTTTCAGACATTCCCTGCAGCCAGAAGCAGGGGCAGTCTTTGATGATGGTTGATCTCTAGCCAAGAGGCCTGATGATGGGAGTCATAGGGTGGGTCCCTTCTGCACCCCAACACCTAAATATGCTAATCACTGTGCATGAGCAAACAAGCATTCCTCCTCAGGTCTGGAAATGTTCCAACATACTTTCTTCCCCTTTCTGCCGGTCACTACTTTTTCTCCTTCCTACCTGAATCCCACCTTGGAATCTCTCCCTTTCCATCCTCCATGTACTCTCCAGACCAGTCTCAGGTCAACCTTGGAGCTCAGTTTCTTCTGCTCCAAATAATGAAGTGGGCTGCCTGCCCCTCAGTGCAGAGGAGTCCTTCTGACCCTAAACCTCAACAAGATGGATTTGGGGTTTTTTTTAACCTATTTATTTATTTTTATTTTATGTGTATGAATGTTTTGCCTGCATGTATGTAAGTGCACCACATGTGTCCAATACTTGCAGAGGCCAGAAGAGGGTGTCAGAGTCCCTGGAACTCAAGTTAGGAATGGTTATTAGCTGCCATGTGGGTACTGGGAACTGAACCCAGGTCCTCTGCAAGAGCAGCCAGTGCTCTTAACCACTACCAAGTCATCTCTCCAGCCCCAAACAGGATGGACTTGTAAGCTACACCTTGACTCTAGCCCTCTGGATAGGACAGCATACACCAGGCATCTCTTTTGTCCTCTGCAACCTCAAACATCTGAATTCAACTTCAGTGTTCCCTGTTTCTATCATTCACCCCAGCTCCAACCTAGAGCTTATGCTGCCTCCTCCCATACCCCACACATTCATCTCATCCCATCAGCCTGCCTCACACCTCAGGTTTCTTTTCATGTATAAAATTCTCCAAGCATGTATCCTTCCTGTCTCCAGGCCCACATGCTTCCCTGTACACAGAGTACACCACAGTCATCTCTTTCACTACTCTAACCTCTATGCTTAGATTCCTTCCCAGGGGTTTCCTCTCTGCTCCCCAATTCCCACCTCTCATGAAGGGTATAGTTTGGTCCAATTGAGTATTCCACACAGCCTTCCCAGATAACTTCCACTCCCTCAACAAAAATCAACTGTGCACTTACTGGTTGCCCCATTTGAGGAGAGAGTCTGTGGTGGGGGGCTCAGGGATGAAAACTGACAGGAAGGAGGAAGGCTCTTAACTGTTGGGGGAAGAGATAACACCAATGGATCAGGGCACAATGTTTTCCTCTCCCCAACTAAGGTGATCTAAGGTCCAACTCTGTGTACCCCCTCCATGACCTAGCTGTGCCCAAGTAATAAGGACCCTGGGTCGGCAAACTGACAGAGAGCTGTTTGGAGCTCTGAAGAACTGTATTGAGTCCTCTTAATGGTAGGGCTGTCCCCTTCCATGGCCCCAAAGTCACAGGGTCAGTTTCCAGAGCTCAGGATGAACCTTACCCTGGTCACTAGACTCCACCACTGTGCCCAGGACTCCTGTCCCAGATGTTTGGCTAGGGACTGGTAATTGGGAAGGAGGTGCTCCACTTCTCTTTACCCTCACCCTGGGAGCCCACCCCTTTTGTCCTCTGCTGGTCTCCCTTGCCCTCTGCTTGGGGCATCATTGGAGTCTCCTGTCTGGGGAAGTCATTTCCATCCAGAGGTTCTCTGAGGTCCTCTACCAGTTTGGACTTGGGCACAGACCTGGAGCTGCCGCTGGAATTCGGGAGCTGAGGTCTCCAGCACAGGCTGTTCAGCCAGTCCCTGGTGCAGAGCTGGCCTGTGCCAAGTGCTCCAGGGCTCGGCCTGCCCTCCCAACCTCCCTTCCTGCCCTGCAGCGGAGGATGCGAACCCAATCCTCCCTGGTGCCAACACAGCTAACGCCTCCAGCTGCCCACCTGCCCCATAATGGTAACCCCGCCTTGGGGTTTTCTGTTCAGGACCTAGGCCCAGTGTCATTCCCAGACCAGTGGGGAATCAAACTCACCAAAAATCAGCCAAATCTGACGATCTGCATTCGAATTCCAGCTGCCATGACAAGCAGGGTAACCTTGGGTAAATTACTCCTTTCTGGGTCTCAGAAGTGGGGGCGCATGCCTTTAATCCCAGCATTCTGGAGACAAAGACAAGCGGATCTCTGTGAGTTTAAGGCCAGCCTCGTTTCACTCCAGGTCTACACAGTGAGAGCAGTTCAAAAACAAAAATAAACACGGGGCTTACAAAATGGCTCAACGCACTTGCCACCAATCCCAACGACCTAAGTTTGTGACAGACTCCACACAATGGAAGAACACTGATACCTGCAGGTTGTCACGTGACTTCCACATGCGTCTCCACACTCAAGTCCTGGCACAAGCATGCCCACACACACATATACATACACACTAAATAAATAAATTAATTAAATAAATAAATGTAATACAATTTTAAATGACATAAACAGTAACTTCGAGTTAGATTGCATGACATGCCTGGAAAAGTCCCCAAGCAAAAGGAAGGAAACCCATCCACCCTTTACCCACATCTCCCCCTCAGTTGTCGCTTACTGACTCCCGGAGACCTCTCACTTTCCCGAAGGCTAACTATCTGCTGGATACATCAGCACCTGGTGACAGTTTCACGGCACCTGGCTGATTTAATCCCTTCAAAGAACTGGGCTCTGGTTGAAAGCCCTGGAGGAAAGGTGGTTCTAGCAACAAGAGGCCCCCACTGAGCTGGGGAGGCAGCTGCCAGCCCCCTTCCTCTGACTACATTCTCAGCAGGTTGTTAAGAAGGATGCTTATGGGCTGGCTCTCCTGGGCTCTTTCTGCTAGCTTCCTTACACAGCCCAAGCCCCACTGCCTGGGAACAGTGCTGCCCACAGTGGGCTGGGCCTTTCCACATCAATTAGAAGTCCAGAAAATAGCCCTGTGAGGTTCCCTTTTCCCAGGTGTGTGTCAAGTTGACAAACAAGATTAGCCATCACATCACTCTTAAGAATTTTTTGTTGTTTTCTTTTTTGTATACTGTATTCTTTTTCTTTTTTTGCAATACTGGGGTTTAAGCCTAAGGTTTTATGAATGCTAGGCAAGAACTCTATTCCTAAGCTTTAAGCTATATCCTCAGTGTTCATTTTTTTTTTTTTTTTGAAAGAGGGTCTGTTTCCCTGTAGCCCCTTATGACCTGGAACTCAATATGTAGATCAGGCTGACCTCAAACTCACAGAGATCTGCCTGCCTCTGCCTCCTGAGTGCTGGGATGAAAGGCATGAACCACCACCCCCAGCCTTTCTTCACTTTTTTTTGGGGGGGGGTCTTTTTGAGACAGGGTCTCCCTGTAGCCCCAGCTGTCCTGGAACTCACTATGTAGACCAGGCTGGCCTTGAACTCACAGAGATCCACCTGCCTCTGCCTCCCGAATGCTGGGATTAAAGGCCTGCGTCACCACACCCAGCTTTCTTCACTTTTTTTAAAGCCAGGTCACACCATGTAGTCCCGCCCGACCTGGAACTCACTATGTAGACTAGGTTGGTCTCTACCTCACAGGGATTCACCTGCTTCTGCCAACCATGTGCTGAGATTAAAGCCTTGGGCCACCACATCCAAATGGCTTCACTTTTTTTTGGGGGGGGGACCGTCTCTATAAATTGCCCAGGCAAGCTAAGACCTTGGGCCCCTCCTGCCTTTGCCTTCCAAGTAACTGGGATCAGAGCTTGAGCTAAGAGGCCCAGCTTGTATTCTTTGCTTTTTTAAAAATATTTTATTTTAATTTTATGTGTATGAGTGTATTGCCTGCATGTGTGTAATGCTCTGGAACTGGAGTTACAGATTGTTGTTAGCCACCAGTGGGTGCTGGGAACCAAACCCAGGCCCTCTGCAAGAGCAGTCAGTACTCTTAACCACTGAGCCACCTCTCCAGCCCCCTTCTTTGCTTTTTAAAAGTGTGTCATGAAGCATGTGTGGAAGTCAGAGGACAACTTGCAGGAATAGATTCTCTCCTACCACCGTGTGGGTCCCAGGGTTCAGACTCAGGTTGTCAGGCTTGGTGGCAAGTGCCTTTAACCCACTGAGCCATCTTGCCAGCGTACTTTTTTATTTTGATGCCTTTTATTAGTGCATATTAATTGTAGTAAAGGGAGTTCTCTGACATTTTACACATGCACACAATGTACTTCCATTATATTCACCTTCCATCACCCTCTCTTGCCTTCTTCGTTCCTTCTGTTGGTCGCTGATCTGACCAAACACAGCCCTTTTCTATTTCGTGCCTTTTTATTGTTGTTGTTCTTGTTGGTTTGGTTTGAGACAGAGTCTCCCTGTAGCCACAGCTGGCCTGGAACTCACAATGTAGACCAGGCTGGCCTCCATCTCACAGGGATCCACCTGCCTCTGCTTCCTGAGTGCCTTTTTAAAATCTAGATTCTAGCTGGGTTTTAAAAGGTAGGGATCATGGGCTGGAGAGATGGCTCAGCCGTTAAAGAGCATTGGTTGGTCTTGCAAAAGATCTAGGTAGAGTTCCCAGCACTCACACAGTATCTTACAAGCATCCATAACTCCAGTTCCAGGGGATCCGAGACCTCCTCTGACCTCTATGTGCATTGCACAACATAGGTGCATTTATATTCACACAGACAAAACACCCACACACAAAATTAAAAATAATAACCTAGGATCATGGAGCTGGGATAGACCTCAGTTGTTGGACTGTTTGCCAAGCATTCAGGAGGCCCTGAGTTTTATCTCTAGTGCCTCATAAACCAGGCAAGGTAGTGCATACCTGTAATTCTGAGGAGCAGGCAGGAAGATCAGAAATTCAAAATCACCCTCTGATACATGGTAAATTTTAGGCCAGCCTGGACTATTTCTGAGATCCTGTCTCCAAAATATAAGCTGGGCATGGTGGTACATGCTTTTAATCACAGTGCTCAGGAGGCAGGGGCTAAAGGGAGACTGTCTCAAAAACAAAAACAAAAAAATTTCTCCTGGGCTTATGAGATAGCTCAGCAGGTAAAGGTGCTTGCCACCTAGCCTGACAGACCTGAGTTTGATCCCAAGGACCCACATGGTAGAAGGAGAGAAATGACTCCCAAAGTTTCCTCTGACTTCCACCCACCACAGTGCACACGTGTGCAAGGGTGCACATACGCAAAATAAAATTAAAATAACATTCTCCTTACACTGGCCTGGACTTGTGATTGAAAGAGCTGGCTTCTTAGGTGGTCCTAGCTGCCTGGCCTCTGGAAGGCACTTGCACCATCTGGTTCACAGTTCATCTCCTGGGCCAAAGTGGAACGAGCTTGAATGCTTCTCTGGCAGATATTTTTTTCCTAGCCTGGCTAATCAACCATGAGGCATGAGTCTGGAGGCTGATGACTATTTTTCTCTACCATTTGGACAATGAAAGTCTGAAAGTGGGGAAATTACTCTTCTGGAAGCAGGGGAAAGAGATGTGTATACGTCCTTCTGCTCTGGGTCTGGCTCCCCAAGGCAGCTCAGCCCTTCTTCTGTTTGGCCTCAGTCACATCAGTAAAGACCTCTCCAGCCTAAACTGGATTCTGAACCTCACAGATCATTCAATTTCTCTCCACCCACACCCATCTCCTCCGAGTCATTCCTTGAATGTAAACTGGCTACTAGGAATGTGGGAGGGGCCAGCCAGATCCTGCTTATTTATTTTTTTATTTTTGAGACAGGGTCCCTGTGTAGCCCCAGCTGGTCTGGAACTCATTATGTAGACCAGGCAGGCCTCCATCTTTCAGAGATCTACCTGCCTCTGCCTCTATCACAACCTACGTAAGGAGAGTTTTTTAGGCAAAGAGGCTAGTGTTCTTGGAAAGGAGAAGAAATTATAGCAGATGAGAATGTTTTCACATGCACTATCTTACATAACACTTGAAAATGTGACCATGGGGACTGGAGAGATGATGGCTCAGCTGTTAAAAGCACTGGCTGCTCCTGGAGAGAACTCAAGTTTGAACCCCAGCATCCATATGGCAGTTCACAACCACCTGTAACTCCAGATCCAGGGGATCTAATGCTTTCTTATGGCCTTCACATGTACCAGACATGCATATGGTGCACTTACATCCATGCAGGCAAAACATTCATACACATAAAATTAAAATAAATAAACCTTAAAGAAAAGTTGTCCGAAGGATTGTCAATGATTGCTAATGGTTGCTAAAAACATTGATTGACTGATTGACTCTTTACTAGGTGCTTGCAAAGTATTTACTGTGGTGATGAATCCTCAGGAGCAGCTTTGCTGGATTTAGAAGCACTGAAGGAACTGGTGGGCCGCACTTGTGGGGCATTTCAGAGACACTTAACTGAGGGAGGGAAAGACTCGCCTTGAATGTAGGTGGCTCCATGTCCATGGACTGAGTACGCTATACAGAATAAAAGAGGAAAGGGGGGACAACCGGGTCAGCCCTGGCATTCCCTTCTCTTGCTGCTTCCTGTCTGTCAAGAGGTGAAGCACAACTTCTGCCACAGGTGCCTGCTGCCACAATGTTCTGTCAAGGAACACAGGGCCAAGAGACAATGGCTTAATTCTCCGAAACTATGAGCCAAAATTAACCCTTCCTCCTGTAATTTGCTTCTATCAATAATTTGGGGCTGGGAGCCAGGCATGATGGCACATGCTTTTAATCCCAGCACTCGGGAGGCAAAGGCAGGTGGATCTCTGTGAGAGCAAGGCCAGCCTGGTCTACATACTGAGTTTCAGACCAGCTGGGGCTACAGGAAGACCCTGTCTTGAAAAAACAAAAACAAAAACAAAAAAGAATTTTGGGCTAGAAAGACAGCTTAGTGGTTAAGAGGGTTTGCTGTTCTTTGAAATGATCTGAGTTCAGTTCCCAGCACTCATATCAAGAGACTCATAACTGCCTCTATCTCCGACTCCAAAGAATTCAACCTTCTTCTGACCAAAACTGGCACTCACATACACGTGGCACAAATAGACACAAATATATACACATAAATATAAATCTTTAAAAAAAAGAGTTTTATCACAGTAATGCAAAAGTAATTGCAAAAGGAAAGCATTGGGGCCAGCAAGATGGCTCATCAGGTAAAAGTACTTGCCACTAAGACTGACAACCTGAGTTCCATACCTGGGACTTAAACAGTGGAAGGAGGCTGGGCGTAGTGGTACACACCTTTAGTCCCAGTACTTGGGAGGCAGAGGCAGGAGGATCTCTGTGAGTTCAAGGCCAGCCTGGTCTATATAGTGATTTCCAGGACAGCTGGGGCTACAGGGAGACCCTGTCTCAAAAAGACCAAAAATAAATAAATAAATAATAAATAAATAAATAAATAAATGTTAAGCTTGGTGTGGTAGGCCATATCTTTAATCCCAACACTTGGGAGGCAGAGGTAGGTAGCTCAAGACCAGTCTGGTCTACATACCAAGTTCCTGGCCAGCTAGGGCTATATATAGGGTGACTCTGACTCAAAAAAAACAAATAAGGAAGTTAGCTATTTTTCCATCTAAATGTGAAATAAATATGCATTGTCATTAGGAAAGTGTGATAGCTAACTTTATGTGTCATCTTGACTGGGCTAAGTGATGCCCAGACACACAATATAATAACATCTCCAGATGTGCCTGAAAAGGTATTTCTGGAAGACAGCAGTGCTTAAATCTGAAACCTGTATAAAGATCTGCTCTCAACAACACCAGAGGGTATTGCCCAGTTCTATAATAAGAAGTCTCTATAATAAAGGCCTGTTATAATTTGGATTTAGGGGACTGGGTAATTAGCTTAAATGAGTAAGAGTGCTTGCCAGGCAAACACAAGGACCTGAATTCAGATTTCTAGCACCCACATAAAAATCTGGGCATGGTCATATGTATCTGTAACTCCAGCGGAAGAGGGAGCAGAGACAGGAAGAACACTGGAGCTCACTGGCCATCAGCCTCACTGAAACACACCAAGCTCTCAGGTTCAGTGGGAGACCCTGTCTCAAGAAAATAGAACCAATGATAATAGGACAGGGCACCTGACATTCTCCTCTGGCCTTCACCTATGTATGGGTATTTTATGTACACACGTGTGCACACACGCATGTGCAAACACACACACACACACACACACACACCCTACAAGTAGTAGTAGTAATAATAATAATAATAATAATAATTTGAATCCCCAGAGCTCTTAGGTTAAAGGCTTCATATACACACACAGAATAAACAAGATGTAATAAAAAAAATTAAAGCCATGAACCAAAATAAATCTTTCTCCTTCAAGTTGTTCTCATGTATTTTATCAGAGTTGGAAAGCTGACAGCCACAGGGCCTTATGCCTTTTCATTTGAAACCTGATTCTTTTACTATCCCTTTCCTAGTCTTTTTATTTTGTTTATTTATTTATTTTATTTTATTTGGTCTTTTTGAGACAGGGTCTCCCTGTTGCCCCAGCTGGCCTGGAACTCACTATGTAGATCAGGCTGGCCTTTTAACTCACAGAGATCCACTTGCCCCGCCTCTGCTGAGATTAAAGGCGTGTGCCTCCATGGCCAGCCTCTAGTCTTTCTCTTCAAGTCCAAATTCACAGCTTTCTAAGGTTTCTTGATTCTAAATCTAATTCATGCTGATCTCCTTTGGAGGACATTAACACTACCTACTGTCCCATAGTCTTTCATAACTGATGACTCCAACTCAACTCTGGGTGGACAGGGATTAGGTTTTCTCTCAACTTAGTCTCAGCACCTCATAATTATTCCATGAAAACTTAAAGTTAGCCTGGAGGTTTGGGAAGATGGCTCAGTCCATAAAGTACTTGGCTTGCAACAAGTCTGAGAACCTGAGTTCAAACCCCAAAACCCACATTAAAAAGAAGGTGTTATGGGTCCATAAAATTCCCTACATTGACCACTCGGACACTGAGTCTCAGTAAAAAGGGGCGCTTTATTGAGGCCAACCTGTTGGGGATGCAGACAGTCTTGGGAGCTGCCCTGAGATCCCGAACAGTGAAATCGCAGAGCTTTTAAGCAGAAAAACCACAAAAAACACAAAGCCAGGGGTTTCCACAGAAACTATGCACAGAATAATCAAGAAAGGAACAATCTAGGGCTGATTTCCAGAGACTTTATCTACACAGTTATTGGCTGTCTCACCTGGAGCAGAACATCCTCTCTCTTCTGGCCCAGATCATTCCCATAGAGACCATACACAGATGTACCAAGTATACTGTCATTGGCTAGCTCAGAATGTTTTTTCTTTTCTGCCCCAGACCATTCCCATTGAAATTGTAAACAGAAACCAGGAAAGGGTTTGAACAATGAAGGGGATTTTCAGAGTCAGGTGGAAGGCAGTTTTTTTTCTTAGAGGATAGGGAGGGGGGGGGTCTGAGAGGCGTTTTCCTTCAAAAGGAGAGAGAGAGAGAATGAGGGAGGGAGGGAGGGAGGGAGGAAGGGAGGTAAAGAGGGAGAAGCCAGACATAAGCCCAGTGCTGAAGGTTGGATCCCTGGGGCTTGCTGGCCAGTATTAGTCTAGCCCAACTGGAGTGCTCCAGGATAGTATCGGGAAACAGAGGCAGGCAGATCTCTGTGAGTTCGAGGCCAGCCTGGTCTACATAGTTTCAGGCCAGGTGGGCTACAGAGAGACCCTGTCTCAAAAAAACAAAAAAAAAAAAGAAAAAAAAGGAAAAGAAACCAGGTCTTGGGACTCAAGAGATGGCTCAGCAGTTAAGAGCAATGGCTGCTCTTGCAGAGGATCTAGGTTCAGTTCCCAGCACCCACATGGCAGCTAACTACTGTCTGTAACTCCAGTTCCAGAGGATCCCCTTCTGGCCTCCACAGGCATTGCACAACATGGATGCACTTACACATGCACACACAGGCAATACACTCACACACATAAAATAAATTTAAAAAAAAAAAAAACTAAGCCTCAAAAAGTAAACAGTGCCAGGTGTGGTGGTGCACACCTTTAATCTCAGCACTCAAGAGGCAGAGGCAGGTGGATCTCTGTGAGGTCAAGGCAAAACAAACAAACAAAAAAGTAAACAGTTAACAGCACTTACTGCTCTTCCAAAGGACAGAGGTTGGGTTTCAAGCACCTATATAGTAGCTAACACTGGTCCTTAATTCCAGTTCCAAGGGATTTGATGGACTGTTCTGGCCTCTGTAGCATGATATACTTAGATACATGCAGGTAAGATGCTCATAACACATTGTTTTAAAGGGTCTAGAGATAGTTTGACAGTTAAGAGCACTGGCTGCTCTTTCAAAGAACTTAGGGTCAGTTCCCAGCACCCACATGGTGGCTAACAACCATCTATAACTCCAGTTCCAGGGGGTCCAACACACTCTTCTGACTCTCCTTGGGCACTGCATTCATTTGGTTCACACACGGGCAAAACACTCATGCACATAAAAATAATTTAAAAAAAAATTTTTTATAAATTTTTATAATTTTTTTATATCTGTTTTAGAAAACAGATGAAGCAGAGACCTGAAAGTCAGTGTCTTGCCACAATGGGAGGAAGATCATCCCACACCTACCACCCCCTCCAAAGCTCAGGGACTTTTGTAGAAAAGGTGGGCAGAAAGAATTTAAGAGCTAGAGGAAGGGATGAAATGCTACCTGGAAGTGTCCTCTGACCACTATGCCAGCAACCTATAGTCACACCTCCTTCCCATGCTGGTCAAAGAGTCCACGGGAGAATCAGTTACCCCTCCCACCCAAGCAATCAACCTTAGCTGCATGTGGGAGAGGGGCTAAGGATATATAAACTGAGAATGCCATGAGGTACCTCTCTCACCATTTTGTGTGGCTGTCAGGAACTCACAGGATCTATATTTGAGTGTGAACTTTCCAGCACGGCCATAAGTGTGTGTGGGGGGGCAATCTTCTATAAATAAATCCCCACCCTATGCTGTTAGTAAGCTGAATAAATGAGTTAGGATTGAAAGAAAGGGAGGGAGGGAGAGAGAGAGGGAGGGTTAATTGGGGACACCACTCTTCTGTAAATAAACCCCCACCCTATGCTCTGTTAGCGAGCCCAATAAACTCGTTAGGATTTTCAAAAAGAAAGAAAAAGAACAGAGCTGGAAACCTTCATTATTTCACCAAAGTTGACCCCATGTTGGCAAATCCTTTGGTCTTTGATTTATTACTATTTTCCCCCATTGTATATGTATTTTTATGTAACCTGCTTCAAGTTATTTCTGGAAAAAATGTGTTTAAAATTGCCTGTTTTGGAATAATAAAAATATTCTAAAAAATTTTTTAAATTTCTTTAAGGTGAGCAGCACCTAAGGAAGGACATACCGTGTTGCCCTCTGGTGTCCACATGTATGCCCCCCCACACACACAGAGGCATATGTGCACATACACAAAAGCTAGCCTGGAGCTGGGTGTGTCGGTTCATACCTATAATCCTAGCACTCAGGAAGCTGAGGCAACAGGATCAAGAGTTCCAGGCCAGCCCAACAGCCTGAGCTACATAGTCATACTCTTTCCCAAGACACTAAGGGGTGGGGACATAGTTCAGCAGCAGAGTACTCCGGTTAGCATGTGCAAGGCCCTGAGTTTAATCCCTAGCCAGGCATAAACACATAATTAGAAGGTCAAATGTATGAAGGAAAAACCCCAAACACAAGCTATCTCAAAGTCCATGTGGACTGTCTAAACCCTTATTCCCCAGTTAAATAATCCAACTTCATTTTTAAAGATTTTATTATTTTTATTTTATGTGTATGTGTGTATTGCCTGCATGTAGGCAAATATTAGCTTCCATATGGGTGCTGGGATTCGAACCTGGGTCTTCTGCAAGAACAACCAGTGTTCTTAACTGCATATATGTATGGGATCATCCATTGAAGTGGGGCAGTCTTCCCATACTGGGCTACACCCATAAAGAAAAGTGATTCCTCAGCTAGGGGTGGGACCTTATGAGCCTCCTCCCCCATCCATACTGAAATTTTGGCTGGCTTGATTTTGTGTGGGTCTTGTGAAGGTAACCACAGCTGCTGTGCGTTGGAGTTTGAAAGTTATGTCACATGATGGCAAGTCATACCACCCCTTTCCATCTTTGGCTTTTTTTTTTTTTTTTTTGGTCTTTTTGAGACAGGGTCTCCCTGTCCCACCATGTTTGTCTGTATGTAGTGCTGGAGAAGACCAGATGAGGATGGCAGTCACCATGTAAGTGCTGGGAACTGAACCCAGGTCCTCTGGTGTAACAGCAACTGCTCTTAACCCCCAGGCCACTTCTCCACCATCTTTCTTGATGTTTTGAGACAGGGTCTCCCTGTAGCCCCAGCTGGCCTGGAACTCACTTGTAGACAAAACTAGCCTCAAAGATCTGCCTGCCTCTGCCTCCTGAGTGCTGGGATTAAAGGCGTGCACCACCATGCCCAGCCTTTCTTTTTTTTTTTTTTGAGACAAGGTCTCTCTATAGCCTCAGCTAGCTTGGACTTGACCAGCCTGTCCTGGATCTCAGAGCATCCACTTGACTTTGCCTTCCAAGTGCTGGGATTAAAAGCATGTGCCACCACACCTGGCAAAAATATTTTTTAAAACTTTGGGGGCTGGAGAAACAGCAGTGGTTGAAACTTACTATTGCAGAGGACTGGAGTTCAGTTCCCAGGACCCATGTTGTTACAAACAACTGTAACTCCAGAGGGGTACAATGCTTCTGGCCTCCTTGGGCACCTGCACTCATGTGCATATATCCAACACAAATCCTTCCTTTTTTTTTTTTTTTTTTTTTTTTTTGTCTTTTTTTTGAGGCAGGGTCTCCTTGTAGCCCTGGAACTCGCTGGCCTCTGCCTCCCCAGTGCTGGGATCAAAGGTGTGTGCCACCACACCCAGCTTACATATTTTCTTAATCTTACTGCTGGGGGTCTGGAGAGATGGCTCAGCAGTTAAGAGCACTGACTGGTCTTGCAGAGGACCCAAGTTGGGTTCCTAGCACCCACATGACCGCTACGAACCATCTTTAACTCCAGTTCTAGGGGAATACAAAGCCTTCTTCTGACCTCCAGGGCACTGCACAACATGGGTGCACTCATACACATAAAAATAAATTATTACAAAAACTAAAAATCAAAAAACTGCTGGGTGTGGTCATGCATGCCTTTAATCCCAGCACTTGGGAGGCAGAATCGGGTGGATCTGAGTTCAAGGCCAGCCTGGTCTACACAGCAAGTTTCTTCCCATTACCCATTTTGCTCCACTGGGTCAAGGATTCATCAGCAAGTTCTGGCTAACAAAAAAAAGTTATGAACTAAAAATGGATGCTGAGAAATGGGAAAGTGAAACTAATGATGAATCAGGGATATCTGGGCAGGAGATAAGACACTGGGAGATGTGACCTGTTAACCCATCATGTCAAAATTGTCTTAAGCCTCTTAACTACTTCCTTCACACAAAAACACAAGACATTCTCTTCTAGCATCCCAAACAGCCTTGGTAGGCTTTGGGATCAGTTGAAGCCAATACTAAATCACTTAGGATGTAATAGGACGAGCTTCAAAGAAAATCAACCCTGTGACCTGAGATATGTCTACTACCTGTATCATAACGATGTAAAGTTTGACTCAACCAATTCAGACCACAAGCCATTAAGTTCCTGTGAGATCCTACCAAAATCTTTTGTCTACATCTCTGTTCATCTGTGAATGAACCCAACTCCCTTGCAGGATTGTGCTGAGAATTAAGCTGGAATGTATACATGGACGTATGTACAGGTTGGTAAACAGGAAACAGACACATTAGATGTCCCCTAACAGATTTCTTCTCTTCCCTACCCCTTCAAGATTAAAGACTTAATATAATGTCATACTGCATTATATTAATTATCTAAAGAGACAAGTTACTTGCCTTCAAGAACTATTTTGGCTTGCGGGGGGGGTGTTCTTTTGAGATAGGTCTTCCTATAGCCCCAGCTGACCTAGAATTCACTATGTAGACCAGGCTAGCCTCACTGTTCCAGAAATCTGCCTGCCTCTGCCTCCCTAGTGCCAGGATTAAAGGCATGTGCCACCACACCTGGTTCCTGTCTTAAGTATGTTTTTTACTTACCAAAATACATTTTCTCCTATCTCCACTAAAACCCCAAGCTGTTTGCTCTTATTCACATCTTGAAGCATCCCAAATGAATGACTACTTTCAATTGTAAAGGGCTGCGGAGGTCTGTGGAAATGCAAGCTTTGTGTCAATACAAAAGTGTGATCCATTCCTGTTGTGAAGCAGGTTTCTGAGGGAAGCAGAGTTGCAGCCAGGAAGGTGATGGATTCCCAGACACCCAGTGCTCCTTGCTGGGCCTTTAGATTTGGTTCAAAACAAGATTCTCAGAGTATCAAGCACACCTTTATTCAAGTAGTAGTACAAAAGCACATTCCTAAACCAAATGCATACATGTGATTTTTACATACTCTGCTATTTAGGGATTACTTAATCTTCTGCTTCATAGTCACCAGAGGGGACTACCGGTCTCTATAAGTAAGAGCATACATGTTTGATAGGGAAAAAAAACATGCACTTTTCATTTGCTTTTACATTTAGATCATTGGATATATGTTGATTTTCTTGTCCTGATGAGATACTATGCTTGCTGATGGAAAGGACAGTACAGCGGCAGAGCTATCTTAGAGGTTAGCCACAAGGTTTATAGAGTGAGCAATATATTTTCATATATTTGTTGAGGATCTCTAGTGATCACTACAACATCTGGACTATGAAAGCCTCAACTGCTTGATTGACAACTAGAATTTTAAATAACACTTGTCTTATTCACAAAATGTTATGAAGTTTAAGATGGAAAAAACCAATAAAATGCTTTGACAACATCCAAAGAATCATGAAGTCTGTTTAGGTTATCAGGCAGTGACCCTGAAGTCAGGAGCCAACATCTGTGATCACTTTTAGAAATCAAAACAGTCATGATCTTCTTATATAGCCTGTAGATTCTATTAAAACACAAAGATAAAATCCAGGCACCGGGGTGCATGTCTATGGTCCCATCTATTGGGGAGGCAGGAGGATCACTTGAGCCCAGGAATTCAAGGCCAACCTGGGCAACAAAGTGAGACTACATCTCCAAACAAAAGTGTGGCAAAGCATGAACAATTCTACATAGAGCCCCCACACTTTAAATACTATCCTTGGCTTGATGAAGGGAGTGGGGGGGGGCAGATAAAGAACAGATAAAGAAACAATCCCAATGGTTAAACTTTTATCAGGAATGGACCTGTCACACTCTTCATATAATGTCTAGATATATTACCAAAGAACAGCAACATCTTTATTGGAAGGCTGTATTCCTTACAAAGTTCTCTGATTTTTTTTCAAAAGCAGACCTGAGCATTTTGTTGGCCTTCAATACAGGCATATAAAAGAATTCTGAATGTAGACATGCAAAATAGGCACTGAATGAATGTAGCTAGGCCACCAGGGATCTTATTGGCTCCCTGATGTCGTCGTCATCTTTTTTAGAGGATTGTGGATGAAAACAAGGCAGCTAAAAACATGGATGTCTCTTGGAAGTATTTGGGTGCCCGCCACAAACTTAGAAGACAAATCCTCCAAACTCATGGGTGGCTGATGTAGAAATTCAACTCTCTTAAAAGATGCTTCACGTTAGGAAAGACATCATACCAGCAACACGGAAGCAGGAACAGCATTATCTGCTGGTGAGCAGCTTACCACTAGGAAATCATCATTTAAAGGTGCCTAAGAGAATGCAGGAATCCAAGGGTTGTAGCTGTAAAGGAACAATAGGATGTAGGGTCCTCAGAAAAGAATGGGCCTGAGTCTATTTTGGAGAGAACTTGGGTCAAGAACACCACAAAAAGTTAAATAAGCTACTCTCCAGAAGTTTTATCAACACTGATACATTTAACAGTATCTTAGGGAAGCTGTGAATAAGAATCAATTTCAGGAAAAAAATTTTTAATTGTATATAGCGCATATTAAAATAAAGATCGCTTAAGTGAGTTCTATAAATAAAATACTCATACCTACTTAGAACACTTACATATTAAAGGACGCCATGAGAAAATGACTGTATTCACCAAGTTACCTTTTGAATTAGATTATTCTGCAAGGAAAGACTGGGGCTAAATATGAACAAGTATACATGTGTAACAATTTTCTCTCAAATACTTTGATATTGGATAAGGCCTGAAACATAGTGGCAAACTTCAGTGTTTGCATTTACCAGTCTCATCTCCTAGAGACATTCTGACATTTGCATTAGATCCAGAGTCCCATCTGGTATATTCTCATTATGACAGATGAACCCTTGCTGAGAGACTTGCCATATTTATTACACCCAATGACTTCTCTTGGGTATAAGATTCTTTGATGCTGAAGGAGCACTCCAGTATGAATTTCCTCACATACCCACACATTTTTCTTCGTAGGCTTTCTGCATGGCATGAATTTGACACTGAACCAACAAGATAGTTTCTTTGACTGATGGCTTCTTCACATTCAGTAGTGGAATTTTACTCCAGTTCAAATTCCCCAATTGTAACTAAGGTATGAAAATGATATATATAGACCACGTCCAGTACATCCTGGTATGGATCTACAGGAGTCAATTACAAGTTTAACACCAAAAAACTTCCCAATATTCATCACATTCAGAGGGTTTCTCTCTGGTATGAATTCTCTGATACCGAGTAAGGGCTGAGCTACAACTGAAGACTTTACCACATTAAGCACGTATGTGACTTCCCCTGCTATGAATTCTCACATGTTGAACGAGGCCTGAACTTGACTATATGACTCCCCAAGTTCACTGCATTCATAAGGTTTCTCTTTGGTATGGATTCTTTCATGGTGAATGAGGTGTGCTCTCTGACTGAAGTTCTCTTCCCAGGCATCACAATCAAAGACTTTTTCTCTAGTGGGAACTTCTTGCTGCAGAGTAAGATCTGAATGACTGAAATTTTCCTCATAATCACTATATTCATACGCTTTCTCCTTCCTGTGCATTTTGTGATGCTGAATAAGGCATGAGGTTTGGCTGAAAACTTTTCCACACTCATCACATTCATGTAGTTTCTCTCCTGTGTGAATTCTTTGATGCTGAATAAGATGGGAATTCAATCTGAAGTCTTTCCCACATTCAGTACATGTATAGGGCTTTTCTCGGAAACGAATTCCTTGCTGTTTAACGTAGGCCAGCCCACATTCATCATACTCATAGGGTTTCTCTTGATGATGGGCCCTCTGATGTTCAACTAGGTACGAAGTGTGGCAGAAGTCGCTGCCACACACGGTGCACTTACAGGGCATCTCCTTGTGAATTCTCTGGTGCTGAGTAAGATGCACGCTACGGCTGAAGACTCTGTCACAGCTGCTACATTTGTAAGACTTGGCTTTGGCATGAACCTTCTTATGCTGAATTATATCAACGCTCTGGTTACAGGATTTATCAGGTGCTTCACAGGATTTATCAGACGCTTCACATTTATAGGATTTTTCTCTAGTGTGTATTCTTTTATGTCGACTGAGACTTGAGCTCTGACTGAATGATTTCTCACATTCCTTACATTTGTAGGGTTTCTCTCTAGTGTGGATTCTCTGATGTCTGGTGAGGGCAGAGGCCTGATGGAAGATTTTTCCACATGTATCACATTTATAGGATCTGTCAGGGGTAGGAAGGCTCTCCCACTTATTAAGGTGGGACAGGTCCATTAAGCTTTCTTTATAGTCACTACTCTGAAAAGTCTGTGTTAGGTTTGCATGTTCAAGTTCACCAGCAGCTGGGTTCTGACTGAAGTTCACATCGTACTTACTGTCCTCAATGGTCTGTATTCTAAGCACTCTCTGGTCTGTATCAAGGGCAGAGTCCAGACTGAAACTCTTTTCAGGTTCACTGTTCTTCTCACTGGTGAAGGTTTTCTTGCTAATTGTTATTTGTCTAAACTCTCGCTCCAGGAAGAGAAATTTTCTTAGGATTTCCTGGAGCCTTTCTAACCTGTCCTCAGACTTATAGACTTCTCTGGTCTCAGGAACTTGGGCGATATCCTGCTTGAGTCTTCCTACTCTCACTTTGTATGAACATACTTCTTCTGAAATTTTCCGCTTAGGAATCAACAGCTTGTTTTCGTCTCTGGTCTCTCCATCTGATACAATATATAAATAGAAAATGCACATGTAATCTGCACCCCGTGCTTAAAAAAATTCAGAGAGGAGAAAACTAAACAATGTAGTTTCTATACAGATAAGCAAATTTTATTTACTCAAAAAATAAGCACAAAATTTCAACAGCAGATATAGGGGCATAAATAGGAGCAGCGAGGCAGGGCCTGAATAGATGAAGGAAGGGGCAGAGACAGGGGCCCATTTTAGCAAAGTAAGAGTGAGGTGTTTTAAAGGAGCTAAATAGGAAAACAGGTTAAAAGAATTTCACATAAACAACTTGAACAGGGACGTAGTACAAACTTGTACCTAAGAAGCTGAACAGAAAGGGTCAAGCTAAACTACAGGAGGGGCAGGAGCTCTCCATTCCAGAACTGGTAGAGCTCTCTGTTTTGAGTACTAGCCCAGGCACAACTTAGAGAAATACCTGGACTTGACTCCTCTAATTCCATCTGATTGATTCTACCTTACTCACCTGAACAGTCATCTCCTATAACGTCTCTATTCTTAGTTTCCAGATCAAAGACCTGTAGATCTTGTTCCCGCTGGGAGATCCCATCAGGCTTGGAAAGTGGAAATCCTGCTCACAGAGAAGGAAAACGGGATATGGCAATTTATCCCCAGATGCTACACTGCCCACTTTTTTTTTTTTTAGTAATGATTAATACATAAGTTCTGAAAAGCATTTGTCAGAAAGACAAAAGCCCTCTAAGAAGCTCAGATTTGTTCTCTGCTAAAGGTGTGGAAAGGAGTGAGTTTATACCTTGGAAGCAGTAACATTCAGCTAGTGTAATTCAGACAAGGGAATCTGTGCATGGGTGTGTCCCTGTCTTCACAGAAGTTATTGTCAGTACTCCATCTATGGCCTAGAGCACAACTGTTTGCATTAGACCTCTCTAAAAGTATCAAATGATGTCTTCAAAATATAACTGTGCCTGCTTGCATGAAATCCAGGCACCTAGTACACAATGAGTTAAAGAATAGCAACCACATCAGTGACAACTGAACGAATACTGCAAGAACCAATCAAAAAGCAATTCGAGACGCTCAATAAAGAACACCAAAACAGGGATTATTTCTGATTCTTCTTCAGTCCACTAGGGTTACAACAACCTAACAATATAATACAAAATGACAAGAGTATTACAAAATTCCCAACATACAAAAAATGATTGTTTGAAGAGACCTTGATTTAACTATTACACAATGTGTCTATGTACTGAATTACCATGTCCATGGACCTACACAAACACTTTGATTTAAAAAAATAATAAACAATCTGTTTCAGTGACTAAGACACATTCTCATCCACTAGAATTAGCATACACTCTTGTTTTTTCAAGAAGCATTTATGGAGTGCCTTATATGCGAAAAGTATGCTGGGGATAGAGAGCCTAAGCAAAAGGTCCAACCCATCTCAAACACTTCAAGGACCTCATTAGCTAACCTCCGAGACAGCTATAATTAACTACAATATGCCACACAAAGGAAGCACAATAAAAGAACATGTAAAACCACCTTTCTATGGCTTGCTGGCAGGATTGCTTACATCCTCAATCAATCTCTCTCTCTCTCTCTCTCTCTCTCTCTCTCTTCCTACTTCCTCTCTCTCTCTCTCTCTCTCTCCCCCTCCCTCCCTCCCTCCCTCCCTCCCCCCTCCCTTTGTCGTGGGGTTGTGTATCTGTGTCTGTAGTTTTTGAGATAGGGTCTCACTCTGTAGCCCAGGCTTGTCTCAGATAGGACACCCCTCCCGTTTCACCCTCCCCAGTGCTGAGACTACAAGCTTAATCAGCTCCATTTCTCTGAAGCCTGCTTCTAAGCAGACAGAATTTTGATCCTGTTCATGCCAAAGTGCAGTTTTTGTGTCCTAAGCACACACGTGTCTAGTAGCACACATGAAAGGTTTTTCTCAAATCCCTCCTGGCATTTCACCATACAATGCATGCACGTTTTTATAGATTCTTTTTTCTTTTTTTTTTTTTTTTCATCTTTTAAAGACAGGGTCTCCCTGAAGCTCCAGCTGTCCTGGAACTATGTAGACCAGGCTGGCCTTGAACTCACAAAGATCCACCTGCCTCTGCCTCAGGAGTGCTAGGATTAAAGGTGTGCACTACCACGCCTGGCAATCTTATCCAATTATGAACTCTTCAAGTTACAATACCAACCTGCCAAATAAGATGTGCCCATAAGTACATGACGTTAGGTGGATAACCAACTGTTTTCTGAATGGATTTGAGGCTAGCTCTATAGGACAGAACTTAAGCCTGGTACTACAACCTAGTCAAAAACCCATTTCTGGGGAGATTATAGGCCTGGGGGATGGGGGTGGGGATCTACTACTTTTGTTTTGCTAAAGAGACAATGGGTCAAACTGCCTTCTAGATATTTATGCTTGGTCAGTGCATGTCATTAGTTCCAGGCAGGCCAATCTCTTGAGTTCAAGGCTAGCCTGGTCTATGAGGTGAGTTCCAGGCCAGTCAAAGCTAAAGTGTAAAATAAATAAATAAATAAATAAGCAAACAAAACATTTAAAGATAAATGTTTATACTTATTCCCATAAATTTAGTGCTGCTTTCGGCCATGGTCAAAGATGTTTCTCTTTGAAACATCAATAGCTAATCTCAATGGCTAATGCAGACTCATAACTGGTAAAAGTAATGAGAGTAAGTGGCTACTGAGTGCTCAGTCTTAATGGAACATCTATATCAACACCCAAAGAGAACATCATGGAACAGGAAACAGAAAGAATGTAAGAGCCAAAGGAAGGAAAGGTATGTTGTGAAACAATGGCCACTGAACTCATGAACTCCCAGAAGTAGTAGTTACCTTCACAAAACTGGACCCATCAACCTGTTATGGACAGAGGAAGGACTCCTAAGGCCCCACTCCTCCCTGAACAGCTAGCTATAGGCAGTCAGGAACCGCTGGGAGGAGTCCTATTCCTCAGTGGTGTGGCCAATTGTGAAGCTGCCCTTGCTCGAGTAAATAATCCCTAGACTCATGCAGGCAACCCGAGAGCGAGAGAGCGAGCAAGAGAGAGAGAGAGGAAGGCAGAGAGGCAGAGAGGCAGAGAGAGAGGTCAAAGTAGGAGGGGGACTTGGGAAGGTGTCAATGGGGGGACGGGGAATGAGAGGACAATGGAGGGGAATATGATCAAAGTACATAATTTATATGAATGAAATTGTGAGAATAAACATTTATAATTTTTTTAAAAATGGTTTGTGGCATTATCACCACATGAATAATACTCCTTGATACCAAGAATCAGCTTATGGAGTGCCAACTTTGTATGCAAATGTCAGCCTATTAATAGCTACCCAATATTATAAAGAGCATTTGGCCTAGAAAATATGATGAACCTTGGGACACCAAGTTAGAGCTAGTGAGATCAGAACAGACACATGAATGGCATGCACTAGACTTCAGAATTCCAGGTGGGTTTTAAATAGTCAATCTCCCTTTGGACACTTATTAAACTGAGGTCTTTCATGTCAAATCTAGAGTACCTGCCTGCCATGTACATGGCTCTTGTTTAGATCCTCAGTATGGCAAAATAATAATATTCATAATTTTAAAATGTGACATGCAAGGGCTGGGGAGATGGCTCAGCAGTTAAGAACACTGGTTGTTCTTGCAGAAGACCCGGGTTCGAATCCCAGCACCCACATGGCAGCTAACAACTGTCTGTAACTCCAGTCCCAGGGGATCCGACAGCCTCTTCTGCCCTCCGAAGGCACTGCACTGCACGACACGGGTGCACTTACCTACACACAGGCAATACACACATATGCATAAAATAAAAATAGTAAATAAAAAAAAATGTGACATGAAGGCCAGATGTGGTAGTGCACACCCAGTGCTCAGGAGGTAGAAGCAAGTGGACCTCCGAGTTCAAAGATAGACAGGTTTACATCATCAGTTCCAGGCCAGCTACATAGTAAAACCCTGTCACTAACAACACAATTTGTAACTGAACTTTGGGATATTCTCTGAGGTGTTTTACCATAATAGATTTTGGTTATTTATAGTTACATTTAAAACATAAATATACAACAAAAGTTTGTTCATTTGAGATTTTTTTTTAATGTGTTGCTGAGATAAAACCTCACTATGTATCCCCAGTTGGCTCAGAACTCACTATCTAGGCATGCCTCTACTTTCATGCCCAGTAGATGAATAATTTCAGACTTCTGTTTAAGACAATGTAGGAAGGTTTTAGAGGAAATGGCTAGCCAGGCATGGTGATACACACCTTTAATCCCAGCAGTCAGGAGGCAGAGGCAGGTAGATCTCTGTGAGTTTAAGGTCAGCCTAGTCTACATAGTGAGTTCCAGGCCAGCTGGAGCTACAAGGAGAACCTCTCTCAAAAAGACAAAAAAGGGCTGGAGAGATGGCTCAGTGGTTAAGAGCACACTGACTGCTCTTGCAGAGAAGCTGGGTTCAATCCCCAGCACCCACATGGAGGCTATGAACCGTTCTTAACTCCAGATCCAGGGGAATTCGACATCCTCTTCTGATCTCTGCAGCACTGCACGATACAGGTGCCCTCACACACATGCAGGCAATACACTCATACACATAAAATAAAAATAATAATAATTAAAAAAAAAGAGGAAATGGCTAACAAGTACAGATCTAATACTGCTACTAAAAAGAGAAAATTTGAGACAGGCTACTCAAGGTGTGCCACTTGGGATCACCAAATTACTAAGTACTCCTTAGGTATCAAGAACATGACAAGCTTCCATTTAATACTGTAACCACATAGCAGAGAACTATAGATGCGAAGACTAAGATTCAAAGAGGTCGAAGTAACCTCTGAAAGTCAAAATAACCTCAAAAGCTAGGATTCAAACTCAGTCGAATTTTAGAAGTTGGTTTTTAAATACTCTACTAAAAAAAGAAGGCTGTGAAGGGCTGGAGAGATGGCTCAGTGGTTAAGAGCACTGACTGCTCCTGCAGAGGACCCGAGTTCAATTCCCAGCACCCACATGGCGGCTACGAACCATCCTTACCTCCAGTTCCAGGGGAATCTGAAGCCCTCTTCTGACCTCCACAGCACTGCATGACACAAGTGCACTCATATGCATGCAGGCAATACACTCATATACATAAAATAAACGCAGTAAACTTTAAAAAAAAATAAATAAAGTTGTGAAATAAAACCATCCATCCCTTCCTCCAAAACAAAGAAAGGAAAACAGAAAACCAACATATTGGTAAAACATAAAAATAACAGGACTGGGGAAATGATGAGGATCTGAGGTCAAGCCCCAGGAACCACATGGTAGGAGGAGAACCCATTCCCCCAAGTTGTCCTCTGACCTTCCACACACATGTACAGTGGTCTGTATGCACCAACACACACACACATACACACACACACACATAAATGAAATAATTTAAGAAGAAATTTTAAGATAACTACCTGATGTTTCCTTTAATTTATAGTAGAAAATCTGTTCTTTCTCTTGTATCACTGTGGTGCTCTCCAGAACATGAAGTAACAAGAATTTACAGACATAATACCTTAATCCTTGGCACAACTCAGAAAAGTAGACTTTATTTTTCATGTTTTCAGTGTCTACTTATATGTATACAAATGTAGCTGTGTGAATGTACAGGTGCAAGTCTGTGTAGACTTGCTCAATTATGCTCTATCTTATTTTTATTTAGTGTGTGTGCACATGTACATGTGCGTGCAACATGCCCTAGAGTACAGGTGAGAAAACTTTTTTAAAATTTTTTTAAAATTTTATTTATTTATTGGTGTTTTTGTGACAGGGCTTCCCTGTAGCCCCAGCTGGCCTGGAACTCACCATGTAGAAGATGAGGCTGGCCCTGAACTCAGAGATCTGCCTGCCTCTGCCTCCCCAGTGCTGGGATTAAAGGCATGTGCCACCATGCCTGGTAATTATTTTTATTTCATGTGTATGAGTGTACTGCCTACATGTATGTAAGTGCACCCATCTCATGCAATGATCCCCTGGAACTGGAGTTAAGGATGTTTGTTAGTCACCATGTGGGTGCTGGGAATCGAACCCGGGTCCTCTGCTAGAGCAGCCAGTGCCTTTAATCATTGAGTTATCTCTCCAGTCCCTTTAATTTTTTTTTTTTTTTTGAGTGTATTGCCTGTATGTATGTAAGTGCACCCACGCCATGCAATGCCCACAGAGGCCAAAAGAGGGCTTTGGATCCCCTGGAACTGAAGTTACAGACATTGTTAGCCACCATGTGGGTACTAGGAATTGAACCTGGGACCTCTGCAAGAGCAGCCAATATTCTTAAATGCTGAGCTGTCTCTCCAGACTGGGAAGACAACTTTGTAGAGTCAGTTCTCTATATCCATATCCACCTTTCCATGGGTTCTAGGGATCAAACTTTGGCCAGGCTTGCAAGACAAGCAGTTTTACCCTCTTAGTCATCTCACCAGTTATTTCCATGTTATTTATTTTTAAGTTTTTTTTAAAAAAAATTTATTATTTTTATTTTATGTGTATGCATGTATTGCCTGCATGTAGGTAAGTGCACCCATGTCATGCAATGCCCAAGGAGGTCAGAAGAGGCTGTCAGATCCCCTGGGACTGGGGTTATGGACAGTTGTTAGCTGCCATGTGGGTGCTGGAATTCGAACCAGGGTCTTCTGCAAGATCAACCAGTGTTCTTAACTGCTGACTCATCTCTCCAGCCCCATCCACGTTATTTTTTTGAGGAAAGGTATCTCACTGAGGCTAAGGCTCACGAATTTGGCAAAAGTCCCAGGAATTCTCTTGCCTTACCAGCCCTGAGATTACAAATTCACACCACCATGCTGAGTGCTAGGGATCAGAATTCAGATTCTCCACCTGATCCAATAAAGGCCATCTCCCCAGTACCTACTTTTTTTGGACAAGGTCTATGTAGTCCAGTCTGGCCTGGAACTCACTAGGTAGGTGAAGATGACCTTGAACTCTGAATCCTACTGTCTCCACTTCCTAAATTCTGGGACTACAGGTGTGCACCACCAGCCTGGTCTATGTGGTGCAAGGGATTGAACAAAGGTTTTATGCCAACTAGAAGCACTCTACCAACTCAGCTACATCTCCAATCCCCATTTTTCATTGTAGATGAAAACAAGGGGCTGGAGAGATGGCTCAGCGGTTAAGAGCACTGACTGCTCTTGCAGAGGACCGGGGTTCGATTCCCAGCACCCACATGGTGGCTATGCGCCGTCCTTAACTCCAGTTCCAGGGGAATCCAAAGCCCTCTTCTGACCTCCACAGCACTGCACAACACGAGTGCACTCACATGCATGCAGGCAATACACTCACACATATAAAATAAAAATAAAAATTTTTTTTAAAAAAAGAAAACAAGTTAAATAATTTGCTCCAAGCACATCACCAAGTGCGCTACATTCCCAGCCCCTATTTTTCATTTTTACAGATGAATACAAGAGTAGATTATTTGTTCAACATAGCAGTTAATAACAACCTAAGTTATCAAACTTAGGTTCACAGTTCACAGACTTTCCAACTGCCTGCCAAGGAAAGTACTATTATGTTTTCTTGTCATTGACATGAATACTTTTTCTAAGATTTAACTTAAAATTATGACATTTTCAAAATGTACTTATTCTAAATTTCTCCTATCTAGGGTCTGGAAAGACAGCTCAGCAGTTAAGAGGTCTGGCAGCCCTAGCAGAGGACCCTGGTTTGGCTCCCAGCATCCACATGTGCCTAAAACAATACTCCAGCAGGGCATGGTGGTGCACGCCTTTAATCCCAACACTTGGGAGGCATAGGCAGGTAGATCGCTGTGAATTCAAGGCCAGCCTGGTCTACATAGTGAGTTCTAGGCCAGCTCAGGCTACAAGAAGACCCTGTCTCAAAAAGACCAACCCTCCCAGCCCCCATGTGCAAAAAAAGGGAAAAAAACAATACTTGCTCCAGTTCCAAGAGATCTGACTGAAGCCTTCTTCTGGCTCCTGCAGGCACTGTACAACATAGGTGTGCTTACCTACATTCAGGCAAAACACTTATGCACGTAAAATAAATAAATCTAAATTTCTCCTATCTGAAACTATAATAAAATCTTTAAAAAAGTGTACATCTTAAGAATTTTCTATTTAGATATGTTATAATCTGCCTTTGAAAATAACATTTACACTGGGTATGGTGGCACATGCCTTTGATCCCAGCACTTGGGAAGTAGAGGCAGGTGGATCTTTGTGAGTTCAATGTCAGCCTGGTCTACATAGTGAGTTCCAGGCCAGCTGGGGCTACACAGAAACCCTGCCTCAAAAAGGCCAAAAAAATAAAATAAAATAAAATAATAAAAATAAAATGGACGGGCTGGAGAGATGGTTCAGAGGTTAAGAACAGTGACTGCTCTTGCGGAAGACCCAGGTTGGATTGCCAGCACCCACACGGTGACTACATCCATAACTCCAGTTCCAGGGGATTCAATGCCCTCTTTTGACCTCCAAGGGCACTGCATTACAGGGGTACACATACATACATGCAGGCAATACACTCATACACATAACAAAAAAATAATTTTGCTGTCTGAGACTGGGTCCCCCTGCCTCCGCCTCCTGAGTGCTAGGATTAAAGGCATGTGCCACCACTCCCCGCTTCAGTGCCTTTTTTCTATCTTTGGTGACACTGGTAATTGAACATAGGACCTGACACATGCTAGGCAAGCCCTGTATCACTGAGCTACATTCCCAGCCCTGAAGTTTCAGGCTTTTGTCTAGGTTATTGTCATTAAATATACAGGTAGCTGGGCATGGTGGCACACACCTTTACATCCCAGCACTCGGGAGGCAGAGGCAGGCAGATCTCTGTGAGTTCAAGGCCAGCCTGGTCTACATAGTGAGTTCCAAGCCAGCTGGGGCTACAGGGAGACCCTGTCTCGAAAAGACCACAAAAAAATAAAAAGCAGAAACGCAGGTAAACTCTTTTCCTCAGCAACAGCATTCTTATGCAGACATCTGCTGGACTGGAATGTGCCACATGTAGCTTTACTTCTTGAATACATGTTCCCAATTGCACAAATTAGCCTACTCGTGCAATTAATCATGACAATTTTAACTCTTTCTTGCCATCCAAAGTATAGACAACTATTAAAAATATTCTTTAAAGAGTCAACAAGATGGTTCAGTAGGTAGAAGCCCCTTGCCACCAAGCTGATGACTTGAGTTCAATCCCTGGTAGTCACAGAGGTCTCCCAAAAGCTTCTTCTGATCATATGCATGTTGTAGTATGTACATGTCCAATACAAACACACACAAAGTAAGTAAATAAATAAATACATGTAATTTTTTTTGTCTTTTTGAGACAGGGTCTCTCTGTAGCCACAGGTAACCTAGAACTCACTATGAAGACCAGGCTGGCCTTGATCTCAGAGATTCACCCGCCTCAGCAGGGATTAAAGGCATGTACCACCACACCCAGCTAAAAATAAATGTAATTTTTTGTTTTGTTTTGTTTTTTTTGAGACAGGATCTCCCTGTAGTCCCAGCTGTCCTGGAACTCACTATGTAGACCAGGCTGGCCTTGAACTGGGATCAAAGGCATGCGCCACCACGCCCTGCAAAAATAAATTCCAGTCTTACTATTGAACACTAACTTACAGTACCTTCCCTTTGGGAACATCCCATGAGGCAGTTATTTACTGTCAAGAGAATACACTTCTTTTTAAATTAAACAATGAAATTACCCACCCACTCCTTTTCTGTTTCAGTCAGTCATTTATTTGTTTACAGCTGTTTGGTGTAAACAGTTAACCAAAGGACTAATCTTCTGATGTCTGTGATGAATATAACTCAGAACTACTGCCACAGGAAAAACATATGAACTGGAACGGGAAACTGCTAAGTCAGAGACTGAATTATAAAGGCCTTACGTTATAACCAACACTACATAAAACTAATAGATATATAACCTTCATTTCAGGTGGAGTATGCTGGACCTACAAACATGAAAATTAATTCCCAAGGACTGTAAAAAAAAAATTGCTTAGCAGATTCTAACGACTTGGTCAAAAAAGCTAGCTGAGTAGGAGGGTTTCTTGAAGTATATGCATGTATGTCTGTCCTTTGTGTGTACAGAAAGTACAAGAGAAAATGAGATCAAGTTCCACCATAGCATGCTATACTATAAGCCTACATTAAACTGCTACAAAAGGTCTTTACTCCAAAAACTACACAAGTTAACTGTTGGAAAGTCTGTATTAGGTAAAATTTACAATAGTTTACAATTATATATGTATATCACTTTACAATTTACAAAGTTTTTACATCCATTTTGATGCCCTGAAATAGATTTGATTTTTGTGCCCCTCCCCCAACATCCCCTCCATCAAGGACAGTGTTGAAGAACTCTTAATTAGGAAAAGTAATATAAATACATCAATTTGTGAGGTACCACAAAGAATCAGGGAAGCAGAATCTTAAAGAAAGGAGAAAACAATGTGAAACTCAAGGAGCGCCTAGGGGCCAGTGGAGAGTGAGGCAGCACAGGGGTGGGTCCCACTCACTACTAAGAGCACAGCATGTGTTCTCACAGAACACAAAAGACTAACTGAATAGAGAGTTAACTTCATGGTTTCTCAGAATACAAGCAGATGACCAAGTATGGTTCAAAATACATGTGGTTTCAAGGAAGGATTCTTTGGCCCCTTATGTTAGAAATTTACCAAAGGTCATTTGGGAGCTGCAACTTTTTGCACAACGGTGGCATCCTGAAGAACATCTACTCCATCAACCAAGTGTAACATCTTACAATCGTGGAAAAGGCGTTTCTGTGCCGGGATGAGTACTAGCGATGGAAAGCCGATACCTGGGCCATCTCTTGGTGATTCCTGCTGTAAGGACTGCAAGTGTTTCTCCAGAGAAAGCACTTGCCTGGGTATGACTCAGGGCTGGGCAGGAATTCACACAATGAATCCGGGTGGTGGGAAGGCGTAGAAGTATGCCTACAAAGATCAAAGAGCCAGGAATGGAAAACACACTGAAAACCTTCCCAAAGAACAGACTACCTCCCCACAGGGTAAGAATACTGCCTAAATGATGATGCATGTAATCAAGGAGGTTTAAAAAAAAATGTCCTAGGTGCTACGCAAAAATAAATAAATAAATAAATAAAAGAGGTGGGAGAAGTGTAATTATATACATACATGCACAAGAGTATGTGCAAAAGCAGAGAAAGGCCAAAAAAAAAACCAGAAAGATAAAGAACAAAGCTCATATCAAGGAGGCTGCCAACACCCCCTGCCCCCCTGCCCCCATATACGCAGGTATTTCTAGACAGCAGTACAGGTTGCCAATCCCAGCTCTCTACAAAACAACAAAGAAGCATGGTTTAAGAATAGCCCACCTAGTGTGGGATAAATGCCAGAGCCTTCTGCTGCCCAGAGTGTGGTTACCTGGGATTACCACCTAGGTGACTCACTGAATGTGCAATACTCACAGTGAGTCATGCCTTTAAATGAAGTCTCTCAAACCTGTCTGCTTGGAGATGAATTTGAGGATCTTGAGAGAGACTACTCAACAAGAGGGATTTTAGCCTCTCTTAAACATTTCTTTAATGGGAAAAATCTCAGACACAAGGCACAGGGCTAGCAAAGAGTCCGGTTGGGGGTTAGGATGATGCCCGAGTCTCATAAAAGGAAAAAGGTAAAAACCTAGCCAAAACACAATCAAGTTTCTCTCTGCTAACAGGTAAGAGATGTCTCACAAAAGCAAGAAACACGAACTAGGGATAAGGAGTGTCTCCTCCTGAAAACTCAAAGGAACCCCAAGTTACCCTTCCCAGAGGAGATGACCTTAAAGACGGGACTGAGAGGATCTAAGACCTAAAACCTGAACACACTCTACTGACCACCTCACAGACCTCACATCTCCTCAGAAACAAGGAAGTAAAGAAATCCAAATAGGTAGAGTAACAAGTTGATCCTTACCCAGTGAAACCACGTTTCCATAATTCTCTAACATCACTTCTCTGTAGAGATCCCTCTGAACAGAGTCCAGGCAGCCCCATTCCTCTCGAGTAAGGTGTACAGCCACATCCTCGAATGTCACAAACTCCTGCAATAATAATCCTGGCTGCTCTGGGGAATGAGGCTACTGCAGCACCAGAGCCAGAGAATGATGAACATGACACAAAGGATAGCCAGTGTGTATTTATACTGGGGCGAAGGGAGCACAGACTAGATAGAACCTAGGGACTAAATTCCACAACATCCCATAAGTGCCCACCACACTATCATGGAAAAGGTGGTGGTGGGAGATGGGAAAGTTAGTTGTGTCAAAGCCAGGTCTCTGAAGAGGACCTGTTCCCAAAGTGCTATTGAAAAGATTCCAGGCAAGGTTCCACAGATAGGATGAAGGAGAGGCCATCCTCAATCAGCAACAAGAATCCCTGAGGAAAAGCAGAGGGTCCCTCAGCTCACCTGGTACCTGGCTGTCAGGAGCGCAGCTGCCTGGTCTCCTGGGCTTCCCTGGTGGGGAAGAGCAGGCACCTGGGGAACAGGTGGAGCTGAGGGAGGAGAAAGGAGCCAAGAGTGAGAGCAGCCCTTCCCCAGGGCTCCCCTTTCAGGAAGAAGCTTCTCCTGACCAAAGGGTGTGAGTGGAGTCCTGCACATCAATATTCTGACAAAACCAACACTTTATCAGGTACTTGCTCCTACTTACACATGTTTAGGCCTGTGATACTGATTTTATTAGAAATTCCACTTTATTCCCATGATATGACATTCCTCTTTTGGAAAGGTAAGATTAAACCTGTTGTACAGATGAGCAAAGCAAAGCGTAAAGATATATCGTATTTCCTGGCTAGCCTGGGCTACTGTGAAAAACGCTGTCTCAAGAAAAAAACCCAAAAAAAACAAAAAAGGGCTGGAGACGTAGCTCAGCTGGCAGGAGTGCTTGCCTAGCATGCGTGAGTCTCCCAGTACCAGATACAATGGGCATGGTGGTATACACCTATAATCTCAGCACCTGGAAGGTGGAGAAGAAATTCAAGGTCATCAAGGCCAGGTCAATGTCAGCCTGTACTACATAACTCTTGTCTCCAAAAAAAAAAAAAAAGGTTTGAGTCAGGTGTGATAGCACAGGCGTTTAGTCCCAGCACTCAGGAGATAGAGGCAGGAGGGTCTCTGTGAGTTCAAGGCCAGCCTGGTCTACATAATGTGCTCCAAACTAGTCAGGGCTACGTAACAAGACCTTGTCTCAAAAAAATACTAAGATAACCAGCACCCAGGAGGCAGAGGCAGGTAGATCTCTATGAAATCATGGCCATCCTAGTCTACATTGAGTTACAGGCCAGCTGTGGCTATAGGGAGATCCTGTCTCAAAAACCACAAATAAATAAAATAATAAAAAGACTTGTGGGGCTTGAAGTGACTTATTCAAGGCCAGGGTTATTTAGCAGACCTCTGACACTTTCCCAGACACCATTTACTATAAACTCCAAAAAGCCTTACTTTGTGAATGAGCACTGTCTCTGTAACCAATGTGCAAGGCTCCCAGGGACAGAGAATAGTTATGTTTCCTCACAATCCTTTCTACCCTCCCACAACACCCCCCAGCACCCTCCACATAATGGCACTCCAACTGTGTTGCTGACATACAAGTTACTTTAGGCACTAGAGTTGTCACAGCAACCTAAGGCACAGTACTAATATAACAAGTGACTAAATGCAGTACCACGTGCTTACAATTCCAGCAGCTGGGAGGCTGAGATAGGACTGCCATCAGTTCAGTCAGTATGACCTACATAGCAAGACCTTGTCTCAAAAAAAGAAAAGACTGACCAACCTCCCTATCTAATACATGTATGTGAATGTATGGTCAATATGTAAATTTATGCATTCAAATGGGCACTGTGCTCAACCAAGGAATTAAATGGTTTCCTTGAACAAGATTCAATTAATCACAAACACTGCAGCTACAAAAGAAAAGGCAGGTAGCAAAGCACACTAAATCATCAAGAAGAGATACTAAGTGAAGGGCACAGAGGGAGGGGAGGGTCCTGACTCTAAGAGGAAATAAGAACCAGGCAAGGATAATGAGATGTGGCAAAAGCAGTGTATTTTAGAAATGATTCTGGATGTGGTAACTTGAACAAAGTCAAAGTTTTCTGAAGGACAATTAGCCAGAGCAGAATGATCTGCTTATTAAAGAAAACTAGACATCCTTAACAGAAGGTCCCTGACAGGACAGAGTTCACATTTGTCCCTCCCTTCCAGAGTCATCTTATTCAAGTTTCAGGCCTCTCTCATACCAGGCCCAAGAGTCCTTTGATACTCCCAGTCCTGGAAATAAGTGCTGTCTCTGTCTTACCCCCAGTGAATCCCTGTTCCATCTCGGTGTCCTGCAGAAATTGAAGCTCTGGGGAAAGACATTCAGACTGGCCCTCCAAAGACTGAAACTGGACCCTTGGTGATCCTGCTGCATCCTGGGATGATATTTGTTCCATCCCTGTTCAGGAGGGCAATGACCATCACTGCAAGGTGAAATTAGGAAAAATTACTGTAGTAAGTTAAAATGTCCTATCATTTCACATTCTCAAGCTTGGCAAAATACCTTACATACTGTAGATACTCAAGAAAAACTAGTTCAAAATAAATTGAAAAATCCAATTCCAGTTGCCACTGCCTACAGAGCTAAGTTTCTCTAAATGTAATTAATTAAGTGTGCTAATTTTGACCCAAGGGAGGGGTTATAATAATTACCAAAAATAAACAACAGAAAGAAAAATGAGGGCTGAGGATCTAGCTTGCTAGTAGTATTGGCCTAGCATGCACAAGGCCTGCTTCAACCCCAGCGCCCACCCGCCCGCTCCCCCCTCCCCCAAACACAAAGGTCAGTTTCAAATCTTATGGTCCAAATCATAACAAGATCTACGAATGCGGAACTATTCAGACTCTAAATTCTGATTTCGTGATTTTTTTTTTTTTTAATCGCTAGGCCTGTAATCCTAGGAACTGGAAAGCGGAGGCAGGAGGATCAGGAGTTTTAGGTCAGCTTCAAGGCTGCCTCAAAAACAAACAAAACCAACACAGTACCACTGAACAGTGTAAAGCTTTCTGTGGAAAGTTTGAGATATCTGAAGTTTGCAGCCTTCTTTAGAGGCTCAAGTTCACACCAGGAGAAGTAATGGTGATTACTCATTGTTTTTCTCAAAAGCAGGCCCCAAGGGAACTACGCCGAAAGGCTGTCAATCGGCCTAATGAATAATAAAACTCACAGGGAGACAGACCCTCAGGGCGGCTCGGGCAGGGCGGTCTGCGGTACCCCGGGAAGGGCAGCGATCCGCCTGGTGTCCTTCAAACCCAAGGACGAGCCGGTCCGTCCACCCTCCACAACCCCCGGGAGCTGCCGTCCCGTAAAGGCGACCCAACCTGCCCTTCGCCCACTTCCCTTTTAGGCCAAAGTACACTCCCAAAGGGGCAAGGCCGGCAGTGCGGAGCAGCCCACACCCGGCACGACCACGGGGTTCTAACTCGGGGCCCTCAGCTCCCGGGCTTCGCCACCGACCCGCACCGAGGAAAACAGGGCCTCAGCCCGGCACTCCGCGCTCCAGGGGCCCGGAACGCCGTCAGCCGCAGACACCCAGCGCTTCCTCCTCCGACGCAGGAGAAACCAGCGGCCGCTCCCACGGCGACGCGAGGACGGTTTCCGGGGACTCACCCGGGTGCAGAGGCGGGCCTAGACACAGTACCGTCACGATACTCTTGTTCACAGGGCTGCGGCAGCCTTTCCCGGGCGCTCTAGACTGCGGGAGGCCGGCGCTTGCGTCACTTCCGGCAGCGGAAGTCCTAGTGAGGATGAGGGGCCCGGATGAGGACCCCGGATGAGGGCTCTGGATGAGGGCTTTAGATCCCAAGGTAGAGTCTCGGACACTTTTTGGGTTGGTTTTTCCTAGTCCTCATGCGGTCGCGTATACTCTGTTGACTGGTCGACACTTAACACCAACAAGGACGGGACAGATGTTGGGAAAGAGCCCCTGACTTTTTCCTTGTGCTAACCCTTGACACCCGCCTCAGGGAGGTGGCCAGTTCAAATGGACAGCTCGTTCCAGAAGTAATTAAGGAATGGTCGCCTACGGCTGGTGGAGAATTTGTACAAGGATTCTTAGGCATAGTGTGAAGTAACACAACACAGTGTGAAGTAACAGGAACTCTTGGGCCCCATACTGGTTTATGTCGACCCCGTTTAACTTTCCTACTAGGAAGTACCAGACACTAAATTGCCCATAGGAGGGGAGGTTCTGAGCGTTGCCCTACTGGGAAAGGGCAGACATTTTTTCCAAGAGGAGACCACCCATCACCGACCTCAGGGAGTGCATTAGGACTCCCAACCCTTTTTTAATGTAGTTCAGAAAAAGCCCTGAAAAACAGACCCTGTTTGTATCATGTAAGTCAGTTCCTTGAATCTGAACAAATGACTGCTGAAGCCAGGCATCCCGCAGGTTTGACTCCCCAGGTACGCAGGAGATAGATCTATTGACATTGAAAGTGGAGGAGGAAGATGGAAATGAGGAAGGGCATCCTCAAAAGAAGAACAATAAGGTACACTGACAGCCACAGTTCCTTAGTTGTTCTATACGTTCATATGAATGAGAGAGCCTTGTTATCATTGTACTTAGTTGCCTACTAAGTGGCAAAAGAGAAAATGGTTCACAGAGTTGCTGAAAAAATTACCCTCCCAGTATGTACGGATATGGAACATACCATTATTTTTTTTACCTTTTTAAACTTACATATTTATTTTTATTTTAAGTATATGTGTTTTACTTGTATGTCTGTAAGAGCTCCATGTTGTGCAATGCCTGTGGAGGCCAGAAGGAGGTGTCAGATCCCCTGGAACTGGAGTTACAGATGGTTGTTAGCCACCATGTGGGCACTGGGAACCAAACCTGGGTCCTCTGCAAGAGCAGCCAGTGCCCTTAACCACTGATCCATCTCTCCACACAATTTTTGATGAGAAATCAGCTGATAAGCTAAAAACTACCCTCTTAGTAACTTAGCACACTCTCTTGCTGAAGCAATACTATTGCAGCACATTTGGAAGCAAAGCTTTTTGTATGGATATAATCTGGTATAGCCTCTGTGACCGTGCTCAATGAGAAGTTTAATACTGCAAGTTGTCTGGTGTTCTTGGTTTATGTCAGATATGTGAGGCAAGATGATGTTGTGGAGAATCTCTTCTGTTGTTTCAATTTAGGTTCACATATAATTGGATTCAATTTACTAGCCAAATTTGAAAAATGTATGGTTAGTCAATATAAAGTAAAATAAATAAAAATTGTAAAGGAATCTCATGTGATGGAGCAGCAAAGACCAGACGATATAGAAGACTTCTTGAAAAATTATTAGGTGTCTCTGTGGCACTATGAGTTAGTACACACAGCTGCTGCTGCTGACTAAAAGATTAGTAGTTCATGCCTACCCAGGGACACAACAGCACTTCAGGGGGGCTGAAAAGATGACTAGGTGGTAAAGAACACTGGCTGCTTTTGCCTAGGGCATGGGTTCACTTCCCAGCACCCATATGGTGGCATACAACCACCTGTGACTTCAGCTTCAGGGAAATCTGATGTCTTCTTCTGGCCTCCATGAGTACTGCACACATGTGGTTCTCATACATACATGGAGGCAAACACTCAAACGATTAAAAAAAAAAGTATTAGGGGAGCTGGAGAGATGGCTCAGTGGTTAAGAGCACTGGCTACTCTTGCAGAGGACCTGAGTTCAGTTCCCAACACCCACACGGTGGCTAACATGCACCCATAATTCCAGTTCCAGGGTATCTGATGCCCTCATCTGGCTTCTGTAGGTAGTGCACACATGCATGCAGGCAAATCACTCATACACATAAAAAAATTTTAAGCCAGGCATGGTGGCGCATGCCTTTAATCCCAGCACTCAGTAGGCAGAGGCAGTCAGATCACTGTGAGTTTGAGGGCAGCCTGGTCTACATAGCCAATTCCAGAGCAGCTGGGGCCACACAGACTCTGTTTCAAAAATAACAAAAAAAAAATTTTTAATAAATCAAAATTACTAGAAGTAACCCATAACAACATTTTCTGGAATCACTGTTTTACTTACCAAGAAGTGTTAGTATCCAAAGAAATACCACCAAATCTAAGGAATGTGTTGAGAAGTGCAGTGAAAATTGTTAATTTTATTAAAGAAAGCTCATCAAATAATTGACTTCTGGAAATATTTTGTTCAGAGAGTGAAATTGACCATACTCACTTAACTGTTTCATGTGGAAATTTGTTGGTTATCTCAAGGGAAGATACTGGACAGAGTATATGATCTCAGGAATGACATTTACATTTTTCTCATTGAAGAATAGCCTTATTTTGCAGCTCTTGGTTTTTTTCTTTGTTTTTTGTTTTTTGATCTATTTATTTTTATTTTGTGTGTATGAGTGTTTTACCTGCATATATGTAAGTGCACCCTTGCATGCAGTTCCCATGGAGGTCAGAAGGGGACCTCAAAACCCCTAGAACTGGAGTTATAGATGGTTCTTAGCTGTCATGTGGGTGCTGGGAACTGAACCTGGGGTCTTCTGCAAGAGCAGGAAGGGCTCTTAACCACTGAGTCATTTCTCCAGTCCAAAATCTTTTTTTTTTAAGTAATGTCGTAGCTGCTATATGTTCCCCACACAGTTTCAACACATTAAAGAGAACATTTTCAAATTTTGTGTATTTAGTATTTTGCCTACATGTATGTAAGTGCACAATTTGCGTGTAGTGTTTGTGGAGGTCAGAAGAGGGCATCAAATCCCTTAGAACTGGAATCATGGATGGTTGTTGGCCGTGAGTGCTGGGAACCCAACCTGGGTCCTCTGTGAGAGCAGCCAGTGCTCTTAACTGCTGAGCTATCCCTCCAGCACCTAAAGAGAATATTATTAATGAAGACTACTTAAATGAAATAAAATTGGGGCCAAGCATGGTGGTGCATGCCTGTAGTCCCAGAACTTGGGAGGCAGAGGCAGGCTGATCTCTGTGAGTTCAAGGCCTGCCTGGTCTACACAGTGAGTTCCAGGCCAGCTGGTGCTACAGGGAGACCCTGTCTAACCAACAATAAAACGGGCTGTTAGGAGCACTGACTGCTCTTGCAGAACTGATACCTTCTTGCTGAGGACCTAGATTCCATTCCCAGCATCCATGTAGGGGCTAACAACTGGTTGGTTAACTCCAGTTCCAGGGAATCTGACGCCCTCTCTGACCTCCACAGGCATTGCACAACATGGGTGCACATGCAGGCAATACACTCATACACATAAAATAAAAATAACAAATAAAATATTTTATTTAAAAAAAGAAATAAAATTGGAGGGAGGGGCTGGAGAGATGGCTCAGCGGCTAAGAACACTGGTTGTTCTTACAGAAGACCTGGGTTGGAATCCCAGCACCCACATGGCAGCTAACAACTGTCCATAACTTCAGTCCCAGGGGATCCAACAGCCTCTTTTGACCTTCTTAGGCATTGCAAGACACAGGTGTACTTACCTACATGCAGGCAATACATGCATACACAAAATGAAATAAAATAAATAATAAAATAAATAAATTGGAGATACTGTTGCATCTTGCTTCTTTGTCTCAAAACCCTAATTACTACTTTCCAGAAATTTCAATTGTTATAGGATAACATTAGGATGAAAAAGTCATTTGCTTTTCAAGATCCAGAATCCATAATGGAGTTAAATTTGGTGCCTGAGAGGAGAGAAGTTATTGTGGCTCAGTCCATCATTCACACTAAAGAATTACTATGAAATGTTAAATTTACTGGCATTTAGATTAAGAGTAAGCAGAGATTAACCCTGCTAAATAGTGTGTTTTGCTATTATTAAAATTCACAATTATCCAACTAGAATTTTTCTATCTTGACATGGTTAAAAACCAAAAATATTTTTTAAAAGAAAAAAAAAAGAATAAGCCAGGTGTGGTGGCACATCTTTAATCCCAGAACTTGGGAAGCAGAGGCAGGCGGATCTCTGTGATATCAAAGTCAACCTGGTCTACTTAGTGAGTTTCAGGCCAGTTGGGACTACAGGGAGGCCCTATCTCAAAAAGACCAAAATAAATAAATAAATAATAATAACAGTAATAATGATAATAATAATAATAGAGGAAGGAAGGAAGGAAGGAAGGAAGAAGGAAGGAAGGAAGGAAGGAAGGAGGAAGGAAGGAGGAAGGAAGGGGGCTGGGGAGATGGCTCAGTGACTAAGAGCACTGGCTACTCTTGAAGAAGACCTGGCTTTGATTCCTAGCACTCCTCATGGCAGCTAACAACCATCTGTAACTCCAGTTCCAGGGGATCCGGGGATCCAGTGCCCTCTTCTGACCTCCATGGGCATTTCAGAACACAGGTGCGCTTACACACATGCAGGCAATACACTAATACACATAAAATAAAAATAACAAATAAAATATTTTATAAACAAAACAGACTCAGCAGTGCACTCAACACATGGCCAGCAGTAACTTCAAGTGTTCCTGACTGGAAGGAATTTATGAACAGGCAAGCATGCTCATCTCTTAAATGACATCTTTATGGAATTTTGTTTTTGTAATTTGGGGGAATTGATTATTGTTGTTTTAGAAAAATTTTTGGAGGGTGTATGTAGAGATGTTTTTGGTTTTGCTTTTTTTGAGGCAACTTCTCTCTGTGTAGTCTAGGTTGGTCTCAAACTCAAAATCCTCCTGCATCAGCCTCCCAAGTGCCAGGATTGTAACATGCACCATCATGCTTGGTTTCCTTATGTACTTTAAAAAAATTTTTTAAATTTTTTTTTAAAAGAAGTATTTCATTACAGCTTTAACATCCTCAATAACAGTTTCCAGAGCAAAGATACAGCTCTTTCAAAAGTAGGCTGTAATTTTTAGGCTCACAGTGTTGAATTAATACAGTTATACATTATTGTACTCAGTATAAGCTCTATAAGACATAAAACTGAATGAACTTTTAACTAAAAAAGATCTCCATTTCATTTTAAAATATACTGTTTCTTACAGAGACTCGTTGTTTTTGCTAATAACACTGAGATGTTGGTGCATACATCTCTCATCTGTATATATCTGATTATTACTAGTTATAATTGATTGCACTCGGATCCTTGGTTTTATTTTGTTTAATTTATTATTTTTATTTTGTGTATGAGTATATTGCCTGCATGTATGTGAGTGCACCCATGTCATGCAATGCTGCAGAG
>NW_008360015.1:2502018-2515653 GCF_000622305.1 Nannospalax galili | reverse complement strand
TTTATTTATTTATTTATTTATTTATTTATTTATTTATTTATTGTGTTTGTGTGCACATACCATGGTGCACATGTGGGGGTCAGAGGACAACATGCAAGAGTCACTTCTCTCTTTCCACTGTGTGGTTTCTGGGAATTAAACTAAGGTGGTCAAACTTGGCAGCAGGCACCTTTACCCACTGAGCCACCTTGCTGGCCCAACTAAGTTATTTCCCTATATAATAACAATGTTGTTTCATAACCTTTACTTCAGTTACATGACTGTGTGTTTATACAAGATTAAAACACAAAACATAAATGTGGGCTGGAGTGATGGCTAAGCAGTTAAGGGCACTGACTGCTCTTGCAGAGGACCTGGGTACAGTTCCCAGCACCTACATGGCAGCTAACAACCTCCACTTACTCCAGTTCCAGGGGATCTGACATCTCTTCTGGCATTTCATAACACAGGTACCCTATATGCAAACAACACTCATACATATAAAATAAAAATAAAATTTAAAGTTTTACATATATGTATATATATATGAATTACTATCAACAATTTTGTCATGGGGCCAGGAGAGATGGATGGTTCAGTGGTTAAGAGTACTTACTGTTCTTATAGAGGACCCTTGTTTCTTTCTGAGCACCCACATGGTGGCTAACAACCATCTATAACTCCAGTTCCAGGGAATCTGACCCTCTTGTGGCCTTTGTGGGCTTTATACACACATGGTGCACTTACATACATGTAGTCAAAACACTCATACACATAAAAATAAAACATTTAAAAAAGTAATTTTGTCAGGTTGGGTGTAACACGTTTATTCCAAACACTCAGCAGATATAAGCAGGTGGATCTCTATGAGCTTAAGGCCAGCCTGGTCACCATAGTGAATTCCAGACCAGCCAGGGCTACATTGTGAGACCCTGCCTCAAGCAAAAATAAAAGAATTTTGTCAGTCAGATGTGGTGGCCCACGCCTTTAATCCCAGTACTTGGGAGGCAGGCAGACAGATCTTTGTGAGTTCAAGGCCAGCCTGGTCCACATAGTGAGCTCCAGGCCAGCTGGAGCTATAAGAAGACCTTGTCTCAAAAAGACAAAAAAATAAATAAATAAATAAAAGATCAGTTTCTTGTTGTTGGCCAGCTGTGCTGATAAAAATCTCTGATAAAATCTCTGATGAATAACTTTTGTGCTGTTTTATAATATCTGCTCTTCCCTGCTTATAGGGGAATACAGAGAGCCAAAACTGGAATGTGAAAGGACTTTATAATGGGAAGAACTGCCAATAATCTTAATGCATAACAGAGCAGGACTTCCCTGGTAACAAACGCACTGGAAAGGTCAGAAGATAACACTGTGTAGCCCTGGCAAGTCTGACCTGTAGAGGCCAAAAGAGGGCGTAAGATCCCCTGGAACTGGAGTTATGGATGGTTGTTAGCCATAGTGGGTGCTGGGAACTAAACCCAGGTCTTCTGCAAGAACATCTGGTGCTCTAAACCACTGAACCATCTCTTTACCACCCCCTCCCAGAGCTACACTTTCTGATGCAGCTGTAACACAGTTTGGGACAAGGGCAGAAAAAATTGGTAACATCTCTGATTTGTCTTAAGTCAAAAAACAAGGGGCTGTCTTTTTGCAGTAGATGGAGGTTAACACAAAACCCCACGATAGATCAAGGTGCAGAGAACAAGAGCCTGTGGAATGTTCAACCCTAAATGGGACACATATCACACCCTCTCTTCCCAAGGCTCAAGGATTATTGTGAAAGAAGGGATGGAAAGAGTCCAAGAGCCAGAGGCAGTCAATGATGATGACCAAACAAACATGGCAGTTGCACATATGAACTCACAGTGGTTGTGACAGCGTGCACAAAACCTGTGCAGCCTCAAGACAAACAAAATTCCAGCATGGAGAAGTGAGGTAGACATGAAGTCTCACCCCTAGCTGAGAGGATATTGGCAATTGATAGCTACAGGGAAAGGGAACATCAGTTTTCTTTAAGGATGTGACCCCTGGTAGATCAACCATGCTCGAGTGGATGGCCACATGTCCAAGAGTATATGGGCAGCACAATTTGGATTCAGTATGTTTATTTACTTATTTATATTTTATGTGTATGCATGTAAGTGCACCCATGTCCATGGAGGTCAGAAGAGGGTATTGAATCCCTGGAACTGAAGTTATGGACAGTTGTTAGCTACCATATGGGTGCTGGAACTGAACCCCAGGCTTCTGCAAGAGTAGCTAGTGCTCTTCACCACTAGGCGTTGCCTCTCACCCCAATTTTTTTTAAAGAGGACACAAGGCCAGGTGTGGTGGAACAGGCCCTTTATCTTTTTTTATTTTAAAATATTTTATTTATTATTTTTATTTTATTTCATTAGTGTATTGTCTACATGTGTGTCAGTGCACCCATGTGGTGCAATGCCTGTGGAGGTCAGAAGAGGGCATCAGATCCCATGGAACTAGAGTTACTGGTGCTTGGAATCAAACCCAAGTCCTGTATAAGAGCAGCCAGTGCTCTTAATCGCTGATCCATCTCTCCAGCCCCACAGGCCCTTTATCTTTAATCCCAGCACTCAGGAGGCACAGGCAGGCAGATCTCTGTGAGTTCAAGGCCAGCCTGGTCTACATAGGGAGTTCCAGGACAGCTGGGGCTATAGGAAGACCGTTTCATAAACACACACACACACACAAATTTATTTCACTGGTGTGGTTGGCTGTAGACTTTTCTTCGCTCAATCATATACGTCTGTTTAACTCCATTAAGTAACACTCCTGTTCAAGGAGTCATTTCCCTATGTCGCTTAGGTCTGGGCCTCCTATCTACCAATCTAGTCCTTGCTGCCCATTATAGTAATTGCACACATGATGCTTCTGACAATCACATCCTGCCACAGGACTTCTGCTATTCCAGGTTCCATCATTCCCTTTGCTACTAGTGAGTCAGTTGTGTTAGAGCATCTCTAACTACCAGCCCCAGCATGTGACATCAGCCATGAACCTTCTCAGTGATACTGATGGCCCCACAATCCATGTGGTCATTATTACTTTGGTGAACAGAGTGCTCCCCTTGTTGCTGGAGAGATGACTCAGCAGAAGACCCAAGTTTGGTTCCCAGCACACACATTGGACAGCAGGAAGCTCACAGCTGCCTGTAACTCCAGCTCTTGGCCTCTATGTGCATCTGCACACCACACATGTACACATACATTCACACACATACACATAAATAATTTAAATTTTTTATTTGTGTATGAATATTTTGCCTGCATGTATGTAAGTGTACCTGTGTCATGCAGTACCCATGGAGGCCAGAAGAGGGAAACAGATCCCCTGGAACTGGAGTTACAGGTGGTTATTGGCTAGGAACTGAACCTAGGTCCTCTGGAAGAGTAGTAAGTGCTCTTGACCACTGAGCCATCTCTTCAGCCCCCAAATTATAATAATGTCTTCTTCTAAAAAAAAAAAAAAAAGAGTGCTCCCCATACCATTCCAAGGACCATAGCTGATGATCAGTGTAGTCTAATGGTTATATACTAGTTTGTTTTACAAATTTCTTTTTAGCTAGTTTTTATTATTTTTTTAAAAATATTTTATTATTATTTTATGTGTATGAGTGTATTGCCTACATGTATGTATGTGCACCCGTGTTGTGCAATGCTCTCAGAGGTCAGAAAAAGGTATTGGATCACCTGGAACTGGAGTCACAGATGGTTGTTAGCTGCCATGTAGGTTCTAGGAATCAAACCCAGTTCTCTGCAAGAGCAGCCAGTGCGCTTAATTGCCAAGCCATCTCTCCAATCCCCTATTTATTTATATTTTATGTGTATGTGTTTTACTTGGATGTATCTAGGTGCACTACATGCATACAATGCCTGCAGAGCCCAGAAAAGGGCATCAGATCCCCTGGAACTGGAGTTAAGAATAGTTGTTAGCTGCTATGTGGGTGCTGGGAACTGAACCTGGGTTGTAGAAGAGCTGCCAGTGCTCTTAACCCCTGAGCCATGTCTCCAGCTCCACTACAATCTTCTTGACCATTGTTCAGACTGACAATTCTGACATCTCTGCTTCCTTTAATGTGGTTCCTCACCACCACCCCCATCTCTCTCTCGCGCTCCACTCTTACTAGGATGCCAGACTGATCCTAGCTCTTAGGCTAGGCAAGCCTCCTGCCTCAGCTTCCCTGATAACTGCAGCTACATACAAATACCACTATATTTGGCTTTCCTAACTTTTCAAGAATCTTGCCGACAGTGCACTAGACTCACTCATCTCCATCTTTCCACATCATTAATTTCTGTCACATAAAGTACCCTTATATTGCCAAGTTTCTCACCTTTAACCTCCCAGACAGCACACTCAGAAGCCGCTCCCAGCAATAGATTCCGGGGCCTGCCAGCACATGCTAGCCACAACCTGCAGTTCCTTCCATAGGTAATCACTACCCTCGCTCAATCAGCCCAGACTTGCAACAGTCAGGTGGTGGTGAGACATGATTATCCTAATCTGTCAGACAGTAGGGCAGATGGTGGGTGCAGAAGCCAGCTCAGACAGCTAGCATTGTTTCTTGCATCACCTCCCTCACTTGAGGCACCTCCATTGATTCAAGGGAGTCTATTGTCCAAGGTGTGTGGGTCACTTTGGCAGTGTGAATTCAAGGGAATCTAGGGATTTAAAGTCCGTGCACACACCTGTCACACAGTCCTGTCCTTTCCAACCTTATCCCCACCAATGCCGTGACTTTGGCTACACTTGCCTTGACTATGGACTCGGGTTCTACTGAAGTTCTACCATTCTCGTGTATTCATATGTAAGACTTGGAATGTGCTAAGTAGACCAGGCTAGCTTCAAACTCAGGATCTTTCTGACTCAGCCTCCTGAATATTCAAATAAGGCCTATACTTGGCTTTCACTTCCTGCTTGCAGATGTATGTCTCTTTAAATGCTACCAAGAAAATCAAAATCAATCAAATATCTGGCAAGATGGCTCAGTGGATAAAGGCACCTCCGCTGGAGCCTGGTGAGCCGAGTTCAGTCCTGCATAGCGGAAGAAGACAGTTGACTCCCACAGGTTGTCCTCTGACCTCCATACAAGTACTGTGGCATGCACTGCCCCCCATAGATAGATAAATAGAAATGGGATAGAAATATTTTAAAATTTTTTATTAATTTTTTGGGGGATCTTTTTGAGAAATATTTTTCAAAGAAAAAAAAAAAAGGGCTGGAGTGATGGCTCAGAGGATAAGTGCACTTGCAGAGGACCAGAGTTCAGTTCCCAGCATCCATGTCAGTCAGTTCACCAATTCCCTGTAACCCTAGCTCTGGGTGTTCAACACCCTCTGTAGGCACCTGAATACACTCAGACATAGACACATATATCTTGAAAAAAGAGGAGGAGAAGGAGGGGAAGAAGAAGAAAGAGGGGGAGGGAGGAAGGGAAGGGGTGCTAGGGTTCAGAGCCAGGTGACCCTAACCCAGAAACCATAAGGCCCCTAAGAGAAACTGAGTCAACCAACTCCCAGCCACCTGCAAGTTAACAAAAGCAGCTCCGGGAAATCACTTTAGACTCCTCCCTTCTGCCACATCACTACAAACCCCATGCCCTCCCTGAGCAAGCAACCCCCAAAACAGTCCCAAACAGCAGAAAAATAGTCTCTTTTCCCACATTCTTTCCCTTTATAAGCTACCCCTCTGCAGCCATTAGGCTACTGGTTCTTCCTCACACCCGAGTTGAGGACCAGCTCTGCCAAACCCAATTAAACTCTTGCGTTACCAGAGTCCCCTTTGTTTCTGTTTCTCAGCGATCCCGACCCCTGCCACCTTTTTATCTAACAAGGGGGAGTGGGGAGGAATGGTGGTGGCACACACCTTTAATCCCAGTACTCAGGAGGCAGAGGCAAGTGGATCTCTGTGAGATGAAGGCCACCCTGGACTATGTAGTGATTTTTAATTCAACAATTCCTTAGATGGATTTGACTGCCCACCTTACTAGTACTATAAGCCAGTCCAATTTTTTTTTTTTTTTGAGACAGAGTCTTCCTGTAGCCACAGCTGGCCTGGATTCGCTATGGAGACCAGGCTGGCCTCGAACTCACAGAGATCCCTGCCCTCTGCCTCCCAAGTGCTGGGATTAAAGGCCTTTATTTTTATATTTTATGTACATGAGTGTTTTGCCTGCATGTATAAAAATGTACCATGTGTAGTGCAGTGCCCACAGAGGCCAGAAGAGGGCGCTGGATCCCCTAGAACTGGAGTTACAGGTGGTTGTGAGCTGCCATGTGGGTGCTAGGAACTGAACCCAGGTCCTCTGCAAGAGGTGCTCTTAATCCCGCTGAGCTATCTCTCCAGCCCCTTTGAAGCCTAATTTTGCCAAAACAAAGATAACTCAAGTCAACTTCTTTTCAAAAGGTTTAATACGCAAGATGGGAACAATAACTAGAGTACTCTAGTGGTTGGGATAATCATTTCTAGAAAAGGTTCATTGCTGAGGTACCAAAATGGGTGTCATGCTGAAGAGTCCTTTCTTTCACTGCACACTTCCCTGAATAGATATGCTGTCAAACAAGGCAGGAACTATAAAGCTTGTCTACTGTACTCACAAGGCATTCCTGTCAATTTTCTGAGTTTCAAATAAACTGTATCATCTCAAGACTTCCCTTCATTTATCATACTCTCTCTCTCTCTCTCTCTCTCTCTCTCTCTCTCTCCCTCTCTCTCTCTCTCCCTCTCTCATCTATCTATCTTTTGAGACAGAGTCTCACTGTGTAGCCCTGGCTGGCCTGGAGCTTGCTATATAGCTCAAGCTCTGATGTTGGTCAAGGCCTCATAGAGATAAGCCTGCCTCTGCCCTCCAAATGGTGGGATTAAAGGTGTGTGTCGCCATGCCTGGCCAGAGGTTCTTCCTTCATCTAGATTTCCAAGCACAAAGATGCCAACCAAAGCACATCTGTGGATGCTCTGCTGTTCCTGAAGGCCGAGTTCTAACTACAGGATCTCACTACACCTGCAGCTTTGACAGTTAAGTTGGAAACATTCTTGATGTTGTCGTTGTTACATGTATGATAGGAGTTTCTCTTCAGGAAGGCTTCTCTAAAGCTGGGCTGTGTTCCAACAGAAACATCTATACACTTAAGGTGTTTATGGGATCTGTCCTCTCATGGTTTCTCAGATGTTTAAAGAGGCTACAGCTCCAACTGAAACTCATTCCACATTCTTTACATTGGAAGGACTTCTCACCAGTGTGGATTCTCTGATGTTGGTTAAGGTGAGACTTCAGTGTAAAGCCCCGTCCACATTCATTACACTGGTGATAGGCTTTCTTCTGCTGTTTTGTGTGGGGACACTGGCCACTACTGTCTCTACATATATCACATTTATGGGGTGTCTCTGCAGTGTGAGCTCTGTAATGCTGAATAAGGTCTGAACTGTAACTGAAGGCTTTCCCACAGATATCACACTGGTAAGGCTGCTCTTGTAACTCCATCTTCTTATCTTCAATCACTGTCAAGTTCCAGCTGTAGGCTTCCTCTCGAATACCATTTTTCTCGCTTTTCTGTCCCACATGGAGCACTTGGTGTTCAACGAGGCTGACATATTGGAAGAAGATTTCTCCACACTCACGGCACTGGTGAGACTTTTCTCTCGAGTGGAGTCGGAGGTGACCAGCAAGGTGTGAGCGTCGCCCAAAGCCTTTCCCACATTCATCACACTTGAAGGGCCGCTCCCCACTGTGCACACTCTGATGTTGAACAAGATGGGACCTCACTCGGAAGGCTTTCCCACATAAGTGACAGGTGTAGGGTTTTTCACCTGTGTGGACTCGCTGATGTTGAGTGAGGTGCACACGCTGGTTGTAGCTTTTCCCACACTCGTCACACCTAAATGGTTTCTCTCCAGTGTGGATTCGCTGATGCTGAATGAGGTGAGCACTCTGAATGAAGCTTTTCCCACATTCACTGCACTTGTGTGGCCTCTCTCCTGGGGAGGATTTTTTAGGGACACAGGTGACTTCATGGCAATTCATCCTCCTTGAAGAGGGCTGTCCTAGTAACTCTTTCATGACAATTCCCTGCTGTCTATCCTCCTTGTCTTGGTGGTCAGAGCCTTCTCCATGACTTTGAACCTGAGAAGCAGTTCTCTGGATTTTTTCTAATAGTTCCTTGTCTGCTTCTGAAAATTCTGAAATTTTCTTCTTAACATTCAATTTAGTGTTCTTACTTCTTTTGTCATTACCTAAGGAAAATAAAGAGCAAACACAAAAGTCACTTGTTCTTTTACAGAAGAATAAACTCAGATAAAACCATGGTATAACAAGAGTAACAAAGGGGGACATGTGAAGCTACCTGCTGCCAATAGGAATGAAAAGAACAGGACAAAAAAGGAGACTGACAAGGCCAGGCCCAGTGGCACCTGTCTGTAATCCCAATAGCTGGTGGGCAGAGGCAGGAAGAGCTTGAGTGGGAGGCCAGGCTGTGCTACACAGTAAGCTCAAGGCCAGCCTGAGCTATCTAGCAAGACCCTGCCAAAGAAGAAAGGAAGGAAAGTAGGAAGAGAGGGAGGTTAGGAGGGAGGCAGAAAGAGAAAGGGGGAGAGGAGTGAAAAAGAGAGGAAGGAGAAGAGAAGAGAAGAGAAGAGAAGGGAGGAGCTAGGAGCACTGGCACTCTCCTGTAATTCAGCAATTGGGAGGCCTGCAAATTGGCCACCAGCTGGGGCTACACAGCAATCCTAGTACTCAGGAGCTAGAAGCAGGAAAAGCTAAAGTTTTGATGTCATCCTTGTCCACATAGGGACTTCAAGGCCAGTCTGGGCCATATGAAGTGGGAAAAATAAATGAGAAAATTTAAAAAGAAGGAATATTTAAGAATAAATCAAGAACAAAATAAGCTAGTCTTCGGCCAGCACAACTCATCTGTCCTTTGGTTGTTGCTTTGTTGTTTGAACATGGTCTCACTATGTAGGCCCAGCTGGTCTAGAACTGGGTATGTAGACCAGGCTGGCCTCAAACTCACAGAGATCTGTCTACCTCTACCTCCCAAGTGCTGGGATCACATGCATGCACCACTATGCAAGGCCCATCTGTCCTTTGTACTAAGCTAAGAAACCAACGTCTGCCCCGACACCCTCCCAGAACACAAGCTCCTCAAGCTTACATCTTTGGGATTTCTCTCTGAAGTGGCGCTTCAGGTGCTCGATGAGGTGAGAATGGCGGCCAAAGCTTTTCCCACACTCATTACAGCCGTAGGGCCTCTCGCCACTGTGGACGCTGTGGTGCTGCACGAGGTGGGAGCTCACACGGAAAGCTTTCCCACACACCTGGCACTTATAGGGCTTCTCACCGGTGTGGACTCTCTGGTGCTGAGTGAGGTGCACACGCTGGTTGTAGCTTTTCCCACACTCCCCACACTTAAATGGTTTCTCTCCCGTGTGGATTCGCCGATGCTGGATGAAGTTTGAGGCTTGAAGGAAAAACTTCCCACAGTCACCACATCTGTGACCTCTCTGGCTATTTGAGTTCTGCTTCTGGTTCATATCTGTGCCTGTGCAGAGCTCTCTTTTCTGCCTTGACTTCCCCACGGTGGGATTCACTTGCCACCTTTGCACCACGCCCTTCCGGTCACTGACTTCTGGAAACACTTGGTTCTGGGGACCATTCCTTTCTGTGCTTCCGGCTGCCATCCACTGCGAGTCAGCTTCCTCAGAAATCTGCTTTACTATGAGCTCCAAGTTGTTGTCGCTGGACTCATAATCTGAAAAAAGAGAGGAACATGGGCAGGTGAGCTCTTCCCTAGATTACAAGAAAGTGACAGGACACAGGATAATTAAGTGAAACCAACATGTGTCAGGAATGCATCACTTTGTAAAATCACAATACAGAGATGGGATAAATATACACAGAAGGATAGGGCTGTAGCTCACTTGGTAGAGTGCTCACCTGGCATGCACAAAGCCCTGGGTTCCATCCCCAGCACGGCATAAACCCACTAAGGTGGTGCATGTCTACAATCCTAGCAGGATGTAAAGACAGGAGGATCAAAAGGTCAAGGTTATCCTTGGCTACATAGTGAGTTTGTGGCTAACCTGGGCTACATGAGACCCTGATGAAAAAGAGGGGAGGGGAAGGGAGAGGAAGATGGGGGAGGGGGAGAAGGTAGGGGAGAGGAAAGAGGAGAGGGAAAAAGGGAAAGAATATAGAGGCAGAAAATTGAGGAACGGCAGGGGAGCTGGGAAAATGGTTCAAAGGAGGGCCACGTGCTAGAGCACACCTTTAATCTCGGCACTCAGGAGGCACAGGCAGGAGGAACTCTGTGCATTCAAACCCAGCCTGGTCTACATAGCAAGTTCCAGGCCAGCCAGCACTACATATCAGGAAGTATCATTACTACATAGTAAGTCTCTGTCTCAAACAAATTAAGAAAAACGAATGGGTCAAAGGAATAAGACTGGAGAACAGTCACTCTCTTGGTGACTCTTCCATACACTATTTGTTTGCAAACATCTCTATAGTTATAAATATTACTTTTGGCTGGATTTCAACTCAGACTCCTCCTGCCTTCACTGATCAGACCTTTCTCTCCCTTCCATTTCAGAGACATGGTTCCTTAAAGTTAGTCCACAATGGTTTTCCCGAATCTTACTCCTTTGGAATCTTCAAAGAAACTGTCATGTTTCACATTGTATAGCCAGTCCTGTCTCTAAGATACATTTATTTACTTATTTAATTTGAGGCAGGTTTTCACAGAGTCTAGGTTGGCCTCCAACTCCCTACGTGGCTGAGGATGAACTTGAACTCCTGACCCTCCTGCCTCTATCTCCTCCATAGTGAGATGACAGGCGTGTACCACACCTTGTTTACACAGTGCTGGCAATGGAACCCGGGGCTTCATGTGTGCTAAACAAGCACTCTACCAACTGAGCTACAAGCCCAGCCTCCATTTATTTACTTTAAAAAATTATTTATAATTTTTATCTGCATGCATGTAGGAGCACCACATGCATGCAGTGTTGGCAGAGGCCAAAATAGGGCATTGGATCCCCTAGAACCAGAGTTAGAGCCCATTGTTAGCCACCATGTGGGTGCTGGCAACCAAACCAGGGTCCTCTGCCAAAGCAGCCAGTGCTCTTAACCACGGAGCCACCTCGCCAGCCCCCATTTATTTACATTTTTGAAGTTCATTTTTGGGGCTGGAGAGATGGCTCAACAGTTAAGAACACTGGCTGTTCTTGCAGAAGACCTAGGGTCGAATCCCAGCACCCGGAAATCCAATTATAAATTATGTAGTCATCCTTCTTCTCATATTCTCATATGACTGTTGCACTTTCTCCTTGGTAACCCAAATTTTTAAGTTGTGTTAAAAAGCAGTTCCTAAGTTGGGTTGTGGTAGCTCATTCATGTAATTATAGCAATTGAGAGATTGAGGCAGGAAGATTGTCAAAAGTTTGAGGCCAGCCTGAATTACAGAGTGAGACCTTCCTAAAAAATATAAAACGGGCTAGGCAGATGGCTCAGTGGTTAAGAAGTTAAGAACACTGATTGTTCTTGCAGAAGACCTGGGTTCAAATCCCAGTGCCCACATGGCAGCTAACAACTATCCATAACTCCAGTCCCAGGGGATCCAACAGCCTCTTCTGGCCTCCACGGGCATTGCATGACACGGGTGCACTTACCTATATGCAGGCAATACACGCATACACATAAAATAAATAAATAAAATTTTTTAAAGTTTTAAAGTTCATTTTCAAATATGATGGATAATTTTAAAAATCCTGACCTTTTGCCAGGCGTGGTGGCACACACCTTTAATCCCAGCACTTGGGAGGCAGAGGCAGGCAGATCTTTGTGAGTTCGAGGCCAGCCTGGTCTACATAGTGAGTTCCAAGACAGCTGGGGCTACAAGGAGACCCTGTCTCAAAAAGACAAAAAAAAAAAAAAAAAAAAAAAAAAAAAAAATCCTGACCTTTTGTCATGCTGTCAGAAGCCCACAGGCATGAAAACAATAGAGTATGGCCTTCTAAGGATGAGAAGGCAGAAACCTTTCTGAACACAGTCTCCATGTAGAAGGGTATCCAAAGCCATATCTTTATAGATGTGGGAATTGAATGAAACAGCCAGGCCTTGTGGCACAGACCTCTCACCCCAGCTACTTGGGAGGCTGAGGCCCACAAGTTCAGGGTCAGCCTGGCCTACAGAGTGAATTCAAGGCCTGCCTAGGAAACTTAGTAAGAACCTATCTCAAAATAAAAAGTAAAAGGGGAGCTGAGCGACGGCTCAGTTGGTAAGAGCACTTGCTGCTCTTGTAGAAGATCTTAGTTTGGTTCCAGCACGCACGCGAAGGCTAAGAATCACCCATAACTCCAGTTCCAGGGGATCCAATGCCCTCTTCGAGTCTCCTCGGGCACTGCAGACACATGGTACACTTGCATGCAGGCAAAACACTCATACACATAAAATAATAAATATTTTTAGAGTAAAACAGGGACTGGAGAGATGGCTTAGTGGCTAAGAGCACTTGCTACTCCTGCAAAGGAACCAGGTTCAAGTCCCAGGACCCACATGGCAGCTCCATTGCCCTCCTGTGGCCTCCAAGGGTACTGCACACAAAAACATTTATACACATTAAATATACATACATACATAAATAAATCTTTTTAAAGGCTGGTGCTGGGAATGTAGCCCAGTGTACATACAAGAACACAAGCACATTAGTAGCATACAAGAGGTCCTGGATTCAACCTGCAGGGCTACAAAAAACGATGTGACCAAAAAGATCAGAAAGCAAGTATGGGAGACCGGCATAGGAAACAACTGTGCCAAGAACAGGTAGCTAGATTTGAACTCACAATCCTCCTGCCTGAAACCTGAACGAAACCCACATATACACATACACACACGTGCGTGTGCACGCACACACACACACACACACACACACAGACACACACACACACCCTCTCAAACCTGCTAAGTACCTCTATAATAACAGAAATACATAAAGCAGCACTAGGTGTGGTGGTGCATGCCTTTAATCCCAGCACTGAGGAGGCAGAGGCAGGCAGATCTCTGTGAGTTCAAGGCCAGCCTGGTCTACATAGTTAGTTCCAGGCCAGCTGGGGCTACTGGGAGATCCTGTCTCAAAAAAAGACCAGTAGCTGGGGCTACTGGGAGACCCTGTCTCAAAAAGAAAAAAAACAAAATACATAAAGCAATATTAATAGACTCAAGTTCAGCAAGGGAACTGTACTAATTTAAAAGGGAGAGAATGAAGAAAACATCTACATTAAATATAATATATTTCATGTATAAGTAACTCATTAAGATAAAAGACTAAGGCTAGGCCAGGCATGGTGAGCCTTTAGTTCCAGCACTCAGGAGGCAGAGGCAGGCAGACCTCTGTGAGTTCAAGGCCAGCCTGGTCTCCATAGTGAGTTCCAGGCCAGCTGGGGCTTTAAAAGGGAGAGAATGAAGAAAACATCTACATTAAATATAATATATTTCATGTATAAGTAACTCATTAAGATAAAAGACTAAGGCTAGGCCAGGCATGGTGAGCCTTTAGTTCCAGCACTCAGGAGGCAGAGGCAGGCAGACCTCTGTGAGTTCAAGGCCAGCCTGGTCTCCATAGTGAGTTCCAGGCCAGCTGGGGCTACAGT
>NW_008360015.1:2430438-2502003 GCF_000622305.1 Nannospalax galili | reverse complement strand
AAAGATGGAATGTGAGAGAGGGAGACAGTGGAAGTTGACCTACACACACACACACACACACACACACACACACACACACACACACGAGAAAGAACTAAAAGCTATAGTTCCAAAAAGTTTACAATAGTGCTATGTTTGTTTTGTGCTTTTTGTTTGTTTGTTTTTCTGTTTCGGGTTTTTTTTTTTTTCCCCAAGACAGGGTCTCAGATAATTTAGGCTGGTCTTGAACTCCCTAAATAGTTAAAGATGACCTTGAACTTCTTTCTGATCCTCTTGCCTCTACCTCCCAAGTGCTGGGATTACAGGTGTCTGATTCTTGTGCTAACAGTGAGAGAGAGAGAGAGAGAGAGAGAGAGAGAGAGAGTCTGTGTGTCTGTGTACTCCTGCATGTGTGCTCAGGCCAGAAGCTGACATCAGCTGTGTTCCATGATCAATCTCTACTGTATATTAAAAAATTTTCTTATGTGTATTGTGTTGGGTGCATATATGCCACAGTGTGTATGTGGAGGTCAGAGGACAATTTGCTGGAGTCAGTTTCCTCCTTTCACCATGTGGGTCATCAGGCTTGGTGACTGACACCTTTACTCACTGAGCCATCTCACTGTCCCCTCCACTGTATCTTTTGAGAGAAGGTTTCTGACAGAACCCAATGCTCACACCAACTGCCTAGACTGGCTGGCCAATGAGCTCCAGGGAGCTGTGTATCTGTACATACACACACACACACACACACACACACACACACACTCCCTGCCTCAGTGTTGGGGTTACAAATGTGAGTAACTACATCCAGCTTATACGTGGGTGTCAGGGATCTGAACTGAGGCCTCATGCTTGCATACAGACACGTAATCAACTGAGACATTTCTCCATGTCCCCAGTGTGCTGACCTTGGCTGCTCCAGACAAAACAATGGAACATTAGTCATCAAAATCATGACAGAAATAGCAGCAGAAAATTCAAAGAGTAACAAGGCATGCTGCTGGGTGTGTCCTCCCAGCACTTAGGAAGTAGAAGCAAGAGGACTGAGTTCAAGGAAAGCCTGGGCTCATTACATGAGACCCTGTCCCCCAAAAAAACAAGAAAAGAAGAGGAGGAGGAGAAGAAGAGGAGGAGGAGGAAGAGGAGGAGGAGGCCATACAACATGTAAAATGTAGATGATAAGGTGAATGGTGTAAAATAGGGATTGGTGGGTCAATGAGATGCCTCAGTAGGTAAAGGTGCTTGCCACCAAGTATAACACTCCAAATTCAATCTCTGGAATCCACAAGAACCCAAAGAACTCCCAAAAGTTGTCCTCTGACCTCTAAATTTGAGCCATGGCACACATGTACCCCCTACCTCTGCCAAGACACACAATGTAAAAAGAAAAGGGATTGGTGATCTGAGAATGGAAATGGACTGAATAACTAATCCTTTGTGTCAAGAAAAAAGAAACAAAGAATTAATGCTATTGAGATATTGTAATTACTACTACAATGAAGATCTGTTCAGGAAAGTCTCCAAAGTTCTGATGGTTAATTGTCACTGTCAATTTGACTAGATTTAGAATCACCTAGGAAACAAGCCCCTGGGTATGTTAGTGAGGAAGTTTCCAGAAAGGTTTAACCAAGATGGGAAGCCTGGGCTTGAATGTGGTAGCACCATCCCATGGACTGGGGTCCTGGACTGAATAAAAGAAAGTGAGCTGAGCACCAGCATTCATCTCTCTCTGCTTCCTGACTGTGGATGCCATGTGACCAGCTGTCTCACGTTCCTGCCACCATGCCCTCTCCACCATCATGGACTACGGACTGCACCTGTGAATTGTGAACCAGAATAAATCCTTCTCCCTAGGTTTCTTCTTCTCTAGTATTTTTTTACAGCAACAAGAAAAGTAACAGAAGTTTTTATGAATCAGGATTATTCTAATATGACTCAGCAGTTAAGAGTACATACTGCTGCTCTCCAGAGGACTTTAGTTTGGTTCCCAGCACCTATATCAGGTAGTTCACAACTGCCTGTAACTCCAGATCCAGTAGTATCTGATATGTCTGACCTCCTTGGGCACCTGTACTCATATGCACATACCCACAGATGTATACATAATAAAAACATTGAAAAAATAAAAGAACTGTGCAGGACTGGAGAAATGGCTCAGCGGTTAAAAGCACTTGCTGCTCTTTCAAAGGTCCCGGGTGTGGTTCCCAGCACCCATGTCATCCAGCTCTCAACCATCTGTAACTGCTAAGGCAAGAATAGCATAACAAGACCCAATCAATCAATCAATCAATCAATCAATCAATCAATCAGTAAAATGGTTAACTCCCAGGTTTCAACACCAAAAAAAAACCAAACAAATTAAAAAGCTAAAAATCAAAACTATCCATTTTATCAGGGAATATATTACTAATTTTTTTAAATTCAAACATGTTAATTTAAAACTGTTTTGCTTTACAAAGATAATATTGGAAGTTGAATAATACTGGAGAGATGCTCAGCATTAATAGCACTGGCTGCTCTTGCAGAGGACCTGGGGTTTGGTTTCCAGCATCCACTTGGCAGCTAACTCCAGTTTCAGGGGATCCATCTGCAACTCCAGTTTCAGGGGATCTGATACCTTCTTCTGGCCTACATGAGCATTGCACATACGTGGTGCACTTACATGCATACAGGAAAAACACTCATACACATAAAATACAAATAAATAAGTTTTTAAAAGTAAAGTCCTAATCCATGCAGATGATAATTCTTACCCATGGAAGTAATACTCCCATAGTTCTCCTTCCTGCCATCCCTATAAAGAGACTTCTGGGACTGGTCCAAATGTCCCCATTCCTCCAGGATGAAGGACACAGCTACATCAGCCACATCTTCAATTTTCACCAACTTCTGAAACGGGAGATCTCTGCTAAATTCCTACTCCCTAGGTTCAAATCTGGAGTGAGAGAAAGACCTGGGAGCACTAAGGACAGAATCAGGAGACACTGTGCACCAAAAAGGGAAGTATTGAGCAGAAAGGAAAAAGACAGAGGGAATGGATGGATGGTTCCAACCCCAGATGGGCCTGGATGCAAGTTAAAGACTGGTAAAGATGACGTCATATTTTTCAACTTGACACAACCTAGAATCACCTGGGAAGTAAGTCTCAACAAAGGATTGTCTAGATCAGGTTGGCTTGTGGGCATGTCTGGGCGGGGTCTTTGCTTAACTGGGTTTACTGAGGTGAGACAATCCAGCCCACTGTGAGCGAATTTGTCAACGCCTTGGCTCCTGGACTGTGTCAGAGTAGAGAAAGCCTGCACAGCATGAGGCATGCGTGCATTCCCTTCTCTCTGCTCTTGACTAAGGGTGTGATCTGAATGGCTGGTCCAAGCAACTTTCCCAGTGCTGGCCTGTAACCTGGAATTGTGAGCTAAAACAAACCTTTTCTTCCCTAAGCTTTCTTTGTCGGGGTATTTTGTCACAGCAAGTGAAAACAAAACTAGGACGGATGGGGATGGAAGTGGAGAAGAGGGATGGGTCTTCACGGAGGGCAGAGGAGTGCCAGCTCACCTGGGACCCAGTTGAGAGGAGTGAGGCTGTCAATTCCTGGCTGTCCTTCAAGGGAAGGGAAGGAACTTGGAGAACAGGAAGGGCTGAAGGAAGAGAAAAGAGGTGTAAGTGAGAGCATCTGCTCAGGAGCCATCAAGTCCCTTCTCTGCGCACACGCAGACACCGACCCCTTGTGTACCAAGGCCAAATCCACCTTGGCTCTCGAGACCCTACACATTCTGGTTCTGTCCATATTTATCTTCTTATTCCTCCTTCTCCAAAAAAACCAGACTCCCACACTGGTCAAGTGAATCCCTACTGGGCCATGCCACCACTATCACAGTAGTTCCTGGGGCCCAGGGCTTTACAGACTGCAATGTTAAACAAGTCACCTCAAGATCTCAGTGCAGAGCACACTCTGTCTCTAGACCCAAGATTTTGGCTCATTTTTTTTAAGACCGGGTCTCCCTATAGCCTGTGCTGGCCTGGAACTTACTCAAACTCACAGAGATCCATCAAGGATCTGTCTCTGCCTTCTGGGATTAAAGGTGTGTGATACCATGCCCAGCATTTTTTTTTTTTTTCTTTTTGAGACAGGGTCTCCTAGGTTGGCCTTGAACTCACTATGTAGCCAAGACTGGCCTTGAACTCTTGACCCTTGTGCCTCTTCATCGCATGTACTGGGATGACAGGCATACAGCCCTCATTTCTTTTTGTTGTTTTGGTTCTTAGACAGGGGCTTACTATGTGGCCCAGCCTAGCCTGGAACTCTGAAGCCTCCTGCCTCAGGTTCAGTACTGGATTACAGGCTTGTGACACCACACCTCAGTGACAATTTGCATTTCTAACAAGCTCCCAGGTGAGGGTTGTGTGGCTATTTCACAGTTTGGATTAGCAAAGGCCTCCATCCACAATCTCTCTCTTCAAGGAATTTTCTGGTTCATTTATATTTACTCAAAAAAACACATTAGTTTTACTCAGTATTATAAAGAAAAGGAAGATAAGCTGGGAGTCCTGGCACACATCTATAATCCCAGCACTCAGGAGGGAGGTAGAGGTAGGAAGATCAAGAGAGCCAGGCCAGCCTAGGGAATGTGAGGCTACCCTGGGCTACAAGAGGCCTGCTTTCAACCACCACCACCTTTCACACACAAAAGAATAGGTAGATAAAACAATTATAAAAAAATATTTTATTTATCATTTTTATTTTATGTGCATGAATGTATTGCTTGCATGTACATAAGTGCACCATGTCCTGCAATACCCACAGCAGTCAGAGGAGGGTATCGGATTCCCCTGAAACTGGAGTTAGGACGGTTGTTAGCCATCATGTGGGTGCTGGGACTCGAACCCAGGTCCTCTACAAGAGCAACCACTGCTCTGAATCCCTGAGTCATCTCTTGGGCCCCAGTAAAATAATTCTTGACTTCCAAATTTGTATTTGGGCCTGGAGAGATGGCTCAGCAGTTAGGAGCATTTGCTTCTCTTGCAGAGGACCTGGGTTTGGTTCCCAAACAAACTAACAACTGTCAGTACCTCCAGTTCCAGGGGATCTGACACCCTCTTCTGGCCTGTGTGGGTACTAGGCACACACATGGTGCACATACATACATACGTGCAGGCAAACATTCACACATCTAAAATAAAAATAAATAAGTCATGTCGGGCATGATGGCACACACCTGTAGTCCCAGCACTTGGGAGGCAGAGGCAGGCAGATCTCTGTGAGTTCAAGGCCAGCCTGGTCTCCATATCGAGTTCCAGGACAGCTGGGACTACAGGGAGGCCCTGTCTCAAAAAGACCAAAAAATTTTTAAAAATAAATTGAAAATTGTACTCAGAATTTATTTTACTTTGTGTATAATAAATATTTTGCCTGCATGTATGTGTGTGTACCCAGTGTTTGTGCAGTGCCTGCAGATGTCAGAAGAGGGCAAAGGAGCCTCCATGTGGGTGCTGGGAATCAAATCTAGGTCCTATGCAAGAGAAACAAATGCTCTTAACTAGTGAGTCATCTCTTCAGCCCTCACTCAACAATTTAGACCTCACTACAGTTGTCAGTCTTAGAGATCTATGCCTAGATGGGGCCTTATTTATCAACACTTGATTTATAAGGGCTGGGAAATAAGCCATGACACAAAAGGAAGGGATGCTGGTTAGAAGTGGAAGCCACAAACGAGAGGGCTGTAAACCAGGAGTGGCTGAAGAGCCAAAATAAGTCTCAAGACACACGCTGAATGCCAGTTCAGATTACAGTTCATTATAGCAGAAAAGTCAGCGCAGCACAAGCATGAAGCAGCTGGTCACCTTGCATCCCATCAGAAGGTAGAGGAGCAATGGGCTCTCGGCTCCCCTCCTTTTAGTATGGCTCCACCCACAGTGGCAGGACTTCCCACTTCAATTAACCTGATCAAGGTGATCAGGTATGCCCAGTGGCCCATCTCCCAGGTCATTCCAGATCCTGTCAAGTTGACAAAATCATCAAAAACCTTCTGGTTTCAGGACTTACACCTACAGACTGTGCCATAAATACACAAATATATAGCTGGAAGCTAGGATCTACTTTGGGAGAGAATATGCAGTCTTTCTTTCTGAGTTTGGGGTACCTCACTTAGTAGTTTCCATTTATATCCATGTTCCTTCAAAGTTCATAATTTCATTTTTCTTTATGGCTGAATAAAATTCCATTGTTCATGCATTAAAATTCATGTACCGGCGATGGAGAGATGGCTCAGCAGTTATGAGCACTTGCTGCTGTTCAAAGGACCCGGTTCAGTTCCCAGCACCCACATGGCAGCTAGCAACTGTCCATAACTCCAGTTGTAGGGGATCCAATGCCCTCTTCTGACCTCCACAGGTTTGTATGCACGTGGGTGCACTTAGACACACAATGCTGGCAAATCAATTACACACATACTGTGAACAGAGTACCAATGAGCATGGGCAAGCAAGTCTCTCTGGTCACATTGCAGACCACTGACTTACCTGAATTGATGTTGGAGACACTGATTTACCTAATCTTGGATGAAACCTCAGATCAAGAATGACTATGTGGCAAAAGCTGTGTAGGCATGTGTGCTGAGAGACAAAGGAACACAGTGCCTCTACCCCAAACTATATAAAGAAGTAACGCTGACTGCTGGTCACAATGCCCTGTTAAGCTTAGCTAGTCTTCACTGTAGTCTTTGTTTCAAAATAACATGCCTGCTGGGCCTGGTGGCACAGGCCTTTAATCCCAGCACTTGGGAGGCAGAGGCAGGTGAATCTCTGGGAGTTCAAGACCAGTCTGGTCTACGTAGTGAGTTCTGGCAAGCTGGAGCTACAGGGAGACTGTCTCAAAGACAGAAAAATGAAACAAAACAAAATAATATACCTAAGGACCAGGCATGATGGTGCACACCTTTAATTCCACCCTGGGGAGGTAGAGGCAGGCAGGTGGATCTCTGTGCGTTTAAGGCCAGCCTGGTCTAATGGTGAGTTCCAGGCCAGCTGGGGCTACAGGGAGATCCTATCTCAAAAAATACCAAAACAACAAAAACATACCTAGAAACCTTGAGGAAGCTTTCTCAAGACTGACTACTGAATTAAAGTCATAGCAGTGTTTAGGGGGGGTATGGTAGTGCACGCCTTTAGTCCCAGCACTTGGGAGGCAGAGGCAGGCAGATCTCTGTGAGTTCAAGGCCAGCCTGGTCTATGTAGTGAGTTCCAGGACAGCTGGGGCTACAGGGAGACCCTGTCTCAAAAGACAAAAAAAGTCAGTGTTTGCCGACCTATGCAGGTTAAAGCATAGGGACAGGAGCTAAGGCCTCTGTTCACTTAGCAGAGCTTCTTGGTCCCCCACTCTTGAGATTCTAATCACATGTTGAGTCTTTCCTTCATGCTGTGCTTCCCTCCTCACAGATTCTCTGACCCCTGCCATGCTGGATGTAGTATGGTAGTAGAGTCCTTTGGGTCTACGCCCAGGAGTTGGAGAGCCAGGTTATGCCATAGTTCTACAGAGACCTTTGGGTCTACTCTCAGGAGCTGGACAGTCGGGTCGTACCACAGTTCTAGTCTTACTTTCTAAAGATTTTCATTTGTTTTGACAATTGCATATATGAATACAATATATCTTGACCATGTCTACCCCCTCCTCTCTTATCCCACTCCCCTAGACTCCTCCTAACACATCGACCTCCCACCTTCATGTTCTCTCTTTCTATCTCGTTTAGTCCACTTAGTGCTGCTTGTATGCACATAGTGTGGGTCATTCACTAGAGCATGGGCCACCTACCAGGGGCCACACCCCCAAGAAAAATGATGCTCCCTCCCCCAGCAGCCATGAATAGCTCATCAGCTAGGGATAGAAACTTGTGAGCCCCTCCCCTGTATTTAAAACTATTTATATATGTATTTATTACTGTGTGTGCATGCTGTTACATGAACTGTGGGCATACATGTACCATGGAGGTCAAAGCACAACTTTGGAAAAGAGTTCTCTCCTTCCACTTTGTCAAAGCAGGGTCCTCCTGTTTTTGCCATACCACATACTCCAGACTGGCTGGCCCTTGAGTGCTGGGCCTGTTTCTGCCTCCCATCTCACTGCAGGAGTGCTGGGATTACAGATGTGCTTCACCACATCCAGCTTTTTTTAGGAGGACTTTTGGGAACAAACTTGAGTTGTTAGGCTTGCACAGTAAGCACTTTTACCCACTGAGCCATCTCACTGTTTTTGAGCCAGGATCTCACTGAATTTTTCCACTATCCTTTGGATTTTTTTGTAAGTTATGAATGAAACGGCCACAGATAGATAATAAATAGATAGATAGATGATAGATAAATACACTGATGGATAGAAGATAGCAAATATAAAGATACATAGATGATAGATGAAATAGGTAATAGGTGATAGATAATAGGTAGATAGATCAATAGATGACAGATAACAGATAATACATAGATGACTCAATAGACACAGATGATAAATGGTGAGAACTCTTTTTTTCTGGTACTCTCAGGGCTAAATGAGTTTGTACAGATAAAATGCTTAGACTGGCTTCTGCATAAAACACACACCCTCAGGTGTCATTTCCCAGGTTCTATTTACCTTGTGTTTTGGGTTTTTTTTTAAATATTTTATTATTTTTATTTTATGTGTATTTTATGTGTATGTGTGTATTGCCTGCATGTAGGTAAGTGCACCTATGTTGTACAATGCCCATGAAGGACAGAAGAGGCTGTTGGATCTCCTGGGACTGGAGTTACGGACAGTTAGCTGTCATGGGGGTGCTGGGATTCAAACCCAGGTCTTCTGCAAGACCACCCAGTGTTCTTAACCACTGAGCCATCTCTCCAGCTCCTCTACCTTGTTTTTTGAGACAGCGTCACTCTTGGCCTAGAACATCAATTCAGCTAGACTGACTGGCTAGGGAACCCCAGGGATCTGTCTGTCTCCACCTCCCCAAGGAAGGGATTAGAATCTCCAGATCCATTGGAGTCAGGCATAGTAGCTTACACAATTAGTCTCAGCTCCTTGGGATGAGGAGGAAGGATCCCTGGTGGTTCACCAGTTTGAGAACAGTCTGTGTCAAATATAACAAGACTGTCAAAAAAAGTCTATTGCCATTTAGAGCTTTGGATTTCAGAATTTTGGATGAGAAGCTGTGCATAAGGGACAGAAGGGACAGTTTTTCTGTCCCTTTCACATCTGTTTTTTTTATATGGGTCTAGGAATCGAACAAAGGTCCACATACTTACAGGGCAAGCAAGTTATTTTTTATTAATGTAGGCATTGAAATATTTTGATGGAAAAATCTGACCTTCACTGATATGAAACTATTTAAAGAATTTAATCAACATTGTAAAGCTGGAGAGATGGCTCAGTGGTTAATAGCAGTTGTTGCTCTTACAGAAGACCCTAGTTCATTTAACAGCACCTATATCAGGTGACTCACAACTACCTGTAATTCCAGCTACAGGGGATCGAACACGCTCTTCTGGTATCTGTGGATACTGCACTCATGTGGCATATATACAGACAAGCAGGCACACACACATGTTTTTAATATTGTATATATATTTCATAGCAGAAATATGAATGTGTATAAAACCACAAATCCTGCTGCTAGTGTAATAAGTGATGTAAATGAGATTGCTACACTAAATTTTCAGAGCCTAAATTCTCAAATTCTCTAAATTCTCTAAGAAAATCTCACAACCAGGCCTTCTGACCAGGGATTATGGAGCTGTGGATACATATCATAGTAAGCGTGATACTCAGCTGTTCAGTTTTCTTCCTTGAAAATGCAAATAAATTGGCCTGGTGTGGTGGCACGTGCCTTTAATCCCAGCACTCGGGAGGCAGAGGCAAGTGGATGTCTGCAAGTTCAAGGCCACCCTGGTCTACATAGTGAGTTCCAGGACAGCTGGGGCTATAGAGAGACTCTGTCTCAAAAAGACCAAAAAAACAAAATGCAAATAAATTAAGTCAATGAGAAGGAAGGATGAGAGAAAAAGGAAAAAGACAACAATTCCACAAGTTACTGTGAAAAGACCCTAAGTTCGATCCCCAGCACTGCACAAAAGAAGAAAGAGACAGAGAAGGAAGAGAGGGAAGGAGGGAAGGAGGGGAGAAGGAAAGAAACAAGGAAAGGGAGGAAGGGGAAGGAAGGAAAGATGGAAGGGGGGAGAGAGAGAGAGAGAGAGAGAGAGAGAGAGAGAGAGAGAAAGTGCTGATTCCAGTAAGACTTCAAAGAGAAGAACAGAGATGGCTCAGTGATTAAGAGCACTGGTTGCTCTTGCAGGAGACCTGGGTTTGGTCCCCAGCACCCACATGGTTGCTAACAACCACCTGCAAGTCTAGTTCCTGGGAATCTGGTGCCTCTCTGTCCTCTGTGGGAACCAGGCAGACAAGTGGTACACACACAATCATGCAGGCAAACACTCATACACATAAAGTTAAATTAAAATAATAAGTCTTTGGGCCAGGTATGGTGGTGCACACCTTTAATCCCAGCACTCCAGAGGCAGAAGCAAGTGGATCTCTGTGAATTCAAGGCCAGTGTGGTCTACAGAGTGAGTTTCAGGCCACCTAGGGCTATAGGGAGACCCTATCTCAAAAAGACCAGGAAAAAATAAAAGACTTTACAGAGAATGATCTCAAAACAAATAAACTAAAGAACTGAAGAATTTTCACATAATCACTAATACAGCAAATTCTATACAGAAGAGGTAGAAGACTGTGGAAAACAATGTGACATTTTGTGAAAAATTTCTATAGCTCTCTGAGCAGTACCTATATTAAGAGATGTCATCATCTTCATTATAGTTTTTGCTATTCCTCTTTTAGAGGAGCATGTCCTAAGGATGGAACTCTGATAAATATATAACACTGAGCTACATCCTGTCCCTATTACAGGTTTTGTTGGTTTTTGAGACAGGGTCTCAAACTTGCTACAGAAGACAAGGATGATGACTTTGAACTTTTAAATGCTCCTGCATCCACTTCCCAAGTGCTAGGATTACAGGTGTGTACCACCACACCATGTTTATACAGTGCTAGAGATGGAACCCAGGGCTTTGCCCATGTTAGAAAAGCACTCTACCAATTACAATACATCCTATATTAGAGCTTTTGCATAAAACCATCCAAGAAGCTGCCTTTTTCTCTCCTGATACAAGGTCCCCCTGTAGCTCCAGCTGGCCTAGAACTCACTATGTAGACCAGGGTGGTCTCGATCTCACAGAAATCCACCTGCCTCTGCCTCCTGAGTGCTGGGATTAAAAGTGTGAGTCACCACGCCCCACTGATCCCCTCTCTTGACATTACGGAAGCCAGAGTGTGCATGCTCTAGCCATGTCAGCTGCACTGAGTGTTGGAGTCTCACCATTTTCCTCCAGATGAGACTTCTGTGACTCTTGATCAGGCTGGGTCTCCACTGGCAGAAACTGGTGACCGAAGGACTCCTGCGTGGCTCCAGGTGGTACCATCTTCTGAAGAAGAGTGTCAGGACACGTGACAATCTAACAACCACAACTACAAGCAATCAGCAAAGTTATAGACAGGGATGGGAAAGAGCCCTTTAGAATCCACTGAACTGTCAACTTGTCCCCATGCCAAATATTTGACATGCAGTTAGAATAAGTTGGGCACTGATTAAACAGCAGTTTAATAAACATGGTTTACCTCTACCAGGAAAAGACTTCCATGGGACATACCCACATGTAAATACATATGAACTGTGCTACATGTTATGACAGGAAAGAAACACATTAACAAGACGGAACAGGTGAGACCCACTTTAGCCTGGGAGTCTAGGAAAGGCTGTGCTGTGGAACTGTTTCTTAAGCAAACACCTGACCATGTTAAGAAGGTAGCCACAGGGCTTGAGAAATTGCTCAGCAGTTAAGAGAGCATGCTGCTTTTGAAGAGGATCCGGGTTTATTTTCCAGCACCCACCCATGTCAGGAAGCTCACAACTGCCTGTAATTCCAGCTTCAGGGGATCCCACACCCTCTTTCGGCCTCTGTAGTCACTTGAATACAATTATGTGCACACTCACACAGACACACACTCATATTCACAACAGTTAAAATTAAAAATTGCTACTCTTAGCTGGGCATGGTGGTGCATGCCTTAGATCCCAGTACTCAGGAGGCAGAGGCAGGCAGATCTCTGAGTTCAAGGCCAGCCTGGTCTACATAGTGAGTTCAGGCCAGCTGGGGCTACAGGGAGACCTTGTTTCAAAAGAACCAAAAAAAAAAAAAAAAAAAAAGTTGCTACTCTTGCAGAGAACCCAGGTTCAGTTCTCAGCACCCAGAAGGCAGCTCATAACTACCTTTAACTCCAGTTCCAGGGGATCCAAAGCCATCTTCTGGCCTCCATGCCCCCATGGATGGACGGACAGACAGACACAAACACACAGATATATAAACACACACTCAGATAGACAAAAATTAAAAATTAAAAAAAAAGAAGGCAGGCAAAGGAAAAATAAGGGAAAGAGAGCCAGGTACAGATGGCACTATCAAACCCTCAGGCAAAATAAAATGTTTAGTCCAATTCAAAAACCCTGAGAAAGGGCATGGAGAGATGGCTCAGAGGTTAAGAGCACTGGCTGTTTTCAGAGGACCTAAGTTTGGTTCCCAGTACCTACATGGTAGCTAACAATCATCCATAATTCCAGTTCCAGGGGATCTAACAACCTCTTCTGGCCTCTGTGGGCATCGTATACACAGGTGCATTTACATACATGCAGGCAAAACACTCATACACATAAAATGAAAATAAAATAAATTTAAAATAAGAAACTTAAGAAACCCAGGGTGGGTGAAGTTTCAAGAAATGGGAGAGAAAAGAGGTTAGGAGGATCACTTTGGGACTCAGGATGTCACAGCTGGTCAGACCAATGTTAAGATTTAAAGCTAGTTTACATCCAGGGAGGTGGTCCTGCCTCTAACTCAGCCCTTGGGAGGCAGAAGCACGTAGATGGTAGAAGGTTCAAAGTCTGGTCTATACAGCAAGTCCCAGGTCAGACTAGGCTACACAGCAAGACTCTGTCTCAAAACCAAACAGAAAATGAGACTTGTTACCTGCCTTGGCCCTTGCTCCACCTAGAGTACATATATTCCAAGGCCCCCTCACTCCCTAGAGTCTGCCTACTCAGGAAGACATAACTCTGACTGGCAGTCCTAGAAGGTGTTAAAATCTGCACTCAGATAAAATTGCTGTTCTCACCCTTCTCCCACTTACTTAGGTTTCAAAGCAGGCTCAGTTTCAACACTTCTAAACAGGTCTGGTGGCAGAGGCCTGCAACGCCAGTTCCTTGAGACCAAGAGAGGAAGACTGAAAGCTCAAGACCAGCCAGGGCAACTTAATGAGGCCCGGTCTCAAAATTGGAAAGCAAAAAGAAGGCTCGGATAGAGCTCCCTGGTAGCCACCTTGTCTAGAACTCGAATCCTGCTGAAGAATGAGGGGAAACCTCTAGCTACCTTCAAACTCTTATAAACTGGTAGTTTTTGTTTCTGTGCTATAATATATCAGATAAGGAAAAGAGGGAGGGAGGAAACGAGGGAGGGAGGGAAGGAAAAAAAGAGGGAGGGAGGGAGGAAAGGAGGGGGGAGGAAGGAAGTCTGTTTATCAATAAGTATAGGAGGACAAAAAGATGCAGTAATAGGAAGCTATCATATCTTTAAATTAGCTATGGCTTTAAAATATTTTTCATTTAATTAATATGTTTATTTTATGTGTATGAGTGTATTGCCTGCATGTATGTAGTGCACCTGTGTCCGTGTTGTGCAATGCTATGGAGGTCAGAAGAGGCTGTCGGATCCCCTGGAACTGGAGTTAAGGATGGTTTGGAGCCGCCATGTGGGTGCTGGGATCAGAACCCGGGTCCTCTGCAAGATCAGGCAGTGCTCTTAACCACTGAGCCATCTCTCCAGCCCCTAAATCAGCTATGGTTTAATGTATTCCTGACAATAATAACAATAGGATTTTGAGGATGGTGAAAATTAAATAACTAATTATTTACTGCTGTCAGTGGCTCTGTTTTGTTTTGTTTAAAGACAGGGTCTCTGGCTGGAGAGATGGGACAGCAGTTAAAAGCACTTGCTGTTGTTGCAGAGAACCTGAGTTCGGTTCCCAGTATACAAGTTGGGAGTCTCACAACTGCCTGTAACTCCAGTTCCAGGGGACCCAATGGCCTCTTTTGGCCTCTGCACACACATGCATCTACCCCCACACAGAAATATACACATACATATAAATAAATCTTTAAAAAATTAAAAATTAATAAAATTAAAGACATGGTCTCACCGCAGAGCACATGGTGGCTTCTAGTTCAGTATTCTCCTGCCTTAGCTTCCCAAGTGCTGAGACTAAGGGCATGTTCCACCAAATTGAGCTCTATACAATCCTAAAACTTGTAAGGAAAAAAGAAGGGGCTGAAGAGCTGGCTCAGCAATTAAGAGCACTGGCTGCTCTTGCAGAGGACTCAGATTTGAATTCCAGCACCCACATGGCAGCTAACAACCATCTTCAACTCCAGTTCTAGGGGATCCGACACCCTCTTTTGACCTCCATGGGCAACGCATGACATGGGTGTGCCTACCGCTGCCTCCCGAGTGCTGGGATGAAAGGTGTGCACCACCATGTCTAGCAAAATAAAAATTTTTATAGATTTTAAAAATATTTTATTTATTATTTTTATTTTATGTGTATAGTGTATTGCCTGCATATAGGTAAGTGCACCAGTGTCATGCAATGCCTGTGGAGGTCAGAAGAGGCTGTAGCTGCCATGTGGGTGCTGGGATTCAAACCCAGATCTTCTGTAAGAACAGTCAGTGTTCTTAACTGGTGAGCCACCTCTCCAGCCCCCAAATAAAATATTTTTAAAAAAATAAGGAAAAAAGGGGCTGGAGAGATGGCTCAGCAGTTAAGAACACTAGTTATTCTTGCAGAAGACCCAGGTTCAAATATAGGCAAAACCTTGATAGGTAACAATAAAGATAGCATGTTAATCAGTTAAGGGAAAAAAGATTACTTTAAGTTTTCTGGGGGTGGGGGAGTGAAGACAGCTGGAGAGATGGCTCAGTGGTCAAGAGAGCTTACTGGTCTATCAGAGGACCCGAATACAGTTGCCAAAATCCACACTGAGCAGCTCACAACCACCTGTAATGCCAGCTCCAAGAGATCAGAAGCCCTCTTCTGGCCTCATGTGGTACTACACACACATACACACACACAAATAAATAAATAAATAAATAAATAAATAAATAAATAATTGATTTAATTAAAAAAAAAACTCATTGTCAGGCATGATGGTGCACACCTTTAATCCCAGCATTTGGAAGGCAGAGGCTGGATCTCTGTATGTTCTGGGCCAGCCTGGTCTACATAGCAAGTTCCAGGCTAGCCAGAACTACACAGTGAGATCCTGTGTGAAAAGAAACAAAACACAAAAACAAAAACCCCACTGCTGGTAGGTTTATAATTTGGCATAACCTCTATGAGGGACAACCTGAAACAGCTTTCAAAATTGTAAAAGTGGGTTGTCAAGATGGCTCAGCAGATAAAGGAGCTTGCCAAGCTGAGGTTGATCCCTGAGACCCACATGGTAGAAGGAGAGAACTGACTTTTGCAAGTCAGTTGTCCTTTGACCTTCACAGGCACACCAAAGAAAATTGCAAATGTACATCAAAAAACTGCAAATGTATTTCTGAGCCACCAATCTGATTTCAAAATGTTCATGCTACAACTAATGATATGTACAGTGTGCTTACGATGCAAATTTTGTTAAAGTAAACTTCAGAAACAATTTAAATTAGGTACGACTTAAATGGAAGAATGTAAACTTCACATAATGGTACATAATAGAGTTTCAAAGAGTGAGGCAGTTTGAGGCTGGAGGGATGGTTCAGTGGTTAAGAGCACTGGCTGCTCTTGCAGAGGACTCAGGTTCAATTCCCAGCACCCACTGGGTGGCTAACAACTGTCTGTAACTCCTGTTCTGGGAGATATGATGTCTTTTTCTGATCTCCACGGGCATTGTATGACATGATGTATTTATATATGTGCAGGCAAAACACTCAAACATATTTAAAAATTGGGGGAAAAAAGTGAAGCAGTTTTATTCCACTGACATTGAACAAATTAAGATATAGAGGGGAAAAGTGTGGGGTGCAGTGGCACGTGCGCAAATGCACTTAGAAAATGCAGGCAAGGCCCGGTGTGGTGGCATACTTGTAGTCCCAGCACTCGGGAGACAGAGGCAGGTGGACCTCTGTGCGTTCAAGGCCAGCCTGGTCTACACAGCAAGATCCATTCTCTGTGAGTTCAAAGCCAGCCTGGTCTACATAGGGAGTTCCAGGCCAGCTGGGGTTACAGGGAGACCCTGTCTCAAAAAGACACCCCCCTCAAATAAAAAAGAAAATGCAGGTAAAACACTCATACACATAAAATAAAAATAAAAAGAATCTGAATGCCGTACTGGTGGGCTAGGAATCTCTCCCTTGTGTGGCAGCTGCTTCTCCACTCACCTGTTGTCTGCGTTCCTCCAGTTCTCTTTGGATGCTTTCTATCACCGCCACCGCCTCTTCTCCGCTCTCAGGGTGATGTTCTCTCACCCAGGCTTGGAACTCTTCGGGCAGGATGGTCAGAAACTGCTCCAGCACCAGCAGCTCCAGGATCTGCTCCTTGGTGTGCAGCTCGGGCCTCAACCACTCACAACAGAGCACGCGGAGCTGACTGAGAGCCTCCCGAGGTCCCGGCGCCTCATGATACTGGAAATGCTTGAAACGCTGGTAAAAAGTCTCAAACATTGGCCGGTTGTACGCCTGCATCCAGGTGCAGTCTTCTTCTTCCACCTTCACTATAAGAAGGTCTTCCTGCTCCCGTGAAGTTGCAGCTGGAGGATCTAAGTCTATAACTTCTTTGGATTCCGTCATTATCATCCGAACTCCGAGTCCCTGGAGGCTGGCTGTTCCGCTTACCTAATTTGTTCTCTCTGCTCTTTAAGATCTGAAGGGCACTTTGTATACTGAACGACCTACTGATACATCGGGAGTTATTATCAGCAAAGAGAGGTGGCAAAGATGTCATCTATACTGAAGACGATCACTCAGCAAAGCAATTCACTTAAAAGTATGGATTACAGGTCAGTTGTCACTCCATCCATAAAATTACGAAAACAGAATCTATTCAGATTTTAAACAAGAACACCTTTAAAACGACTGGTATCAGTCTCAAACTAAAACACAGTCTTAGGGGTGAAAAAGTCCACATTTCTTATAAATAACGGGACAAGATTACTCCAGACACAGTCGTTCCTTCTTCCCAACATAAGCTAAAGTTAAGTCAAAATAAGGGTGAAAACCATTAAAAAGGTCATGTCTGGTCCCGGCTTTGAAGCATAAGGGCCTGACAGACAAACGGAAGACTTCATTAGTCCTAGAAGTACAGTTATAGGTACAAATTTGGGCCAGGATTACTCGAAATAGCCCCTGAGCCGGAGACAGAGACCGGCCTGGTCGCGGTGAGGGCAGGACCCCAGTCTGGACCCTCCCCGCTCCCCTCTAGCCCCTGAGTCCCGGGGACGCAGAGATCAAGCTCCCCGCAGCCAAAGCCAGGAAGATGGAGTTTCCCCGAGCACCGACTCCGACACTTCCCAACACTTCCTCGCCGGAAGTAAGCAAGTCCGAGCTTCAGCCATAAACCCCACCCCCCCCAGAGCGCTTCCGAGGCCTCTCTAGGAATCCCGGAGGTCCTCCGCTCGCAGCGGGAGGGAGGGACCACCCTGGGCCCGCCCCTCAACGGATGGCCAATCAGTGAGGCGAAACTGATGGGCGTGTTGGTAGGGGCAGGACCTCTGGGGTAGGCAACAGTTGCTAGCGTCTGATTGGCTCTGTGCAACTCCACCCCCAACGCTCTCCGTTTCTGCCAGTGCCAACCCCTCACTTAGCTTTAAATTTGAAACCCTTCGGGTTTTTACTCATCGGAACTTCAGTTACTGCCCCGCCTCTTTTCCAAACGTACCAACCTCTTGACGGCTGAGATTGGCTTCTCTGGCCGAAATCTCCAAGGTAACATCTCAGTGTGGCCGGCTCAAAAGCTGTCCGGACAACTCCCAGGAAGCACCGCGCTCCAGCCACACCGCCTAGCCAAAATGGCCAAGACTCTCCCTGAATCCTCGGTCTCTCTGGGCCTGTAAAGATGCAGCAGGGGGCAATAGGATGGCTCACGGGTACAGGCGCTTGCTTGCAACCGAGCATGATAATCTGAATTCCATCCCCAGGACCCATAAAGTAGAAGGTGAACCCTGACACCCAAAAACTGTCCTCTGACTTTCACATGTGTGCCATCACGTGTTCACCCATACACATACTATGGAACTAAATAATTTTTAAAATTTTTATTTAGGGGGAGTGGAGAGATGGTTCAGCGGTTAAGAGCACTGGCTGCTCTTCCAGAGGACCCTGGTTGGATTCTCAGCACTCACATGGTGGCTAACAACCATCTGTAACTCCAGTTCCAGGGGCATCTGATGCCCTCTTATCTCCATGCACATTGTGCAACACCAGTACACTTACATACATGGAGGCAATACATTCATACCTATAAAATAAAAATAATAAAACATATATAATGAGGAGGGGATAGGGGAGGGGGGATCTAAATGCCATCAAATTGTATGAAAATTGCAAAAATTCCATTTAAAAAAATGTAAAGATGCAGCAAGGAAAAGGGACATATCCTCAGCAGCCTACTGAAAGGCTGAAGAGTAGGCAGGGAACCTGGGGGCTTCCTAACTGTTAACCGATGGGACTTCTCTAAGCCAGAGTTCTCTTTTTGTTTTGTTTTGTTTTGTTTTGTTTTGTTTTGTTTTGTTTTGTTTTGTTTGAGACAGGATATCCCTGTAGCCCCAGCTGATCATGTGGACCAGGCTGGCTTCAATCTCACAGAGCTCCACCTGCCTCTGCCTCCCAAGTGTTGAGAGGCATGCACTACCATGCCCATCCACAGGTCCCAACTTTAATAATCTACCTCTTTCCTATGATGCCGATTGTTTTCCTAGTTGAGGGTTTCAAAGCTATTGAACGGTCAGGTCAAGAGTTTCTATTGCCACAAATAGGGGCACTGCCAGGTGTGGTGGTGCACGCCTGTAGTCCCAGCACTTGGGAGGCAGAGGCAGGCGGATCTCTGTGAGTTCAAGGCCATCCTGGTCTACACAGTGAGTTCCAGGACAGCTGGGGCTACAGGGAGACCCTGTCTCAACAAGACAAAAAAAAAAAAAAAAAAAAAAAAAAAAAAGATAGGGGCACGTTGAAACAAAGTACTGTGAAAATTGCAGCCTCTGAAAACAGATAAGGACCTACTTAGATAAATGACCCAAACTCTGAGGAGGTAGCTCAGTGGAGACAATATTGGCCACATTCTCAAGTCCCTGAGTTCAGTCTTCAGTGAGCAGGGAGGGTGTGGGATGTGTGAAGAAGAATTTGAGAGTCTGAGCATGGTGGTGCACTCCTTTGATCTGGACACTCAGGAGGGAGAGATAGGAGGCTCTCTGTGAGTTCACAGCCTGGTCTACATAGCAAGTTCCAAGCCAGTTCCAGGTCAGGCTGCACAGTGAGGCCCCAAGGGGAGGCCCTGAGGGAAGGGGAGAGGAGGGGAGGGGAGGGGCGGGGGAGTAGAGAAGAAGGGAAAAGGGGAGGGGATGGGAGAAGAAAGAATTTGAGTTTATTCAAATAATTCTCACTGCCCACAGTAAGAGAATGTGTGGACTTAAAACACAGTCCTTGCTGGGTGTGGTGGCACATGCCTTTAATCCCAGCACTTGGGAGGCAGAGGCAGGTGGATCTTTGTGAGTTCAAGGTCAGCCTGGTCTACAAAGCAAGTTCCAGGTCAGCTGGAGCTATAGGGAGACCCTGTCTCAAAAAGACCAAAAACAAAAAAAAAAACACAGTTGTCATCTCAAAGGGACTAAGAGCTAACATATGCTCGAGGTGACACATGCCTTTAAAAAACATGAAAAAAATTTGCACCAAGAATTTTGTATCCTCAGCATTCCACCATTAACATTTGGATCCATTTGCTTTCTTACATAATTGATTCATCTATCCATCCTTTGTTCTCCCTTTCAGTCCATCTTACTTTACTAAGATATTACAAAGCAGAATGCTGTAGCAATATTTTGAAAAGCTACTTTTATTTATTTATTTATTTTATGTGGATGAGTGTATTGCTTGCATATGTGTAAGTGCACCCATGCTGGGCAGTGCCCACAGAGGTCAGAAGGTGTATTCCCCTGGAACTGGAGTTATGAATGGTTGTTAGCTGCAATGTGGGTGCTGGGAACTGAACCTGGGTCCTCTGCAAGAGCAGCCAGTGCCTGAGCCATCTCTCCAGTCCCTGAAATGCTACTTTTGGCTTCCCTTCCCTTCCCTTCCCTTCCCTTCCCTTCTCTCCCCTTCCCTCCCCAGACATCTTTCTCTTAGCTGACATCTTTCCCTTCCCTGAGGGAAAGGTGCCCCATGCGAAATAAATCTGTATCCTGCTGAGAATTCCATGTGTGCCTCGGTGCCTTTCTCATCTGCTCGCTCCCGCCCGTTCTCTACCTATCAAATCCCAGCACTTAAGAAGCAGAGGCAGGCAAATCTCTGTAAGCAGCCAGCCTACTCTACATAGAGAGTTCCAAGCCTCCTAGGGCTATGCCATAAGACCCTGTCTCAAAAAAAAGAAAAAAAGAGAAGAGAAGAGAGAGGGGGGGAGAGAGAGATTTAGGACACACCATGAAGTAAATATGAATGGCCATGGCCCAGGAACACAGGCCCAGGAACACAGAGCACAGATTGCCGTTGCCTTGAATCTCATGCTCTCGTGTTCATCAGTGGAAGGGGCTACATGGGCTTGTATTGGTTAGAGATCAAAACAAAGTCATGCATCAATTCTTTTTTCTTTTTCCAGACAGGGTTTCCCTATAGCCCTAGCTGGCCTGGAGCTAGCTATGCAGAAATCCACCTGCCTCTGCTCCCAAGTGCTATGAATCAATGCAGTTTGAAATAGTTTAAAGGCTGGAGAGATGGCTCAGAAGTTAAGAGCACTGGCTATTCTTGCAGAAGACTCAGCACCCGCATGGTGGCTATGAACCATCCTTAACTCCAGTTCCAGGGGAATCCAAAGCCCTCTTCTGACCTCCGCGGCATTGCACGACAAGGGTGCACTCACATACATGCAGGCAATACACTCATACTCATAAAAAATAAAAATAAATAAATAAAAATTAAAAATAAAGTTCAATAACCATCAACTAAAACTGGAGCACTCTGATTTTAAAAAGTCACTCTGCCTCCCTTCTTATTACTGAGGCAGCATGTTTTGTTTTTTCTATCTCAGATTTAAAAAAATTAGTTGTGTGTGTATGTGTGTATGATGTGAGGGTGGCACATGCATCAGAGTGCACATTTGGAGGCCAGAAGACAATTTGCAAGAGTCAGTGTTCTCCTTGTCCACCTTTACATGGCTCCTTGAACTTAATTTCTAGGCCTGTTTGGCAAGCACCTTGACCCACTGAGTCATCCTACTGGCCCCTTCATTTCGTTTAATAGGCAGTATTTCACCAGATATGCTGGATAGTTCTAGCACAAATACTCCCCTCCACTTTCAATTTGATGCATTTTTTTGTTCAAGCAATGAGAAACTGTCCATACACTTTTGAATATCATCAGAGGCTGAAGAAAACTATCTTGGCTGTTTGCATGACCTCAACACAAATAGTAGATGAAGGAAATTAGGCCATTTAATGAGAATATCTCAATTCTTGACTTGTCCCTCTCCTGCTAGAATCAGGCACTCCCAAGAACAAATTTCTAGGAGCAAGGATTTACAAGAGCAACAGAGCAGCAGCTGGAGAAATGGCTCAGTTGTTAAGAGCACTGGCTACTCTTCCAGAGGACCTAGGTTCAGTTCCCAGCACCCACACGTGTCTGTGCACCTGAGTACAGGGTCTCACACAAGCCAGAAGACAGCATGGGACCCCTGGTACTGGAATTACAGGTGATTGTGAGTGACCCTTTGTGGGTTGTGGAAACCAAACCCAGGTCCTCTGCAAAAGTAATACTTGTTCTTAATGACTAAGCCATCTCTCTGTTGGGTCCGAGGTTCGGGAATAATTGGAGACCACCCACCAAAATTCAAAATTTAGAAAATTTTATTGAAAAGCATTCCAATTCTTGAATGACCAGTTGGGCACAGACTCCAGGAGCCAAAGAATGGAGTCTGGCCCTGACCAACAAGGGGGGGGGTTGTTTATTGGGTACTCTTGAAAAAGCCCACGCAAACTGGGTGACCTTTGAATTGATTGGATAACTCTGAATTCCTTGTATGGGGGAAATTTCATTGGTTATAGTCATGGTCAGCCACCTGGAATGTCTCAATTTTTCCTTTTACAGTAGGTTGCCCCTATCGGCCTCTGGATGCCCTTTTATGGTCGGGAATTTTGATTGGTTTCTGTTAGACTCAGGTAAGCAAGGCATGTCCAGGCTTGCCTAATCTTAGCCGGACGTATGGGGCAAAGGAGACTTATAGTTTCTAGGAACAGAGACTTAAGACTGACAAGATGGAGGCTGCTAAAAAATGGAGCCAGTGTGACCTGGATCCTTCATTCTCCAGTCCCCGTTATCCATAATTTCAACCTGTATACCTTTTAACACATTCTGCATTAGTATCTATATTACCAGAATGATGTTATCAATATATTTATTTTTCTATTTAATGTAATTTCATCAATTTTGCCTTCACTTTATTTTTTTAATTTTATTTTTTTAGTTTTATGTGTATGCATGTATTGCCTGCATGTAAGTGCACCCCGTGTTGTGCAATGCCCATGGAGGACAGAAGAGGCTGTCGGATCTCCTGGACTGCAGTTACAGACAGTTGTTAGCTGCCATGTGGGTGCTGGGATTCAAACCCGGGTCTTCTGCAAGAACAACCAGTGTTCTTAACCGCTGAGCCATCTCTCCAGCCCCCTTGCCTTCATTTTTTTTTTTTTTTTTTGTCTTTTTGAAGCAGGGTCTCCCTGTAGCCCCAGCTGTCCTGGAACTCACTATGTAGACCAGGCTGGCCTTGAACTCACAGAGATCTGCCTGCCTCTGGCTCTCAAGTGCTGGGAATACAGGCGTGCACCACCACACCCAGCTGCCTTCATTTTTTTTTTTTTTTTTGAGACACAATCTCATTGTTAGGTTCCTGGCAGGCTCCTAAAATGGCGGCACAGCTCCCAACATTCTAAAATGGCGGGTTCAAATTTAGCCCTGGAAAATTTACCCAGCCTATGTGATGGAAAGTTACTCAACCACCTAACTGCCTATAAAAGATGTCTGACTTCCCTTGCCTGCTGCTGTCTCTCTGCTCCCAGAGAGGCAGCCCAGTGGTCTGTTTGCCCACAAAGAACCTGCTGTCCACCATGAAGTTGTCTTGGTTGGTGTCTTCATCACACTCTTCCATACACTCATGAATTCCAAGTGGATGTCAAATTCACTTTGTAGCCTGTTAGTCTCTTTCTAAGATTTAACTTTTATGAATTTTTTATATTATCAATTTATTATTTTTATTTTTATGTGTATGAGTATACTGCCTGCATGTAGTTAGATGCACCCATGTTATGCAGTGCCCACGGAGGTGAGAAGAGGGTTTCAGATCCCCTGGAACTGAAGTTACAGACACTTATTAGCCACCATGGGGGTGCTGGGAACCAAACCTGGGTCCTCTGCAAGAGCAGTCAGTGCTCTTAACTACTGAGCCATCTATCTAGCCCTAAATCTTAATTTATTTATGGTGTATGAGTATTTTGCCTGCATGTAAGTGTACTACATGCATGCAATGCCTGTGGAGGCTGGAAAAGGGCATTCAGATACCCTGGAAATGAAGTTACAGGTAGTTGTTAGCTAAGAGCTGGGACTTGAACTCAGGTCCTCTGAAAGAACAGCTCTTAACCTACCTCTGAGCCTGCTCTCCAGCCCCATCTAGGATACTCTTGAACTTCAGAACCTCCTGCCCCCACCTCCAGAATGCTGGTAATGACAGGCCACTGCCATACTCATTTGATGCTGGAGGTTGAACTCAGGGGTTTACGCATGCTAGGCAAGCACTCATCAACTGAGCTATATCCCCAGCACTCCTGGGATCAGAAATGTGCAGTTCTCTGCCAACACTTGGATCTCACACTAGTACCTCCAGAATCAACACAGTAAATTCCTGATGTTGAAACCGTTAAGCCTGTGGACCTGTGGTAGTTCACAAACACCACGAAGAAGGAAGAAGTCCTATTGTACTGCTAGAACTCTAATAAATAGTGCTTAGAAAATACTGATAGGGCAATCAGTGAACGAAAGACCACAATATGGCCTGCACTGTGCTAGGGAGGTGCTGAGCCATATACCAACAGAAATACATCCAATTCCACTTGCCGTGTTCCTGGGACCAAAAGCACAGTAGGCAGTCAGGTATGATGAATAAATGAATGAGTGAATGAATGAGTGCATGAAATGAATCAATTTTTTAAAAACAAAAAACGCTTGGCCTTTTTAAAGTTTTTTTTAAAAAATAGTTTATTTGCTGGGTCTCTGTAAGTAAAGGCCAGCCTGGTCTACATAGTGAGTTCTAGGACAGCTGGGGCTACAGGGAGACCCTGTCTCAAAAAGACCAAAAAAAATTTTTTTTTAATTATTTTTTAAAGGAATTCCCAGAAGCAAACCATCACAAATAGGACTTTTTATTTGTCACTATTAAAAATCTGAATTTTAAACAGATTCTTGGACGGGTGGTTCATATCCATCAGCTCGTTCAGCTTTAGCTCCCGTCTCATCACCAGCTGCTTTTCCAGAACTACTACCTTCACCACGAAGCAACATGAGTTTTCCCAATTCAAACTTGGGCTTCTTCAGCATTTTTACTTTTCTAATGAAGACATCATGGAGAGGATAAATAGACTGGCAAGTCTTTTCTATGTCTTTTTCAATACTGTCTGGAATCAACTTATTAACCACTTCTTTCAAATCATCTGTCTGTACCTCCTGGGTCATGATCTCCATCATTTTCTTCCAGATCTGGCAGACTTGTTGGTGCTGTACATAGGAAGTCTTTCGTATCTGGTTGTTTCATCTTTTAGTAAAACCAACACAGAACAAGCGAAGCAAGTAACCATCAGCTGTCTTGACGTCAACATGAGCTTCAATCATTGTCTGCCATTTTTTGACCATGGAACACATTTTGTCCTGGGTAAGATCCATGCCATGGAAGTTAGTCAGACAGTTTTTGCCCTGAACATCCTCAGTGATGTGCTTGAACTTTCTAAACGCAACTTCATTATTCTGTAGATCAGCAAGGCTCACTTCAAACACACGACCCTTGAGGCCATTAGATGCAATTTTGGTTCCTTGAGTCCTTGTCACTAGTGTTTTTTCTGATATTTCTAATGTTGAACGTAGCCGGAGCTTTCACATCATACCAATCTTTCTTAGAAAATGGATCAACCACTTTCTTCTTGGCTCCCTTCTTGCCGCCTTTTGTCAGGCGCTTTTTCTTGCCCACTGCCATGGTGTCTCACTGAGAGCCAAAAGGGCGGAAGTGCAACTCTGGCGAGAACTTAGGCTATTTATTATTTTTATTTTCTGTGAATGCGTGTATTGCCTGCATGCAGGTAATTGCACCCAAGCTGTGCAGTGCCTGTGGAGGTCAGAAGAGCCTGTTAGATCCCCTGGTACTGGAATTAAGGACAGCTGCTAGCTGCCATGTGGGTGCTGGGACTTGAACCCGGGTCTTCTGCAAGAACAGCCAGTGTTCTTAATAGCTGAGCCATCTCTCCAACCCTTTTTTTTATTTATTTATTTTTTTTTATTTTAGGGAAGCTAGGTATGGTTGTGCATGTCTTAGTCCCAGCACTTGGAGAAGCAGAGGCAGGTGGATTTCTGTGAGTTGGAGGCTAGCACACATATTGAGTTCCAGATCAGCCAGTGCTGATAATATAATGAAACCCTGTCTCAAAAAAAAAATTAAAAAATTAAAAAAAGAGGGGGTGCTGGAAAGATGGTTTAGTGGTTAAGAGCACTTACTCTTCTTCCAAAGGACCCAGGTTCAGTTCCCAGGACCCACATCAGGGGGCTCACAATCACCTGTAACTCCAGCTCCAGGAGATCCAACACACTCTGGACACGAAGTGCACATAAATTCATGCAGGTCACATATACACATAAATGAAAATAAATCTTTTAAAAATTATATCTTTCTCTGGGCGTGACAATGCACGCCTTTAATCCCAGCACTTAGGAGGCAGAGGCAGGTGGATCTTTGTGAGTTCGAGGCCAGCCTGGTCTACATAGTGAGTTCAGGACAGCTGGAGCTACAGGGAGACCCTGTCTCAAAAAGACAAAAAACAAACAAACAAAACACCTCTACATTCTTAAGGACTTGTTAGAGGAGCTGCAGCCCCAGCATAGCATTGACCGCAAAACACCAATATGCATCTCAGTCCTCCCTGGCGCCTAGAGAGAGTCCAGCAATTCAAGTCTCTTGGCGGAGGATGATGACGCACTTCCGGCTTGAGTGGGTTGTTTTCCCATCTGGAGCTGAAGTGGGACCTTGGAGGGATATTAGCACTTGTGCAGCGTTCTGCCGGACCGGGAGTTTGCGGGTGTCCGTGGGACCCGGTTTTGGGGAAGATCGGTGAGTTTCTTAGGTTTGCGCTCTTCCCGGAAGTCAGTCCTGAAGGAAGATCCGCTCATGCGGAGAAAGACGAGTTCGAGCTGGACGGACCGAGGACCCCGATGGCTGCGAGCTCCGTGGTCTCCGGGTCCCCTCTCTCTGAGGGACTTATGACAGTAAAAGTGGAGGAAGATTCGCACCGAGGTGAGGAGTCCGATGGGCCCAGGGATTGGCAGAACCCCGAAACTTCTCGAAGGCAGTTTAGGCAGTTGCGCTACCAAGAAGTGGCTGGACCGGAAGAGGCGCTGGGCCGCCTCAGGGAGCTTTGTCGTGGGTGGCTGAAGCCCGAGCTGCGCTCCAAGGAGCAGATCCTGGAGCTGCTGGTGCTGGAGCAGTTCCTGAGCATCCTTCCCGAGGAGCTGCAGGCCTGCGTGCGGGAGCACTGTCCCCAGAGCGGGGAGGAGGCTGCGGCCTTGGCGCGGGCTCTGCAGAGAGCCCTGGACCGGACCTCCCCGCAGGTGAGACCCGGAGCGGTTCTGGGTTGGCGGGAGGGTGAGCAGATGTGTGAGGGATGCCACGAATTGCTGAAGTTCTCTCCCGCTCTGTCTTGTTAAACTTCTAAAATTGAAACACATTTTTTTGTTGCGTGTGTGTGTGTGTGTGTGTGTGTCTGTGTCTGTGTATGTGTGTGTGCGTGCTTGTCTGTACATGCACCGCGTGTGTGCAAGTGCACACAGAGGCCAGAAGAGGGTGACAGATATTCTGGAACTGGAGTTACAAGATCTGGAGTTAGAGACAGTTGAGTCACCGTGTGGGTACTGGGAACTGAGCCCAGGTCTTCTGGAAGAACACTAAGTTCTCTTAACTGCTGAGCCATCTCTCAAGCCCCTAGAAACCACACGGGCCCCACTGATATAAACTCCAAGGCCAGGCGTGGTGGCAGATACCTTTAATCCCAGCACTCAGGAGGCAGAAGCAGGTGGATCTCTATGAGATCAAGGCCAGCCTGGTTTACATAGTTCCAGGCCACCTGGGAGACCCTGTCTCAAAACAAAAAGATATGAGCTCCAATCACTGGATTTAAAGTCCAAAGTGCTGACCATTACACTACTTTTCTTTTATAGGAAACAGTGACTAGTTTTCCCTTAGTTTTAGGCCAACATGATTACTTTTCACCCATTGCAGGATACCCTCTCATTTTACTAGACTGTTTGAGAAAGGTGTCAGGATGGAAAGTAAGCAAGCACTTGTTCTAATTGTTAGAACAGCAATTCCTTACTATCTTGAATGTGAGGATGTCTTTTGCTCTGAGTTTGGTGACACACTTCCCACACTGATGATTGCCTTATTTTTTTTTTAAGATTTTTTTATTTTATGTATATTGTTTTCCCTGCATGTATATAAATGCACCACATAAGTGCAGTGCCCACAGAGACCAGAAGAGGGTGTCAGATTCCCAGGAATTGGTGTTAACATTGTCAACCACCATGTAGGTGCTGGAAACTAAACCTGGGTCTTCTGCAAAGCAGCCAGTGCTCTTAACCACTGAGCCATCTTTTCAGCCCCACTTTTTAATTTTTTTTATCTGCAACTGGCATTCCATAAGGAGTTTGCAGTGTTGTGCTGTTGGGTTTTCAAAGTAAGTAGTTCCAATGGAATTATGATTCATAGATTATGGTGGAGCTAAAGCCTTGCTTCACTGAGGCACAGCCACAGTGTCTCATTATGTATGTGTTTACAGTTTCATACCGTTTTACATCTGCTTGATGGAAGCCAGAGCTAACCATTTTCACCATTGCAGAACTATAATACTGAAGTTAAGAAAAAATGTTTAATGTTAGGGTTTTGTTTTGAAGACAGGGTCACATGTAACCCAGGCTGGCCTTGAACTCATGATTCTCCTTTACCTGAGTGCTGAGATTACAAATGTGTGTGCCATGTTCCTGGTTAATGATAGGGTACTATGGCATTAATGGAGTGGTGTGAGCATGGTTCGTTGCTGCATGTCAATTATTCAGTCTTTGAATTTTATTTATCTTTGTTCTTTTTTTTTTTTTTGTCTTTTTGAGACAGGGTCTCCTTGTAGCCCCAGCTGTCCTGGAAATCAATATGTAGACGAGCCTGGCCTAGAACTCACAAAGATCTGTCTGCCTCCACCTCCCAAGTGCTGGATTAAAGGCGTGTGCCACCACGCCCGGCTATCTTTGTTGTTTCTCAGACAGGTTTTAGTGTAGTCCTGGCTGACCTGGAACTCACTATGTAGACCAGGCTGGCCTGGAACTAACAGAGATCCACCTGCTTGGATTAAAGGCATGTCTGCCCATGTATGTATATATTATTATGTGTATGTTTCTGCCTGTATGTGGGTAAGCTCATGTGAGTACAAGTACTCTCGGAGGCCAGAAATGTTGAATCCCATGGAGGTGGAAATATAGCTGTTTCTGAGCCACCTGACATGGATACTGGGAACTGAACTCGGGTCCTTTGCTAGAACAGTACATGCTTTTTAAAAATTTTTTATTTAGTATTTTTATGTGTATGCGCGTATTGCCTGCATGTAGGTAAGTGCACCTGTGTTGTGCAATGCCTTCGGAAGTCAGAAGAAGCTGTTGAATCTCCTGGGACTGAAGTTACGCACAGTTGTTAGCTGCCATGTGGGTGCTGGGATTCGAACCCAGGTCTTCTGCAAGACAACCAGTGTTCTTAACCACTGAGCCGTCTCTCCAGCCCCAAACAGTACATGCTTTTACCTGTTCAACCATCTCTCCAGCCTCTTGGCTGCTTTAAACACCAAACAAGTTGAAACCAATTGTTCATTTTAGTCACTGCAGTATGCTATTAGATATTATTTTGTTCTTAATTATCCACAAGATTAAAAGTGAGCGGTATTGTGTGTAACATTTAGCATATGGCCTTTTGCAGCAACATCATATAAATAAAATCTTTTAACTGGAACTATGAGATGGCTCAGCAGGTTAAGTTGCTGGTCACCAAGTTTGACAGCTTGAGTTTGCTCTCTGGGACTCACATAGTAGGAGAGAACTAACTCCCACCGGTTGGTCTCTGACCTTCATATGTGCACCATGGTGCGCACAAGCCCCCCTCTCCAAGATAAACAATGTAAAAAAAAGTTTTAAAATCTGGTGCCAGGTGTGGTGGTGCACACCTTTAATCCCAGCACTGGGGAGGCAGAGGCAAATGGATCTCTGTAAGATCGAAGCCAGCCTGATATACAAAGTGAGTTCCAGGCCAACTGTGACTTGTGACTACAGGGAAACCTCATCTCAAAAAAGGACCAAAAAAAAAAAAAAAATCTCATCGCTGAAAATAGCTCATTGATGCTATTTCACTATCATGAGCTGCTATTCGAGTGCTGGGAGCTGAACTTGGGCCCTCTACAAGAGCAGTAAATGGTTCTTAACCACTGAGTCATCTCTCCAGCTCCAAGATGACCTTTTAAGATGGCTTTATTAAATGCAGGTTGACTGTTCACTGAAGTTAAGCCACAGTTCTTAGAAAGGGAACATTCTAAAACTGGTATGGAAGATATTTTTTATTAATTCAGTGAGGATTGCAAAGTGACTCCAAGGTTCTCTGTAGCGCGTGCGTGCGTGTGTGTGTGATAATATGAGATGTCTTTAACAAAGTCATATGTTGATGTGTTGAAGACTGTTCACCTGCTGATAGCTCTATTTTAGTAGGTGTTGGAATCTTCAGGAGGTGATGCCTAGCTGGAGGATGCAGATGGAGGGCAGTGTCCTTGGGGGCTGTATCCTTACCTGGTCCCTTTCTGTCCCTGCCCTGCTTCCTCACTACCATAGGGTGAGCTGCTCTTCTTCAGCACACCTTTCTGCTATGGTGTTCTGTCTTACCACAGGCTCAGAAACAGTGAACTCAACCAACCACAGACTCTTCTGAATTCTAAGTCAAAACAAATCTTCCCTCCTTTACATTGTCTTACGTATTTGTCAAAGTGACATAGTGACCAACACAATATATATATATGTACATAACTAACACATGTATGTACATATAGGCTGAGTATTCTGTATCTTAAATGCTTGGAACCAAAAATGTTGAACTGTTCAGATTTCTAAATATTTGCATAGATTTTACTAGTTTAGCCAGGGATGTAACTTAGTGGTATAGCATCTTCCTAATCTGAAAATCCAAAATCTGAAATGCCCTAAAAAAATCTGAAAAATTTTGAGTGTCAGCCCCCACACAACTAAGAAGTATTGACCCCATTAGGCCGGACATGGTGGCACACACCTTTAATCCCAGCACTCAGGAAGCAGGCAGATGGATCTCTGTGAGTTCAAGGCTAGCCTGGTCTACTTAGTGCCAGGCCAGCTGGGGCCACAGGAAGACCCTGTCTCAAAAAGACCAGGAAAAAAAAGAAGTATTGACCCCAGTGTCCATGGTGCTGAGACTGAAACACTGCTTTTGGACATGGCTAAAACAGGAAGTGACCATTTTGGGTGTATGTGTAGCAGGGTCTGAAAAATGTTTCAAGGTTAACTTTTCAGGGACTAGAGAGATGGCTCAGCAAATTAAGAGCACTTAACAGGGAGGGGTTCAGTTCCCAGTGCCCACATTGGACTGTTCACTATTGTCCCTAACTTTGGTTCTGGAGGATCTGATGCCCTCTTTTTGTCTCTGTGCACATTCCATGCACAAGGAACACTTATATACATGCAGGTAAAATACTTATACACATAAAATGTAGACAAATCTGTAGTCAAGAGAAGGGAACAGAAATTTAACCACACATGTGCTGTGGGGGACTCTGTATCTTCAGACACTTGGCTGTCTTGCTCATGAGGAGACAGCATCTCAGGACAAACACTGGAATGTGGAACTAGTTTCTCATGTGTTTTTCATCTGTTCTTCTCTCTCCCTCGCCCCCCCCCCCCCCCCCCGTTCTCTCTCAGCTTTCATGTAACCAGGCTGTCCTGGAACTTGGCTCTAGAGAAGAATGACCTTCAACTTCTGCTCCTCCTGCCTCTGTCTTCCAAGTTCTTGGGTTCTAGGTGTATGTTGCCACACTTGGTTTGTGTGGTATTGAGGATGGATCCCAGGGCTTTGTGCATGCTAGGCAAACATTGTACCAAGTGAGCTATAGCCCCAACCCAAGTCTCCATTTTGATATAAGTCACAGAGATAGAACTCAAATGTTCTGCTCCTACCTAACCCAAATTAGAGAATCCACAGAAAATCTTTTCAAGATTATGGGGAATGTTAGTCCCTTTCTTTGATCCTGTATTAGTAACTTTCCTCATTTCTATGACAAAATATGTTACAAAAGCAATTTAAGAGGGATGGCTTTATTTAAGCTCAAGGTTTAAGAGAGAGAGTCCATCATGGTGGAGAGGCAGAGCAGGAACAGGAACAGCTGCTCACCTTGCATCCAGCAGAGCAAGGTGGTGGTTCTTTTGCTTTCTCCTTTCTGTTCATTCAGTCTGGGGCCCCAACCCACAGAATGATGCCCACATTCAGGGTTGAATCTTCAAACCTGTCTGGAAATGCCCTCACAAGAAGCCCAGAGGTTTATCTCCTTTCATCCTTCCTCTTGCTTTTTTGTTTCCCTCCCTTCCTTCTTTTTTTTGAGTTTGATTTTTGCTGTTTTTATTTCTGTGTATGTGTGGGTTTGTGCATACAAGTACAGTGCCCGTGGAGGCCAGACAAGGGCATTGGATCCCCTGGAATTGGAGTTACAGGTGATTGTAAGGCACTGGATATGGGTGCTGGGACCTGAACTCCAGTCCTCTGCATGAGCAGTGTCAGCTCTTAACCACTGAGCCGTCTCAGAGGTTTATTTAAGTGATACTGCATGCAGTTCACTTGACAGTGACGACTAAGCATAGTGGGTCCCTTTGCAACTCTCAGCAGCCATGGCTGTCACGTGACTTACCACTTGCTCTTTTTCACCCACCAGCTTCTCAGACTAGAGGTACTTTCAGGGACAACAGGCACTGAATCCAATCTTGTGCCATTCCAGGGTTTGGCAACTTTCACGGATGTGGCCAAATCTCTGACCTGGGAGGAGTGGGAGCAACTGGATGCAGCTCAGAAGGATTTCTGCAGGAAGACTCTGAAGAAAGATTATGGGAGCATAGTTCTTCCTGGTGAGTGCTGGTTTTGTGCCTTATAAAAGGCGGGTGGTCTAGTTTCCTTCCTGTTGCTGCGATAAAACACTGAGCAGCCAGGTGTGGTGGCACACACCTTTAATCCCAGCACTAGGGAGGCAGAGGCAGGCAGATAGATCTCTGTGAGTTCAAGGCCAGCCTGCTCTACATAGTGAGTTCTAGGACAGCTGGGGCTACAGGGAGACCTGTCTCCAAAAGACAAAAAAAAACACTGACCAAAAGTAGCTTAGGGATCCTGCTGCAGTACTGTATGCTTTTAATCCCAGGTCTCAGGAGACAGAGGCAAGTGGGTTTCTGAGATGGAGGCCAGCATAATCTACATAGTGAGTTCCAGGTCTCAAACAAAGTAACATAGGGGAGGAAAGGCTTGCAACTCTTGGTGACAGTCCATCACTGAGGGAAGTAAGGGCAGGAACTTGAAGGCAGGCCTGCTTGCCATATCACACAACATTACTCCTGACCAAGGAACTCACTTCACAGCCAGAGAAGCATAGCAGACCACAGAGAATGCTGTTTGCTGGCTAGCTTTCTTACATTGCTGTGACAGAACACTCTGACCAATACCAACTGGGGGAAGGAAATGGCTTATTTGTCTTACATCTCTCAGGTCTTAGTTCATCACTGAGGGAGCGCAAGGTAGGAGCTCAGGGCAGGCACCTGGAGGCAGGAGCTGAAGCACAGGCCATGGAGGAACACTCCTGACTGGCTTGCTCCCCTGGCCCCTGCTCAACCTGCGTTTTTAAATTTTTAAAAAAATATTTTACTTATTACTTTTTTTTAATGTGTATGAGTGTATTGCCTGCATGTACGTGAGTACACCCATGCCATGCAATGCTGTGGAGGCCAGAAGAGGGCTTCAGATTCCCCTGGAACTGGAGTTAAGGACAGTTCGTACCCACCATGTGGATGCTGGGAATTGAACCCGGGCCCTCTGCAAGAGCAGTCAGTGCTCCTAACTGCTGAGCCATCTCTCCAGCCCCTCAACCTGCTTTCTTATACAACACAGGACCACCTGCCTGGGGTGGCATCTGCCTGGGGTGGCACCACCCACCATGGACTGGGCCCTCCCACATAATTCATCAAGAAAATACCCCACAGACATGGCCACAGGCCAGTCCAATGGAGGTAGTTCCGCAATTGAGGCTCCATCTATCCAGGTGTGTCAAGTTGAAAACCAAAGCTATCCAGCACACACAGTTCAGGTATACTGAAATGCTGCCTAGGGATGGAGCTGCCCACAATAGGCACCTCTGATGAGCAGTTAGAGCAGTGTCCCTTAGGGAGTTTAGTTGAGCACACTTAGGAGAAAGTTCAAGAGTCTTCTGCCAGCACTTGCATCTTACATGGGATGAAATAACAGCAGCCTATATTTTAATGTTTCAGGTTTGGAAACTAAAACTGTGAATACTGACTTGATTCCAAAGCAAGAGATTTTAAACGAAGCAGAGCCACAGACATGGCTACAAGAAGTTTCCCAGGGGAAGAGCCAACTATTTACTGAGTGTAGTGGGACCCACAAGGACAGGGCAGAAAAGCTGCCCAGAAACGCTCCATTGTCAAAACTCAAACATTCTGAAGAACAAGGACTCACCAGAGTGTCACATCTCACCAGTGTTTCCAAGGAAGAGAGAATTCCTAAAAATAATGAATTTGAGAACAGCACCAGCATTGGCCTTGGTCAGCACATCCCGACAGCAAAGAGGCCCATTGATAATGGTGTGTATGGGAACAAATGCAAACAAGGTTTACATGAGAAAAATACAGTGAAACCATGCAACTCCATTGACAGTAGTGTGGGCCTTTCTGACACACAGAAGCAGTTCCATGAAGACAAACCTTATAGGTGTGATAGTTGTGGGAAGAGCTTCAAACAGCGCTCAGACCTCTTTAAACACCAGAGGATCCACACAGGTGAGAAACCCTATCCATGCCAAGAATGTGGGAAAAGCTTCAGTCAGAGTGCCACCCTGGTTAAACACCAGCGGACACACACAGGTGAGAAGCCATATGCATGCCCAGAGTGTGGGGAATGCTTCAGACAGAGCTCACATCTAAGTCGGCATCAGAGAACCCATGCCAGTGAGAAATTCTATAAATGTGAGGAATGTGGGGAGGTCTGTCACATTTCCATTCTTTTTAGACATCAGAGACTACACAGAGGGGAGAGACCCTATAAATGTGAGGACTGTCAAAAGAGCTTCAAACAGCGCTCAGACCTCTTTAAGCATCAGAGAATCCACACTGGGGAGAAGCCCTATGGGTGTTTAGTCTGTGGGAAAAGCTTCAGTCAGAGTGCAACTCTCATTAAACACCAGAGAACTCACACTGGAGAAAAACCTTACCAATGTCTTGAATGTGGGGAAAGATTTAGACAGAGTACACACCTTGTCCGGCACCAAAGAATCCACCAAAATAAAGTCTTGTAACTTTGATAAACTTCTGTGTGACTTGCAGGTATGTGTTTGTGTTTGTTTTTGAGACAGGGTCTCACCATGTAGCCCTGGCTGTCCTAGAACTCACTTGTGTTGACCAGGCTAGCCTCAAACTCAAAGACATCCACCTGCCTGGGATTTCAGGCATGTGCCACCATACCCAGAATGATTTGTGTTTTGATTGTTCAGTTGTTTTTTTTGTCCAGAAACTATTCTTTTTTTAAACAATGTTACTGAATTTTTGTGTATTTCATACATAAAATTATCTTTATAATACCCCCTTCTCCTTTGGTGCCATCTAATAGCTCCCACCACACACACACACACACACACACACACACACACACACACACACACACACACTGGAGTTCATACGTTCTGTCATTTGTGTTAAGGCCTATCATATAAAGTTTGTGTCTCCATATGTCCCTCAGTGCAAGTTCATCCACTGGGATCTAGTCAGCCTATCTAGAGTCCATCCCTTTAAGAAGATCAGCTCATTCTCATCCAGCAGTAATGAGCTGCCAATAATTCTTTGACTAAGATTGGGGCCTGCTGTTCATTTCCACAGTTCTTTGCTGGGTTTTGTCTGCCTAAGTTCGCATGGGTCTTATGCATGCTGACACCATTGCTGTAGGTTTGTATGAGAAGGATCCCAGGGACCTGTAGGACTATTTCTGTATGGTCATGTACCTCCTCCCTGGCTCTTACAATCTTTCCACCCCCAGAAACTGTTCTTTATCATCACTCACAGATCATATTGCCTTAGGCCTGTCACACAAGATAGGTTAGGTATGATTTGAGTCTTAGTATACACTTTGATAAAGAATTTCATGGGCCAGCAAAATGACTCAGCAGGTGAAGGTGCTTGCTGTTCAAGCCTCGAAACCTAAGTTCGATCTCTGGTACCCATGTAAAGGTGGAAAGAGAGAACTGACTCCACAAAGTTGTCCTCTGACCTCTGTACATGTGTGCTCATGTATACATCATGCACATATTCACACAATAATAAGCTTTATTTACTTTTCACATTTATTGTGGGACTGGGTGGGGGACACATGCCAGAGTGCACGGAGGTCAGAAGACAACTTGGAGGAGGTGCTTCTTTCCTTCCAACATGGTGCTATCCAGATTTTGAACTCAGTTCATCAGGTTTAGCAGCAAGTGCCTTTACTGCCTGTGGCATCTCTCTGGCCCAGTACTTTTTTTTTTTTTTTTAAATTAATAACCACGCAATTAGTAGAAGCATTTCATTACAACAGCATTGATCTAGTCAGTAACAGCTTCCAGAGCAAAGATGCATCTCTTTCAAAACTGGCTATAAATTTTTAGGTTCACAGTGTTGAATTAATAGTTAAACATTATTGTACTCAGTATAAATCCTATAAGACATAAAATTGAATGAGGTTTTAACCTTTAAAAAAGATCCCCATTTCTTTTTAAAATACACTGATTCATACAGAAAAACTTTTTTTTTTGTCTTTTTGAAGCAGGGTCTCCCTGTAGCCCCAGCTGTCCTAGAACTCACTATGTAGACCAGGCTGGCCTTGAACTCACAAATGTCTGCCTGCCTCTGCCTACCAGGTGCTGGGATTAAAGGCATGTGCCACCACACCTGGCTATTTTTGACTTTTAAAGAATGTGTGTGTGTGTGTGTGTGTGTGTGTTGTGTGTGTCACACCCAGGTTGGCCTTAACTGACAATCCACTTGCGTCTTTCATGAGTGATGAGATTGTGTAGGTGTATCACCAAGCCTGGCAACAAAAATTAATTTTGCAGTCTCTCCTCTTCCCACCCCCATTCTAGGAGAGGAGCCTATGGGTTCAATTTTCTAACTTCATTTCTTTTAAAACAAGAAATACATAAAGCTAGACATGGTGGCACATGTGTGCCTTTAGTTCCAGCACTTGGGAGGCAGAGGCAGGCTACATAGCAATTTCCAGGCCAGCTGGGACTACAGGGAGAACCTATAAAAAGACAAAAAAAAAAAAACAAAAAAACCAAAAACAAAAACACACTAATTGCTAATATTTCCTCTTTATGGTTTATTTAATAGGATCCATTATTTTTATTTTTTATTCTTGATCTTTTTGAGACAGGGTCTCTCTATAGCTCCAGCTGACTAGGCTGGCCTTGATCTCAGAGATTGCCTGCCTCTGTCTCCCAAGTGTTGAGGTTAAAGGGGTGCACCACCACACCCAGCAGGATCCATTATTTTTATTTATGTGTAGAGGAGTTGTATGTGCATGTGCATACAAATGCCTGTGGAGGCCAGAAGAAGGCATTAGAACCCCTGGAGTTGAAGTTGCAGGCTGTCCTGAGCCACCATCAGTGTGGGTGCTGGGAACCAAACCCAGGTCCTCTGTAAGAGCAGCCATGCTGTGCTCTTGACCAGGCTCCCACTTTTTGATTGATTGATCTTTATGTGTATGAGTGTTATGCCTGTATATGTGTAAGTGCACCTGTGTTGTGATATGCCCACAGTGGACAGAAGAGGGCGTGAGATCCCCTGGAACTGAAATACAGACAGTGGTTGTTAGCCCCCATGTGGGTGATGTGATTTGAACCTGGGTCTTCTGGAAGAACAGCCAGTGCTCTTAACCACTGAGCCATCTCTCTAGTCCCCCATTCTTATTTTTTATTTTGTATGTACGAGTGTTTGCCTGCATGTATGTATGTACTTCATGTATATGCATGGTGCCTGTGGAGGTGAGAAGAGGGTGTAAAAATCCGTGGAACTAGAGTTACTGATGGTTAGCCACCATGTGAGTGCTGGGAACTAAACCCACGTCTTCTGCAAAACCAACAAATTCTCTTAACTGCTGAGCTACCTCTCCAGCCCTCACCTTCTCCCCACTGTTTTTTTCCCCCCTTTGAGACAGGGTTTCACTGTATAGCCCCAACTGGCCTGGAACTTACTGGGTAGATCAGGGTGGCCTCAAACGCAGAGCTCAGTCTTTGCCACCAGAGTGCTGAGATTAAAGGTATGCACCACTGTGCGTGGCCTAGGGTCCACTATTTGATAAATTTTAGTGTCCTAGAAGGTAATTACTACATTGTGTATGTGTGCACTGGTGATACTGACAGCCTAAAGCATTTTCGTCTGAGGCTTTTTATTATAAGGACATCAGGAAGTGGCCCAGGGGGATTTCCTGGGAGTCTTTCAAAAGAGAAGGGGGTGAGGACAGAAACTCCTGTTCTTGGTAATAGAGTTCACATCACATAATAGTCTTCATAAATTGGATCCATGTTCAGCTCTCCATTTGAGAGCCAAGCAAGTCTCTGAGGTAAGTAGAAACCGATCTCTTCCCCATTTATGAAGGAAACATCAGTGAGCCCATGGTTTGTCCAGTCAATGCAAGTTTTTCCTTGAGTGCTTCTCACACCATAGTACAGTTTCTGACTGTATCCCTAACTTCCTTCCCTGCCTCCATTCCAACTGGACCTCTGCAGGGGCAGACTGGAGAACCCTCTAGCAGCATTGGGTGCACACATTGACATAAGAGATACAAGCTGGGAGGTTTAAAACCTGCTTACTCCTTGACTTTCCAGCGCTGTCCTTTTTCATTCATGTAATGAGACAAAGGAAAGACATGTAATAGGGCACCTTCTTGACCATAGCTACACCATGTTAAAGTTTAGGCCGACTCTAGTTTCTGAAATTGTTAAGGCAGTTGGCCCAGGGTATGGGAACACATGCCAGCTTGGACGCTGGTTGTCTTGGAAACAGGTCAGAGCATCCTAGCGTGCTCCTGCTAACTGCTGATTTATGGCTTCTGTAGGTTACGCTAGGCTTGCTTCTGCAAAATAGTAATTGTTGATGAACAGAATAGAAATTATTTAGGGACTCTCCACCAGTATGCTTGGGAACCTAAACTTTGCACTCCTGGTTATAGTTTCTCTGTACAAGGAGTACCCCACAGCAGGTTGGAAGACTTAGGGAAACTTTTGAAGATCAGATTCCTAGGATACAATTGCTATACAACAACCCCCCCCCCCAAAGAGGGAACTTTGTGACCAGTAAAGGCAATGTACCATGACCAATGTAGAATAAGAGTAAGATTGATAATGTCTGTTTATGAAAGAGGAGGAAGCTAGTTCCATGCAGGTGTACTATGGTTCAGGTGGGAGGTTTGGGGGGAAAATTGTGTTTTTTTAAAAATTTATTTTACTTATTTTTATTTTACGTGTACGAGTGTATTGCCTGCATGTGTGTGAGTGCACCCGTGTTGTGCAATGCCTTGGAGGTCAGAAGAGGGCTTTGGATTCCCCTGGAACTGGAGTTAAGGATGGTTCATAGCCATCATGTGGGTGCTGGGAATTGAACCCAGGTCCTCTGCAAGAGCAGTCAGTGCTCTTAACTGTTGAGCCATCTCTCCAGCCCCTCCCCCCAAATTGTATTTTCTTATGTATTTCCTTGATAATGTTTGCTCAAGCTTAACGCTCAATGATTGGCTTCTGTATTCTGCTTGCTTGCTTAGCAACATAAGCAATATAAAAAAGCCAGAGTGCTTAGGCTCAGGGCTGCACTAGGACCCTCTAGGAAAGTGTAGCTGGCCATAATAAATCTTTCTCTAGACTCACCTGTCTGTCTGCTCGGGGCATTTGTGGATCAGACTATAACACATGGGGCTGGCTTTATCATTCATCCCTGTTAGACTTGTTTTACTTATTTTTTTATGTGTATGACTGCTTTGCCTACATGTATGTAAGTGCACCCATATCATGCAATGCCCATGGAAGCCAGAGGGCATTGGATCCTCTGGAAATGGCTTCACATTTTATTCTTTAAAGGAAATAAACTGGGGGTGGGGGTGGGGGTGGGGATGGCTTAGTGGGTAAAAGTGCTTGCAACAAAACCTGATGACCTAAGATGGATGCCTGGATTCCATATGGTAGAAAGAGAGAACTAAGCTGGGTGTGGTGGTGCAGAGGCAGGCAGATTTTTGTGAGTTCAAGGCCAGCCTGGTCTACAGAGCAAGTTCCAGGCCAGCTGGGGCTACAGGGAGACCCTGTCTCAAAAAGACAGATGAGAGAGAGAGAGAGAGAGAGAGAGAGAGAGAGAGAGAGAGAGAGAGAGAGAGAGAGAGAGAGAGAGAGAGAGAGAGAGAGAGAGAGAGAGAGAAACAGCTAACACCTGAAGGTTGTCCTCTGACCTCCACAGATATAGGTTCATTCACACCCAGACACAAATAAATGCAAAGAATAAAAAATTAAATGTGGTGATGCACAACTAGTTCCAGCACTCAGGAGCTGAGGCAGGAGGACTGTACTCCCAGACCAGACTGAACTACATACCCTATCTCTCTTTTTTGGGGGGGGGGTTGATTGATTTTTATTTTATGTGTATGAGTATTTTGTCTGCATATAAGTGTCAAATAATGCCAGGCAAAGGAACTGGAGTTTCAGATGATTGCTAGCTGCCATGTGGGTGCTGGGAACCAAACCTGGGTCCTCTGTAAGAGCAGCCAGTGCTTTTAACTGCTGAGCCATTTCTCCAGCCCCAAGACACTATTTTAGAAAAAAAAAAAAAAATTAGAAGCTGTGGGTGGTGGCGCTCACCTTTGGTCCCAGCACTCAGGAGGCAGAGACAGGTGGTCTCCATAATAGCAAATCCAGGCCAGCTGTGACTTACAGGGAGACCTTGTCTCAAAACAACTTTAAAAAAAAAAAAAAAGTGTGTGTGTGTCTGTGTAGATATATGCACATGTATCAGCAGGTGTCCTCAGATCCTCAGAGGCCAGAAGATGTCAGATCTCCTGAAGCTGGAGTTACAGGCAGTAAGCCACCACACCTGGCTTACACACACTCATTTTTTAAAAAAGATATCTGATGTCCACCTTTGGCCTCCACTGTCATGTGCACACCCAGATGTATACACAAAAGTAAAACCTTGAAGTAAACACCTGTGGTGGTGACTTTGTGATTATGAAAATGTGAAATTAGAGAAACTGCCTTTAGGGTCAGTCTAAAGAGAAATCCTGCCAGGTGTGTCGCATCACACCCATAATCCCAGCACTTGGAATGCAAGGAAGAGTACTGCAAATCTGGAATAGTAACGAGTTCTAGGCCAACCTGACCTTGCCTTAAAGAAAAGTAAAAAAATATCCAAGGTTGAAAAATTAGTGGCAAGACGCTTATTTATAGCTACAGAAAATGACAGCCACACTCGTGGCCTGAACATGGCTTGAACCTGAAACTTTTGATTTGGAGAGAGATGTTTCTTCGCATCACAAGATCCTGGGGATGGAGGTGGGTTTGTGCTTTACCAGGCCAATTTCAGCAGCTCTCAGCTGCTGAGGCGGCTTTGTGCCACCATGGAAAACACTATACATCCTGGGCAGAATTTGATAGGGGTACGGTCAAAGCCAGTGAATTGCAGGTGAAATGGACCTGGGAGGTAAAGAAATCTTCCAGCTTTTCAGGGCCATTGCAAGAAGCGCATCCGACTGGCTACTCTCCCCCCCCCCCCCCCCCCCCCCCCCCCCGGCTCCGGGGTGTGTGTGTGTGTGTACGCGCCTGTTTGAAACAGGGTCTCCCTGTAGCCCCAGCTAGCCTGGAATTCAGTATGTAGACCAGGCTGGTCTCTATCTCACAGAGGCGCACCTGCCTCTGCCTCCCGAGTGCTGGGATTAATCTTTTCGCATTTCTTTCTTCCCAGAGCTAGGGATGGAGCCAGAGCCTGTGCTTTCTAGGAAAAACCACTACAGCACTGATACACACCCCAGTCCCTCTCATTTCTCATAACAAATTTAAGGGAAAAGGCAAGACCACCAGACTGCCCTCGCCCCCTTTCCCGTCTTCAGGGATAGGAAGCCCAGGATAAGGAAGACAGTGACCTACTTCCCGTGAGCCTCTGTTCCCTGAGCCGGCAGCGACGCCTGCTCCCTTCCCAAGAACTCTCGCGCGCAGCTCCGCTCTGCGGACACCAGGACTCCAAGATGGCGTCGCTCGGTGAGTTCGCGGCTTTGCGTTGGATGGCGGGGCGGCGTGCAGTGCTCAGGGCCGCACTGGGGTGGGAAGGAGCTGCGGAGACGTGCTTTTCGCTTGGAGGCTTCACCAAGGCCTCCTTGGGGGCGCACTGGTCACTTACCCCAGGGTCCTGCACCGTCCTACACTCCGCTACGCAAGGCCTCTGCCTGGGTTGTGGATGGCAGTCCTTCCGGCCTGCGCATGCGCTGCCTTAAATTACTTGTAGCAGTTTCCACGGATTAATAAATTGCTTGCTTTTTCCACCCGCGACACAAGCGATTGCATTTGAACCTGCCTTACAGGGGCAGCGCCTGTCCTTCCCAAAGCCTAGTTTCAGATTAAGATCCAGGAATTGCCTAGGATGGTGCCTGACACCACGTTATGGTCCCTTGGAGATTAGATAGGCCTGCAGAGGTGCAGTGACCTGTTCAAGGTCACAAGTCCAGCACGCTGAACTGGAATTCAAACCTAAGTTGATGGGGCCTCTTGGTACTTGGCCTAATTCGCCAAGGTGTCCTTAAGACAGACAAGTATGCGTTCCTGTGATACGCATGTGTAAATCTCTGCAGTCATTGTGCATGCTGCTTGTTTTTGAGACAGGGTCTCGTGTCAACCAAGTTGGACTCTTAACTTGGTGTGTGGCTGAGGATGATCTTTAGTTCCGGATTCTCCATCCCCCTCCATGCCAGTTTTTTTCTTTGGGGGAGGGGGGCTGAGACAGGGTCTCACAATGTAGCCCTGGAACTTCCTATATAGACCAGGCTAGCCTTGAATTTACAGAGACCTGCCTGCCTCTGCTGGGATTAACTTGTACCTGGCCCAATCTTTGTTTTTTAATACTGGCTTTGCTGTGAAACACAGAGGCTGTTCTCTAACTTCTTCCTGCTGTCTGAGTACTGAGATTACAAGCTTAGACTAGATAACCAGCATTTAGTTTGGGGGGGGGTTGTACCTGAGTGTGGGTGTCTGTGAAGGCTAGAATCCCCTGGAGCTGGAGTTAGAGGTGGTTGTGAACTATGGGTGGTGGGAACTGAACTTGGGTGCTCTGCAAGAGTAGGAAGTGCTCTTAATCAATGAGCCATCTCTCCAGCCCTGACCCAATTTTATTTTGGCATTTTTGAGACAGGGTCTCCCTGTAGCCTCAGCTGGCCGGGAGCTAGCTATGTAGACCAGGTTGGCCTTGAACTCACAGTGATCCACTTGCCTCTGCTTCCTGAGTGCTGGGATTAAAGGTGTGTGCCACCACACCCAGCCCTGACCCCATTTTAAAAATGAGAAAATAATGGTCTGATGTGGTGTGACACTTCTAAGGTCACATGTAGTTTGACAGAGGCAGGATTTTTTTTAATTTTTAAAATTGATGTGTATGAATGCATTGCCTGCATGTATGTATGTGCACCCATGTTGTGCATTGCTCACAGTCTGAAGAGGCTACCAGAGTCACTGGAACTGGAGTTAGACAGTTGTCATCTGCCATGTGGGTGCTGGGAACCAAACCCAGGTCCTCTACAAGAGCAGCCAGTGCTCTTAACTGCAGAGCTATCTCTCCAGCCAACAGTGGCAGTTTTGATTAACCACTGTGTGCCTTGTTTTGATATTTTTAAGTTGTTTGTTACTGTAAGTGTATGTATATGTGTATGTGCATGTATGTGTGGGCATGTGAGTGCTGGAGTGTGTGAAGGTCAGAGGACAGTGTTCAGGAGTGGGTCTTCCACTGTAGGTTCCAGGCATCCAACTTAGGTAGTCAGGCTGGTATAGTGCGTAGTGCTTTTACCCACTGAATCATTTCACTGAATCTTCCCCTCCTCCAACCCCATTTAGGGGGCTGGTTCTGAAATTTCAGCAACAACATTCCTCTGCCTCTGAGTGCTGGGATTACAGGCATGTGCCACCACACCCAGCTTGTTGGTGTTCTTTATCTTGGCCTGGGAAGATGAAGGGGTCTGAAAAAATGGAGTGTGAATCTGTGTAAAATGGACATGAGACTATCTGTGATCCACAGTGGCAGTTTTCAGAAGAGACAGTATGAAAGACAGCACTGAAGCCAGCACTCAGGAGGCACTCAGGAGGCTGGTCAGGAGGATTGTCCCAAGTTTAAGGTCAGCCTGGGCTACAAAGGGAGACCTGTCAGAAAGTTGCAGGGGGAGGGGCTGGAGAGATGGCTCAGAGGTTAAGAGCACTGGCTACTCTTTTAGAGGATCTGGGTTCAGTTCCCAGCACCCACATGGTGTATTTCAGTTCCAGGCACCCATGTGGTAGATAACAACCATCTAAACCTCCAGTTTCAAGGGATCTTATGCCCTCTTCTAGCCTGCATGGGTACTGTATAACACAAGTATACCTACATACACGCAGGCAAAACACATAAAATACCCATAAATCAAAAAAAAAAAATTATTTTTATTTTTTTGTCTTTTTGAGACAGGGTCTCCTTGTAGCCCCAGCTGTCCTGGAGCTCACTATGTAGACCAGGCTGGCCTTGAACTCACAGAGATCCACCTGCCTCCCGAGTGCTGGGATTAAAGGTGTGTGCCACCACGCCTGGCTATATTTTTTATTTTTATTTTATGTGTATGAGTGTACTGTCTGCATGTATGTGAGTGCACCCACGTCATGCAGTGCCTCAGAGGTCAGAAGAGGGCTTTGGATTCGGGTGGAACTGGAGTTAAGGACGATTCATAGCTGTCATGTGGGTGCTGGGAATCAAATTTGGGTCCTCTGTGAGAGCAGTCAGTCCTCTTAACTGCTGAGCCATCTTTCCAGCCCTTTTTTTTTTTTTTTTTTTTAAGTTGGTAAAAAAGAAGCATTGAAATTTGGCATCTTATTTGAGTTAAAGTGAAGAGCACTTTAGACTAAGGATTAAGCAACTTAGTACATGTAGCTAACATGTGGTAGATACCTGTAATTTAGCACTTGGGAGGCTGAGTCAGGATTATTGCCATTTGTTCAAGGCTAGCTTGGGCTATGTGACAGATACCAGGCCAGCTAGTGCTACATAGTAAAACTATGTCCAAAAAACCAAGCAAACAAAGAAAATTGAGTATATGAGAGATAACTTGGTAGAGTGCTTACCTAGCATGCACAAAGCCCTGGGTTACATCCCTAGCGCCACAGAACACCAGGTGCACTGTAATCCCAGCAATTGCAAGTTGGGATGATTAGGAATCCAGGGTTATTCTTGGCTATATGCCAAGTTAGAGCTCAACGTGGGCCACATGAGAACCTGACTCCAAAAATTTTAAAAAAGGGTACTTGGGCTGTTAAACTGTTTGTTTATGAAGCTTTTGCTGAGCAGTTATACCATTATATACTATTAGGCTTAAAGTAGTAGTTTTGATGTGAAGTATTTATTCATAATATGATTTCTATACCACCTCTCTATGCTTCTTGAATAGTGAAATGGTAACAAAAGAATGCTATTGTATTATTGGGGATTATTCCGTGTTTGTTACTTTTCAGTACCACTGAAGGAGAAGAAACTCATGGAAGTTAAACTGGGAGAGCTGCCAAGCTGGATACTGATGCGGGATTTCACCCCCAAAGGCATTGCCGGAGCATTTCAAAGAGGTCAGCGTCTTAGGGATGTGTAGACAGATGCAGGCCCCTCATCTTCGAGTCTCTTTTCCCTGAGTTAATTCGGGCAATAAAAGCTTTGTTATCTGAAGATGTCTAAGTTCTGTAAAGAACAGGGAAGATGGTTCACCTGAATTCTGTATTTTCTTAGACTTATTAAAGTTAGCCTTGAGACAATTCAGTCAGTAAACTGTTTCCTGCCCAAGCATGGGGACCTGAGTTTGGATCTCCAGTACCCATATAAGTCTGGAGTGATGATGCATGCCTGTAACCCCAGCACTGGGAGTCAGAGATAGGATGATCCTAGCCAGTTGATGAGCTCCAGGCTCAGTAAGAGGCCCTACCTCAAAATACAAAGATACAAAGTGGAGAGAGAGAGGGGTAGAAACCTGCTTTCCACCTTTGACCTCTACACACTTGTCCTCAAATGTCTGTCAGACACACTCATGTCTGTCAGACACACTCAGACACACCCAGACACACACACACACACAAATCCCAAAACAAAAAAGACTAGCTCTGAGATGTTTCAGCCCAGGAAATGTTTTGCTTCTTTTGAGACAAGGTCTCTCTGAGGCTCAAGCTAGCTTTGAATTGTCTGGCTTCAGCGTTCTAAGTGCTGGTCCCACCAACCCCAAATAACTGTTGCTTTGAATCAGTGCTTCTGCCTTTGTCTTAGAAAAATCTTTGAAAAACCAGGTGTGGTAGAACACACCTGTAATCCCAGCAGTAGGGAGCTGGAAGCCAGAGGATCCATTTAGTCTGTTTTTGAGACAGGGTCTCCCTATAGCCCCAGCTGGCCTGGAACTCACTATGTAGACCAGACTGGCCTCGAGCTCACAGAGATCTATCTGCCTCCGCCTCCCAAGCCCCACTACATCAGCAGGATCAGGAGTTTAAAGTCACCCCTAACATGTCAAGTTAGAGATCAATCTGAGATACAGGAGACTCTGTCTCAAAAACTTTTGAGAAAATGAGTTTGAATCATGGTGGACATTAGGATCATATCATGCTCACTCCTTTGCCAGGCCTTCCTAGGTGAGCATTGGTGACCCCTCCTTCATGTCTGCATTAAAAAACTACAGGGCCTGGAGACATGGCTCAGTGGTTAAGAGCACTAGCTGTTCTTGCAGAAGACCTGGGTTCAAAGCCCAGCACCCACATGGCATCTAATAACCATCTATAATGTCAGTTCTAGAGGATCTGATGGCCTCTTTGTCCTTTGTGGGCACTGTACAATGTGGGTGCACTTAACACACAGTTCAACACTCATAAACAGTGCAGGTACAATCGTCACATGGGTCCTGCATGGTCTCTGGCCTCCATGGGTACTCCTTCTGTTTTCCTAATCTGGCCATCTATGGCTATCCTGTGGCTTTCCCTCCAGCTTTGCACGGAGACTATTCCTTTTCCCCACATCTGGTCATAGCTGCCCTCAAAGTGGATGTGGCTCCTTCCCTGTTCCTTTTTTAATTTTATAAATTTGTTTTTATGTGTGAGAGTATAAGTGTATTGCCTGCATGTATATAAGTGCACCCGTGTCATGCAGGGCACGTGGACGTCAGAAGGTGGCGTTAGATCCCCTGGAACTGGAGTTAGATGGTTGTTAGGCACCACATGGGTGCTGGGAATCAAACCCTGATCTTCTGCAAGAGAGTCAGGGCTTCACCATCTCTCCAGCCCCGATTTACTTTTAATTCCTATCAGATCATTTTGTTCTTTTTCTTCTTTTGTTGTTGAGGCATGTAAGATCAAGTTGGCCTTGAACTCAGAGAGATCTGCCTGCCTCTGCTGTGATTATAAGTGTGAGTCACGATGTGTTTATGTGATAGGGTCTCATAGTGCAGGCTGACTGAAACTTCCTATGTAACTGAGGAAGGACTTAAACTTCTGATCCTCCTGCCTCCCCCTGCTGAGTGCTGGGATTACAGGTAGGCATTCACCACCATGCCTGGCTCAGTTTATTCTTTTTTTAAAAATTTTTAATATTTTATTATTTTTATTTTATGTGTATGCATGTATTGCCTACATGTAGGTAAGTGCACCTGTGACATGCAATGCCTCAGGACAGAAGAGGTTGTCAGGTACCCTGGAACTGGAGTTACGGATGGTTGTTAACTGCCACTGCCATGTGGGTGCTGGGATTTGAACCCAAGTCTTCTGCAAGAACAGCCAGTGTTCTTAACTGCTGAGCCATCTCCAGCTCCAAAAATATTTATGTGTAGTGTATTCCCTGAATGTGTAAGTGCATCAATGTTGTGCAGTGCCAGTGGGGGTTAGAAGAAGGTATCAGATTCCCTGGAACTGGTGTTATGGATGGTTGTTAAGCCTCCATGTGGGTGCTGGGAATTGAACCCTGGTCCTCTACAAGAGCAGTGCTCTTAACCACAGAGCCATCACTCCAGCCCCTAGTTCATTCTTTCCCACCAACTCCAGAGTATATTTGCTCTCTCTTGTAACTGCACCTGTCCGTATGGATTTATAGCACTCAATGCAGACATGCAGGGCTTTGGCAGACCCAGATGGTCATAACCAGGTGGTGGGGGGGAATCAGGGGCAGAGTTAAGAGTATGTAGACTTCCAGGGCTGCAGGTGAGGGCGAAGTAGTATCAAAGACTAACCAAGTTTATCAAGACGGAGCCAGGTCTACAAGATCAAAGGGTAGTTGGAGAGTTAATGCGGCCTAAGCTCTGAAGCTGGTGTTGGCTTACAGAGACGGGACCCCACAGGGCATTTGTATTGTCCACCTTTATCATAAGTGTAGGGTGAGTGGCTTAAAGAGCCCTAGGACTGGGTCCCTGAACTCTGGCCAGACCCCACTCTACTGTGGGAAACATTCTGGGCAGTTAGCACCTCCTGTGTTGCAGGTTATGACCGGTACTACAACAAGTACATCAATGTGAGGAAAGGGAGCATCTCCGGTGTCAACATGATCCTGGCGGCCTATGTGCTCTTCAGCTACTGCATTTCTTACAAGGAACTCAGTAAGTGCTCTGCCTGACCTAGTCCCTGGTGTACCAGGAGAATGCAGCAGGGTTTGCTGTTAGGTATCTATCCTGGTGTGTCCTGGGTGATACTGTTTTAAGCAGGGAGCTTAGGATAGAGAACACAGGAAAAACAAGGTGAAATTAGGGTAAAGGTTGTTGTATTTTGGAAGCATATTGCAGATAATGCAGCTCCTGCTAAGAGTTGGCTCATCTTCCTGGACATCACTGAGGAGAGCAGTAGATTGAATGGGTTAAGCCAGTGTCTGTAGTGCTTGGAGGAACACAGCTATTCCTGCCTGGAGCTGGTAACAGCACCTCTGAGTAGGTTTTCCCGGGCTGTTTCTCAAAGTGTTCAGCCCCTGCCAGTATCATACCAGAGCAACACTTCTAATGGTCAGGCTCTAGGGGCTATCCATGTAGGTCTATGTCCTGGGGAAGAGCCCACAGAAGGATTTATTTGACCACATAGTCTGCTGCCATCCCTGTCCTGTGTGTTTATTAATACACCTGTTAAGGGGCTGTCTTTCCTAACTTTAGAACATGAGCGACTGCGCAAGTACCACTGAAGAGGGGCTGGTGTGGAATGCGGTGCACTCCTGGACATGACCACCTGCCTAGCTCCCATCAATGAAGAGTCCAACCAAGGCTGGATCTTCCTATATCCTGAGAACTAATGTCCAATAAAAGCGACTGGTTCTTGTTCTCTTGCCTGGTGTAGCATTGTCCTGTGCTCTTAATGCCCTCTGCACACTGCTACTTGCTTGGGATCATGTCCCAGCTCACTAGGGACAGCATGTCACCTGGGGTTTATAGCTGCCCAAAATGCCCTCACCATAAGCACTGCTACTTTGGTTGATTGACAACACAGCACAGGCCCTGTGACCCTGAGAATACTAGACCACTCCCGGCCAGTGTGTGGAGGTGCCATTGTGGTGAGCCCAAAGTTATCGGTATCCATGCCATAGGCAGTGATTCCTGTTGACTTGCTGGAGCAGGCTTGGGATGGGCGTGAGAAAACCTCAGGCCTGTCGGAGGTGAGCTGCCCCTGAAGCACTCCCAATTCCTGACTCTAAAAGAGGCCAGACACTAGTTCCTTATGGGGGATTGGGGATGTAGAGTAGTATGCATTGCAGTCTCTAGGTCCTGGGATCAATCTAGGCCCAGCTTGAATGAACAGGCGTCATCAACTGTCACCTGGGCTAAGATGCAAGGCCCCTTCCCAGCAGTGCCCCTTGGCTCATTTCTTGGAAGGGACGGACACAGCTTTGAGCCCAGCAGCTAGTATATTCTCTTCCTCAGGAGTCCCTTAAGCAACAAACATGGGTTAAAAAAAGCTTTTTGCTTTTTAATCAATTCATAAAAAGCATTCTTATAATTGAACTTGGATAGGCCCACTTGCCCAGCAGGTTGCAGGTGATGGATTCACATTTTCTAGGCTCAAGGATGGGCGGCCTCTGCATGCCACAGGTGTGAGTGACAACGCAGAGCTTGCTTGGCAGGAGGTAGGCACAGATGGACTGGGTCAGCTACTTCAAGGGTGATCTGCAGTTCTGGCTGAAGGTGCCCCACGAGAAAGCAAGCCCAGACAAGTGCCTGGCACCCCTTTCACCTGCCACCACCTGGGCGGAACCAGGCAGTGAGTACTCCCGACTTTGCCAGGAAGGGATCTGTTCAAATCACATTGATAGGCACAGCTTCAGGATTCAGCAGGACATGGAGGAAGCAGGTGTGGCCTGACCACAGCTCCACATGATCCACCCATCCTTGCCAGGAGCTGGTGTTTAACAAGGCCCTGAGGGGAAATGGCCAGCCATCTTCCACACAGTACCATGGAGCACAGTCCTTCCCATCTCTCCCTCCCATGGAGGGCGAGGGTGCACGGAGTCCCAGAAATGAGGCACTGATGTCCAGGCTGACGACACTGGCTCAGGGAACCCCACCGAAGCACATGTCCCTTCTCAGAAAAAGACTACAGCAAATGATCAGAAACTAGGAGGCACAGCCCCTAGAGTGAGCCTCTGCACATGTGCCTGCGCTCCAGCCAGAGTCCTGCCTGCTGCTATACTGGGGAAGTCAGGTGCACACTCCCAGCAGCAGGGCCTGTTGGGCTGCTCCATGGTGGCGCCATATGCTCTCACTGTCCACTGAGAAAAGCCAAGTGCCCTTTGGTGCATCTGTTGGCGTAGTGTCCTTTTTCACCACACTGGGAACAGCAGGAGGAGGAAAGAGAAAAACACCTTTCAGAAACCATTTCCAACTAAGATGTGCCCATCAAATACCAGTCTAGGAAGAGCTCTGGAGTTCTCAGTGGTAACAGTTCTGCTGAGGAAGCTCGGAAAGAAGGTGCAGAGGCACAGACCAAGAGAGCAACGCAGCAGGCAGGGCAGTGTGCGGGGAGCTCCTCCAGCCCCACCTCACCTGCACTGGACCCAGGCCTGCCTAACGGGCTCCCACAAGTAGGTGTTAGGATAAGGAAGCCCACAGCACTGAAGAGCTTCCCACCAGCCCCTCCACATGGCAGGCCAGTCACTTACCTTTGAGCCAACGTGTGGGGCTCCCTGAGAAGACAGGAGGGACCAACTCCAGAGAAGCCACCAGGCTCCTGCCCCAATTCAGGAGCCACTGCTGAGAACACTGAGGGTGGGCTGTACCCAAAGCTTCCCCTCCTGGCTCTTGCATAATGTCTGAGCTACTCAAGGGTTTCAATCACAGGGTCAGAGTGATGGGCCAGTGGGCAGATCTGGTGAGGTAGGGCTGGCAGTGTGACCTGATAGAGTTGCCCTTGACTTGTCCCGCCTGATTAACCAGGCAGGCCCTTCTGTATGCCTGTTCTTACAAGTCTTCAAACCGCGGAAGGACATCAAAAGTGAGCGGCAGCCTTGAGGCAGCCCTGAACAAACCACCAGGAGGTGCTACATCAGTGCTGCAGGTCCCCGCCCCGCCCTCTTCAGTCCTTGCCTCCTTGGCTTTCCTCTCAGAACCCAGCCTCCTATATACGATTTCTGTGTGGCCCAGGTAGCTGCTCCTTAGCCCTTGGGCTAATGTGACCACCAGAAGGGACCGGAAGCCCCGCTCTGAGTACCTGGTACACCCACTGGTCTCCACAGCTGGTCCGGAGGAATACAGAAGTCCCCTGAGGCGTGCTAAGATTTAGTTTGGTCCCCTTGGTCCCACCTCCAAGTCTCAGAACCTGGGAGTGCTTGCCTCAGAGGAGGCCTTGCTGAATAGTGCTGGATGGAGGCCTCTTTTGAGAAATAATCAGGGAAGCTTGGCCTCCCTGCCTCACCTGCTCCACATTATTTCTCACACATACCTTTTTTTTTTGGTCATTTTGAGACAGGGTCTCCCTGGGAGTGCTGGGACTAAAGGCGTGCGCCACCACACCTGGCTTCTCACATATACTTTTAAGTACCTGCCTTCCCTTCCTTCAGGAATACCAACTCCTCCTCGGGTAGAGCAGGGGCTAAAGAGTGCCTGGCTGTGTGGCACTGCGCTACATGATTTTACCCCCAGAAAGGCAAAATCAGAAACAATCAACATGGCTTTTCTTTCAGCAGGATATTAGTTCTCCCACAAAATGAAGCACTGTAATTGCAGCCTGCTTTGGCCATGGCCTTTCTTAAGGTCTGGCAAGAGCATCTCAAGTGTATACCCTTTGGCTCAGAACTGCCTGTAGAAGGCACAGATGTCAGCACCTTTCAGACAAGAACTAACAAATGTCCAAGTGTTACAGTCAGCACTCTTGTTAGAAGCAAAAGCCATGGTCTTTCAAGAGAACCAGTAAAGTAAGGAATACAAACTTCTTGTGGTTATTATGGAGCAACTGAAAAAGATCAGACTTCCACGCAAAGAACCCAAGGTATTACAAAGAAAAAAATGTCACAGGGCTGGCTCAGCAGTTAAGAACAGTGGCTGCTCTTCCAGAGGACCCAGGTTGGGTTCCCAACATCCATATGGCAGCTAACAACTGGCTGTAACACCAGTTTCAAGGGAATCCGATGCCCTCTTCTGACCTCCACAGGCACTGCATGACACTTACATGTGTACTTACATACATTCAGGCAATACTCATATACATAAAATTTAAAAAGAAAAAAAGGGAGGTCAGAATGCATGTAGATTGGGAATCTCCCCATATACACGTGTAAATATACACAGGTATATGTATATATTTCCCCTTAATGTTTTGTGTGTGTGTGTGTGTGTGTGTGTGTGTGTGTGTGGTGTGCAGGACTATGTGTTCAAATGTGTGTGGGCTTAGGTGTGTATGAGGGTACATGTGCATATGTCTGTCTATGGAGGCCTAAAGTTGATTTGGCACAGTCCTCAGTTGCTTTCTACTTTATTTACTGAGGCAGGGTCTTTTAATTGACCTCAGAGCGCATGGACTAGCTACTCTAGCTAGTTCCAGGGATCTGTTTGTTTCCTGTGAGTGAAGATTACCAGCAGGCTGCCAGGCTCACTCAGCATTCACATAGGTTCTAGGGAGCTGAACTCTGGTCTTCACATTTACATGGCTCAAAGTGTTTTACCCACTGAGTCATGTCTCCAGTCCCTACCCAAGTCTAATTTTTGAGACAGGGCCTTAAGCTCAAGCTGGCCTCAAAACCCTTGCTCCTTCTCCCCCAGTCTGAGTGCTGGGTTTCTATAGGCCTGTACCATTATGCCCAGCTGTTAAAATATATACTGTATGGGTAAGTTTAGAACAGCAGTTGTCCAAATGTGGCCTGGAGACCCTGGTGGGGTTAAGTGTAGGGTGCTGAAACTAAGACGTGAGATTAAAAAGTACACTGAATGCAGTGGCAGATTAGGAAGGATGAGATAAGGGACAACACTCACACTATCTCCTAATTGCTTTTATGAAGGTCTTATGGAACCATGAACCGGCCTTGTGTTTTGCTAATAATTACCAATTCTAAGTCTTGGTAGGTCTAATTCTGTTGGTGTTTCTGTTGACTCATGCTGTGATTTTTAAATTACAAGCTCATTCTTTGAAACTCAGTTGTGGGTGGGCTTGGGTTGAGAACTACCCTGTTTGGATGGATGCAGGGATATACTGTCAAGCTTGTAACTCTTCAGCACTCACCAAAGTTGCAAAGTTCTAACTCATGTAAGGTCTAGCCAGGAACTACAAATTCTCATTTCTGAGTGTCCTATTTTTGTATGGGTGGAGTATGTTCCTAATCCATCCTCTTCCCTTCCCTATTCTACACAGGATCTGAGGAGGCCTAAGGAGTAGCCAGAGGCTTTGCCCATCACTCTCCCCTGAGTTCATTTTGTTCCTCTACCCCTGTGGAAGACTCCCCTTCTTATAGCACACGGCACTCAGCATGTTTCCACCCTCCTCCATCCTGTCCTGATATTGCAGGACGTAGGATGGTGTCTAGCCCACCACACTGGCCCACCTTTACTCCTCAAATCAGCAAAAACAAAGATAACCATACATCTGTGGAATGAGAAGATGACCCCTGAGAGAGAACCCCTGCCCTATCCCCAGCCCTGGGACTCACCTTGTAACAGGTGACCTGCTCCAGCGGCCGGGGTCCCCGGTTGCCTGTGCTGCTGTTTTGACTCTGCATGACCCCAATGACCTGCGGGGCTCTCTGCTGATTGGGAGAAGAGTTCTGACTCGTTAACTGGATCAAGGAGGACGACCTTTGTAATGGCGGATTGTTACTTTGCTGGAAAGAGTTACACAACACGGTTTTACTGTGGAAAACACGTGCACGCGGACTACCGATGGGGACAGGAAAAGAGGGCGGGACCATTCCCGCATGACTGGCAGGAAGACGGCTTCTGCCACGGCCCGTCTCAGGAGTGGGCACAAAATAAAGTTCTGGTGATGACGGCAGGAGCTGCTGCCCAAAAAACACCATGCAGACACACAAAAACGAAAACTAAAAGTTGAAAAGAAAACATTGAAGAGACAAGAGGAGGTCTCTGGGGCAGTGGGGTAAGGGCATGATCAGGCCTTACTTTTGTTTCTGAGGTTCTAGCTTCAGGTCAGGATGAACGCTTGGTTCAGCCAGATGTTTAGCAGCCTACACGGCGAGCAACAGTCATAGAAAAACAGTTGGAGCCTGACACACTGACCTGCAGCCTAGGGGCTGAGGGCCCTCCTCTGGGGAGTCACTTGAGAAAGGGGGCAGGGCACCTATGCTGGGGATTCCAGGGTAAGACCATCTCCAACCTGGTAGGATCTTAGCTCTGGTCACTTTCTTCATGAAGGGACTAATTGGATTGCTGCTACTACCTCCTGAGGGTGGGGGTCTGTAGGCTCCTCAGTCTCTAGCACTGGCAAGAATGGAAGGGGATGTGGCACCTTACTCAAAGGCCAAACAGCTAAAGTGAGGCTTGAGGAAGCATGGCCAGTTTATGTAGAGGGCCTGTTGGATGCCCTGTATGAGACACAGGGCAGCCCTTCATCTGGGCCCACTCCTGCCATGAAGTTCAGGGTCCCCTGGTTTGAGTGCGCTGCCGAGTACTCCATCTGTCTATGGCATTTCTTTCTACTCATGCTTGTGGGGACAGACTGACTGAACTGTGGGGTATCTGGAGCTGGCTAATCCTTTACTCCTGTTTGTGGCAGGAATCCCCATAGGTGCTGCACTGCATTGGCCAGAGAATAGTCGGCCTCGGTGATGCCCCTCAGAAATCCCTTCCTCTCGAAGTCCAGGCTTCCTCTTTGTAAGGTCTGACTCAGAAGCAAGAGCAGCCAATGTGTCCCCCTTCCCCCAGCTCCCAAGGCAGACTCTGCTGAGCTACCACTCTGCTGAGTGACTCTCTCACCACTTGAACCTCACCCTCCACCCTGCTTTCTAGTCGCTTCACTGAGGTTCTAAGTTAGAGGCAGGAAGGGAAGGGGCCACAGGGGAACTGAGGTGGGACGGGTGCCTCGAGAATAAGCCAAATGCAAGAACTGGACAGCATTTCCCTTCTCTCTTGCCTCCCCTGGCTCAGATGGTCCCCAGCTGGGCAGATCTCACACTGAGCTGGGCAATGAAACTCTCTGCAGGGCTGGTGTGACAGCAGAGGAGCCAGGGCACAATACCTTTGTTGGAGGCTGCGTCTGCTGTGGCAGTGGGGGCTGCTCAGTGGTTCCCATGGGCAGTTCAAATCGAGGGCTGGTCAGAGAGGAAGACGTAGGCATGAGAGGAGGGAGGCCACGTGGTTTGTGAAAAACCACACCTAGCCTCTGAGCAAGCAAAAGCAACCCAAGCTTTGGGACAGAGTGGGGCTAGCACCCAGTGAGGACCCTTGGAGCTGCAGGAATGGCAGAAATAAAAGAACCAATGGAGGAACCTTGGGCAAGGGCTGTGCCAAGAAAGGAAGCATGACCATCCTGGTACCCATGCTGTGCTGAAGAGGAGGCGTGCATGGATGCCCCTTCCCCTTGGGAATCCCACAGGAGTGTCAGCACCTGACGATGCAAAGACACCTGGTGACACACCCACCTGCAAGCAGGCATCCCTGCATCAGGGATAGGGAGCAGGACCCAGTGGCAGCCCTGGTCACTTGCCCTTGGTAAGGTAGGGACCACAGCCCCAACTAACCAGGCACTATGTTCCTGCTGCAGGTTGGGCAGGATAGCCAATGGCATGGGACAGGGAGGCTCTTCTGCAGTCCCTGAACCTCAGACAGAAACCAATTCGCAATTACGAAGTGACACATGTGCTCAGGGTTCCTGAGGAAAAGGCAGTGCACCTGAGAGAGGGGCGCTAATTCTGTCAGGCAAGAAGCACTCTGCTTTAGAGGCCCAGGGACCTGCATTTGAGCAGGTGCCACCACCCACCCACCATTAGTGACTGAGCCCTGAGCCTTTGTAGGGTTTGCACATGGGAAATGACCATTCTTCCTTTTCTTCCTGGAACACAGCCTATAGCTTTCAGCAGATTCCTGGATGGCCCATGACCCATGGGAGGCTAAATGCTGGGCTAGCAGAGCTGCCTTTGGGCTCTTCAAGCAGCAGTCAAGCAGTGGTTCCTCCCCCATTGTGCAGCCTGTCCAGACCCTTGGGTGGCCCCCACCCAGAGACCCAATCCCAACTCCACCTGGGAAGCACCCAGAGGGTGGCACTAGGGCCAGCTACTCACTGCATGAATTTACACGACGGCCCCTCGGGGCAGAATCCCACGAGGTAATTCACACAGATGACCCTTCGAGTGTGCCGGTGCCTGCATAGGGGACCTGCAGAGCCCAGCATTCAGGTCACTCAACCATTCTGTCTATTGGGCAATGCCTAAGTGTCCCCACTACCAGTCAGAGCCCTGCCCAGACTGCCTAGGGTGCACAGAGCCAGAGTGTGGCTTCAGATGGGCCTTCACAGGGACAATATGCAGAATTCAACGTCTCCACACTGGTCAAATCAAAATAAATAAATAAATACAGCAAAATCCTCACTGGTCGGGTTTTGCTAGGCCAGCCTGGGCAGTAAAGTGATATGCCAAGAGGACCAATGGCAGCATTGGGCATCAGGAGGGCAGAGGAGGGCTCCCGTCACCTACCATGCTTACAGAAGCCGCGGTCGTACCAGGGGCAGTCCTTGATCTTGGACTCGGGGTCAATGTGCAGGAAGGGGCACTCCTTGTTGCTGCACTCCCCTGCAGGAAACGTGAACACATGGCCTCCTGCTACTGTGCCAGGATGGCTCCCGAGGCCAAGGGGATGTGGGTCTAGTGTCCAGGACTGACCTGCCTAGGACCTAGCTGGGGGCAAGTCTGTGGGGCTGTGACAAGTCCTTCCTCCACATCCTTCAGGATTGCTGGGAAGGCACTAATGGAGCTTGGCCCAGGGCATCCTGGCAAGGTGGGGGACCAGACATTCAAGTGCACCCACTGAGACCAGGAAATCACTGTTCTACTGACTGACTCTTCACATCTATGTGCTATGATAGGGAAGGTCTGAAGAACTATCTTAGGAGAGACACAAGGATTACTTGGGAGTTCAAGGCTAGGGCCCTGTGGTAGCATGGGTAAACTCTGCTGATGACAATACACGTGGACTAGCACCTCTCAGGAGCAATCAACCCGGCTGAACCCAAGCATGGGGAAACACCTCTGGGTGACTGTCTGACCCCACCCCCTGCTGGCTGCCCTCTGCTATCAATGCTAACACACTCTGCTTGGAGAGCAGAGAAAATGCAAACTCCTGCCCAGTCCTCTCACCTGTACCCCTTTTATTTATAGGCCCAGTGTCCCTCACCCAGCAACACTGACTCCCCCGTGGTCTAAGATGAACCTTCAGTCACTTCTATCGCCTTAGCTTCCAGCTTGGGCCCAGCTCAGGACTCCCCTCTGGGGGCCTCCCAGATCACTCAGCCTGAAGCCAAATCCATGGAGTATCTTATCACTGTTCATTTCTTTCATGGCACTTTCCATAACCAGTTCTCTGTATCATCCCCCTGGTTTATCAGCTTCCTGGCCCTGGGTCACTGGGGCAAAACTCTGCTGGATAAGGACAGGTGGCCTGTCCTCTTTACTACTCTCTCTGAGGCACCTAGAAAGGGACCCTCAACACAAGTGTGGGGCTCAGCTGACAGGAGCTTTGGACAGCATCTGCACAAGGCAAGTTGTGCTGTATGAAGGACAGATAAACAAAGGGAACATTACAGACATGGGTGTATCCTCTTGCCATGAAGGAAGGATCCCCCCAAGACAGCCTCTAGAGGTGTCCCCAAGGGAGAGCTCTTGAGGCCAGATAGGCTGCTCTGCCTCATTCTAGTAGTGCTATGGGTGAGGAGCTGGGGGAGGATGTGCTATAAATGTACCAGATAGGAAAATCTTGAGACAGCAGGGAGCAGGGAAGCCTGTGTCCTATTTCTGTGTGCTTGGACCTCTCAGCCTTATACTATGACAACAAGACAAGTCACAACTATCACTAAGAAGTCAGCGGTCAAAGCCAAAGTGGAAACTCAGCCCTTTTATCCCAGCACTTAGGATGCTGAAGCAGGAGGATCACTGTAATTCAAAGCCATCCTGGGCTATATTGTAAGTTCTAGGCCAATCTGGGTTAGAGTGAAATCCTTTTTTAAAAAACCAAAACCTAAGCTGGGCGTGGTGGCACACACCTTTAATCCCAGCACTCGGGAGGCAGAGGAAGGCAGATCTTTGTGAGTTCGAGGCCAGCCTGGTCTATATAGTGAGTTCCAGGACAGCTGGGGATACAGGGAGACCTTCTCTCAAAAAGCCAAAAAAAAAAAAAAAAAAAAAAAAAAAAAAAACCCAAACCCAAACCCAAACCTGCCGAGATGTGGAAATATTTAACATCTTCTCTTTCTGAAAGTATGAAGCGTGCCAAGCACTCAGCTCACCTCAAAGCCTTTAGGAGGCTTCTGACCTTTCCTCTACTCTCTGGCCTCTGCACAGGGCATAGGGCTAGAACAGACCTTGAGCTGACCATCAGAACTTCTTCACTGGACACATCTATCAGCAGACCGGTGATCGCTGGCCCTAAGTTCTACACCAGACCCACCACCTCCACTCTGCCACCTGTTTCTCCACGCAGAACATGGGAGGCCTCCTGCTCTCTAGTCAAAGCTCAAAGCAATCTTAGTTTCATGAGAAGAATAGGCTCACACCACCAGAAGACAGCCCAGACCTGCTACTGAGGCCTGCTGGGACAGCTATGCTATTATCTCGCATCACACCCCAGAGAGAAGGAGTCCATTCAAGCCTGGAGCTCATCAGTGACCATGCTAGGAGATGTGGACTTCAGGGATAAGGCTGCCATGAGCAGACATAAGGTCTCTAGTCAGCTGCACTTCTCACTTGATCACTGGGACCCATTAAGTCTTTTTTTTTTTTTTTTTAGGTGGGGGTCGTTTTGAAACAGGTTCTCTCTGTAGCCCCAGCTGGCCTTGAACTCAGAGATCCACCTGCCTCTGCCTCCCAAGTGCTGGGATTACAAGCATGCCACCATACCCAGCTGACCCGTTAGTCTTAATGTCCCCAAATACTTGAAAGTGCTCCAAACCCTTGAGTGCCACAATCAGATCTCCTTACTGAGGAACCAGTTCAGGCTACCAGGCACTCCCCAAGTTCTGGAAAGATGGGAGAAGACAGAAAGATCCAGCAGACTCCAAGTCCGAAAAGCCTCCTGGGATTTCACAAGCCTTACCAAACTTGGAGTAAAAGTAGCACTCAGGCATCTTGGTCATGTCGTACTCATGCAAGAACTCACACTGGTCCCCTTTCTTGCAAAGCCCTCGCAGCCAGTGTTTGCACACGACTGTCTTCTCACCGCTGATGTGGCGGAATGGGCACATGCCTCCTGCCAAGGAAGAGGGGATGGGCTGTAAGGAGAGAAGCAGGCTCAGGGGGAACTGACCCAGGGGAGCTGGAGAGCTTTCCCCCCACAGTTCCCTGAACCATCTGGAATCAGCAGTCCTGGAAGGTGGCAGAGGTATCCCTGCAGAAGAAGTGTGGCTTTAGGCGGTATAAGGGCAAACACTTCAAATTTTAATAGCTGTGTATTTTAGTTTAATGTGTTTTGGAAAAATGCAACTTAAATGTCTGTTCATAATTTTACAGACACTACTATAAAGATGGAGTATAACCACCCTTGGGTAGGGGCAGAAGGCGGGTCAGTTGATTCCTTAACAGTTCTAGGGGCTAGAGAGATGTCTCAACAGTTAAGGGCACTTGGCTGCTCTTGGAGAGGACCCACCTGCCTCTGCCTCCCAAGTGTTGGGACCTAAAGGCGTGCGCCACCACACGCAGCTGGTTTTATTCTCTTGAGACAGAGTCTCACTATGCAGCCCCATCTGGCCTGAAACTCAACTATGCAGACCAGGTCAGCCTAGAGCTCTGCCTGCCTCTGTATTGTGGAATTAGAGGCATGGACCACCACACTGACTGAATACACCAGACTCACTGTTCTCTGTGATTTCTTAGCCAAAGACAATGCCTATCAAACTCTTTTCCAGGGTCCTGTTGACACTAACCAGGCCCCAACAGAGGACTATCCAGACTATCCATTAATTCCTAAGTGTTACTGGGCAGGACCTTACATGCGTACCACAAATAGGTCTGAGTATTTTCTTCACTATGAGGAAATTAATTTAGAAAACTAAATTTTTTTTTTTTTTTGGTATATTTGAGACAGGGTCTTCCTGCAGCCTCAGCAGGCCTGGTCACTATGTAGACAGGTTAGCCTCAAACTCACAGAGGTCCGCCTGCCTCTGCCTCCAGAGTGCTGGGATTAAAGGTGTGTACCACCATGCCTAGCAAAACTAAATTTTAATCAGAAGCAGACCCAGACTAAATGAGTGGAATTTCGTTTGGGCGTTTATTTGCTTGTATGTTTTGAGCTAGGTCTTATTATGTAGTCTTCAGTGGCCTGGAACTCACTATGTAGAACAGGCTGGCCTGGAACTCTCAGAGATCTACCTGCCTCTGTCTTCCAAATGCTGGGATTAAAGGCATGTACTAACATGCCTGGCCAGAGGGGTGATTTTAATGGATGAACTGGTTCTGTGAGTTTGAGCTCTGCAGTGCAGTTACTTGCTGCTGAAGCAAGACTTTCCAGGTAGATCAAGCAGCGACTTCAAGGCATCTGGTCAGGCATCACTCCCCAATTGGGGTCCTGGTCTCATTCCCACATACTTGCTCACCTATTTCTCTCTGACGGGTAGTAGGTTGGGCCCTGTAGTTGTTCTCTCGAACCTTAATAAAATTGTCCTCAGGCTTCCTTGAGTCTGTTTTTAAAATATTTTATTTATTATTTTTATGTGTATGAGTGTATTGCCTGCATGTATGTGAGTGCACCCGTGTCATGCAATGCCACGGAAGTCAGAAGGCGGCTTCGGATTCCCCTGGAACTGGAGTTAAGGATGTTTCGTAGCTGCCATGTGGGTGCTGGGAATCAAACCCAGTTCCTGCAAAGAGCAGTCAGTGCTCTTAACCGCTGCGCCATCTTGCCAGCCCCTTGAGTCTGTTTTTAAATTCTTTTATCAATGAGACTAAGAACTCCAAAAGAGAACCTCCGTTTCCCAGGTAACATACAGCACCCAGTGTGAGGCTTCTGAAATACCCCCAGTTACATGACAACCCACCTTCTGTTACTACAGCCATCCTTAATTCATGGCACTACAGTTGTCCTGTAGCCACTAGCCACATACATGTGCCTACTAATTAAAAAATTCAAAATGTAGTTCCTTGGTCACACCATTGATGATTCAAAGTTCTTACTAGCTGAGGTTGGCTTGTGGCCCCTATGTTGGACAGCAGAGTTGTATGACATTTCCTTCCAATGTTGGCAGAAGTTCTACTGGTCTAGATCTTTCTGAATCAAAGCCTTACTCTAGTCAGACCTCCCCAGGGGTAAGCCATCAGAAGTGTGACATCCCCAGAGTGTGTCATCCTACTAGAGAAAGACACTGTCCCTTGTTTGTATATGTCACACGTCTTTGGTTCTAAAGTTGATGCTAGTCTTGAAGCTGTAGGGGTACTTTTTAACAGGACACAGCCTGCCTGTGTCTAGGATTCCACTAATGGTCCTCTATCCTTTAAAGGCTTCTGAATCCCCTCTTTTACTACCTATACAATTTTTCCATTTTTCTTTTTTTCAGTATTTTTTATATGTATGAGTGTTTTACCTGCATGTATGTATATGCCCCGTATGTATGGAGACCAGAAGAGGGTGTTGGATCCCCTGGAACTGGGATTTGAGCTAGTTTTGAGCCACCATGTGGGTACTGGGAACTGAACCCAGGTCCTCTGCAAGAGCAGCCAGTGCTCTTAACCACTGAACCAGCTCTCCAATCCCATTTTTCTATTTCTAGTTCTGTGTGCCACTAGAACTGTTTGTTCTAGTTCTGTGTGCCACTAGAACTGTGAGTTCAAGGCCAGCCTGGTCTAAAAAAAAAAAAAAAAAAAAGAATAAAACCAAAAAAGTCTGCAAAAAATAGTCAGAGATTGTGGGGTGTGGTAGCACACATCTTTAATCCCAGTACTTGGGAGGCAGAGCAGGTGGATCTCTGTGAGTTCAAGGCCAGCCTGGTCTACATAGTGAGTTCCAGGACAGCTAGGGCTATAGAGAGACCCTGTCTCAAAAAGACTGGAAAAAAAAAAGAGATTGGACTTGGCCATGGGTAACTGTGGGACCACGAGAAAGGTCATGAAACCCTCTATGCCACTCTGTCTACATATATGAAAGGGAAGAGTGACACAAGAAGGCAGCCTGAGCCGGGCAGGAACAGTCTGTGATTAGGTTTTGGGCAGAACAGCTCAGCAGTCTCCTCTCCTAGCCTATCCAAACCACAGCGAGGGACACATCTACAGAAGGCAATGCAAGCTAGATACTTTGGTGGCCTATAAGTCAGCTAGAGGTCAAAGTAGTGACAGGGCATCTTTCAGGAAAAAGGTTGGGAAGTCTTAGGGGTTTCTTACCTTTGCCACAGGCTGCTTTCAAAAAGAATTCACACACAGCAGCTCCCGACTCTATAGACAGGAAGGAAAAGAATCAGCCATCAACCAAAGCCAGGTACCAAACCTACTTGACATGACTGGAGGAAGATGCTCTTGTCATCTTCCACCCAGGGTGTAGGCAACAGTGGCAAAAATACAAACCCCAACCAAGTCAGGAAAAACCCACCCACTACAGACATAACCTGCAAAATGAGATAGACATAGGGTGAGCCAGAACATCACAGGAAGCCACGAGCTTCCAAGGAACTTAGGAGTGGGTGGGGAGCATAAGATCACAGATATTAATTACCCCCAGCTCAGACTTCCCAGGAGGGCTAATTTATGGGTACATTAGCGTGAGACAGAGGAAATACCAACAATGTGGTAGATGAGACGGATTCCAGATAACAGGCACTAGTCTAGATGGAAGAACACAAACCAAGAAGCAGGCCTATTCTTAATATGCAGAATCCACAAATAATTCCAAAGGAGCCTGGCCTCTCATTCCCACAGGTGCAATCGGTTGTAGGGAGGGGAGTATTACTACCGAGGCAGAGTGTGGCCGAGGTCAGTGGGTCCTGACCAGCTGTTGTGACTAGTTCAGAAATTTAACAGTCATGGGTCTTAAGGCAAACTTCTTTTTTAAAAATGGAGCATCCAAGTATATTTTTTTTTGAGTTCTCTCTCTCTCTCTCTCTCTCTCTCTCTCTCTCTCTCTCCCTCCCTCCCTCCCTCCCTCCCCTCTCCCTCTCCCTCTCCCTCTCTCTGGTCTTTTTGAGACACGATCTTCCTGTAGCCCCAGCTGGCCTGGAACTTGCTATATAGACCAGGCTGGCCTTGAACTCAGAGATCCACTTGACTCTGCTTCCTGAGTGATGGGATTAAAGGCATGCACAACCACACCCGGCTCTTTTTGAGAATCTCATACACAGGGAACAAACTGTTCCTGGCTTCATTAATAGTTTCCATAGGCATTTCAGATAACAAACAAACCACCAGATGTGGCATCACCAAAGCCCATTCTTGTACCTCCTTTGCTAACTTCTTTTAATCCCAGTATTTGGGAGGCTGAGGCAGGAAGATTTGAAGTTCGAGAATAGCATGGGCTACATAGCAAATTCCAGGCCAACCCAGTAAGACTGTCTCAAAATACAAAAGCAAAACAAACAAAAACAAATAAAATATAGAGGCTGGGGATGTAGCTCAGTTGGTACAGTGCTTACCAAGCACGTAAGACACCCTGGGTTCAACCTCCAGAACCACATAAACTGGGTGTGGAGGTGTATGCCTGTAATCCCAGCATTTGGAAAGAAAGGAGGATCAGGAGTTCAAAGCCATCATTGGCTATTATGAGTTGGAGGCCAGTCTGGGATACATGAGAACCTGTCTCAAAACAAAAATAGCAAGAGTGTGGTTCTTCCTTCTTCTTAGAGGCTAGGGTTGTTGCATTCCTTTAAGTCGGAAATTCAGTCTTGGGAACTTGGATGGGGCTATAAAGAAGATGGGATGAGTATGCCTTAAGGGCAGAATATACAGTTCTCAAGAAAGAACCACAGAGACCAGTGAGGAAGGGCTGTAGCCTTGCCAAGCTTTAGCAGACTCAACACACTCACAAACACGCAGTGAGGGCTGAGGGTATCTCCCTGGAACTGGGCTGGGGCATCATGCTATGCACAACTCTGGCTCTCCCAAGGAAGAGGTACTTGAGGGCCACACTACTGCACCTGCTTCTGCAAGCATGTGGATCTGTGATGCCGGGTGTGAGAAAGGTGGAAGAAAAGAGCTGCCCCACGGCCTCAAGGTAATGCTATCAAGACAGGCAAAGGCCTCATGTTCAAGAGTGCGCCAGCACAACGTGGTCAAAGGTGTTGAGGGGTAGGTAATTAAAGTGTGTGTCTGAATTTGAGCAGCTGCTTGTTAAGAGGTATTTGTGTGATAGGCATGCTGACACACACACCTGTAATCCCAGAGCTAAAGGAAAAGGACAGTAATGCCAGCTTGGGCTACCACAGCAAGACCCATCTCCAAAACACCACCAAGGGCTAGAGAGATGCCTCAGGGGTTAAGAACACTGACTGCTCTTGCAAAGGACCCAGGTTTGGTTCCCAGCACCCACATGGCAGTTAACAACTGTTCCTAACTCCAATTCTAGATCTGATGCCCTCTGAGGGCATTGCACAGACATGTGCACCTAAGTACATGCAGGCAAAACACTCATACGTGTAAGATTTTTTAAAAAAATTAAAATACCACCACCACCACGGAAATGATGGATGTGTGCATAAAATTAAGTGGTTTGAAATACGTCCCTTGGTACAACCACTGTCATGCACAGAAATATCAGCAAGAGGGGCAGACTTAGATGTTGGGTACCTGACCAGGGTGGACAGAGTGAGGATGTAGAGACCTGGGAGAGCACCACTGCAGACCTTTAGCAGTTGAGGAAGACAGCTGGGTACTCTAGAGGTCTCCAGGCCCTGTCTTATAGAGACTTTCAGCAAGTCCCTTCCACACCTGGTCCCCAAGGTTCCCACCAATAGACTGAACTCAGTGATCTTTAAAAGCCCTGAGCTCCAGTTTCTAACATTAGATTTAAAGTATAACTAGATAGGAATGGAGAAGGAAAGTAGTTGTTTCTCTCCAAAGTATAAGCCACCCCATCACGTAGAGAAGCAGCAAAGAGAGCTCAGGCTACCAGTCCTGCTTGCAATAAGTGAACCGGAGTTGGGGCAGTAAGGAAAAAAAAGCAAGGGCAGACCCAGAACTAGGAAGAAGCATCCAGGAGTCCGAGGGTTTACTTTGGTGGGGTGTCCGGCAGTGAAAGAGACTCTCCTCCTTCACTAGTGGCCCGGTTCGGATGAAAGCGAAAAAGAGGGCGCTCAATGGGGTGGAAGTCGGGGGACATTCTACGACTTTGCTCTAGTTGAAGGAGCGTGGGAGCCGGGGGGAGGTTCCACTCCAGGATCACCTGCGTTCGTTGAAGAATTCGTATACAACGGACAGGACACGGTCCTGCTCTCACGAGGACTGTCACGGAGCAGCCTCCAGGGGCATCAAAGATTCCAGGAAAGGGATCCCAAGTTCAAGATGGGATGGGGGAGCACCCCAGGCTGGGAAGAGGGCCTGGGCGAGGGAGAGGGTCCCTGGGGTTTGGAGGGTGGGAAATCCCGGATGAATCGGTGCCGCCACCCGCCGGGGCCCCTCGCTCACTATCCATGCCGGGGAAGGGCAGCGGCTGCGCCCCGAGCTGCTGCTCCACCGCAATCTCCAAGTCGAACTTGATGTGGTCCACGCTGGCGATGATTTCCTGCATGGCTGCGGCGACGGCCTCCTGGCCCGGCTCCCCTCGGGTCTCTTAGCCGCTCTCACGCCACTGCCCGCCGCCCACTGCGCCTCCCACCACTCTTCTCTGGCTTCTCCTCCGCCTGGCCCGCCGCTGCAGCCGCCGCTGCCACCGCCGCCGCCCCGCGAGGGATGCCGGGAGTTCCCCTAGCCCGCGCCGGTCCTTTTCCCCCTTATTGAGACCTGGCCAGTAGAGCGCCGAAGCGCGCGCAGCCTCCAGGCCTGACTAGCTAGCCTCCTGATCTACAATGAGCCAGTGAAGCCGCGATGCAAAGTGCGCCTGCGCGAGCCCTGGGAGCCGCGTGCCTGGGAAACAAGGTGACTGAGTCGCAGCCCCGCGACTCTTCCGGGTGAGTTCCTGTTCGATCCTCGTGGGACTCCCGAGATTGGCCCTGACTGACAGTGTTCCGAGGCCGGGCGGTCAAATGAGAAGGCCTGAGAGGAGTCAGGGTGGACGGCTTCAATTCGTCTCCAATTCAGAGGTTTTATATTAAAACCTGGGGGAGGGCCGGGCTTGGTGGTGCACACGTTAATCCCAGCACTCTGGAGGCAGAGGCAGGAGGATCTCTGTGAGCTCAAGGCCAGCCTGGTCTACATAGTGAGTTCCACGCCAGCTGGAGCTACAGGGAGACCTTGTCACAACAAAAACCTGGGTAAGGGAGCTAGAGGAGACTCAGTTCGTAGAGAATTTGCCTGGCATGCAGGAAACCCTGGGTGCACATCTGTAATCCAGGAGAAGCAAAATTTTAAGACCATTCTCAAGTATATAGCGAGTTCCAGGCCAACCTAGGCTACGCGGAGACCCTGTCTCAAAAAAAGAAAAAGAGTAACAGAAAGGAAAGTCCATCTTTATTTTCTCTGTGAAATTTAGCATTTATTTCCAGAACTGCTAGACCAATGCTAGCCTGTGATTAAGTCATAACATCTAGTGGCTAGTGCCATGATAGAGTTTCCATGGCAACTCCAGAGTGACCACTCAAGTTTCCATTTACAGTAATTTCTTCTTTGACATTACTATAGCATCTTGTTTTTTAATGCATCACAAAAGAATCACCAGGCTGGGCATGGTGGCACATGTCTTTAATCCCAGCACTTGGGAGGCAGAGGCAGGCTGATCTCTGTGAGATCAAAGCTAGCCTTGTCTACACAGCGAGTTCCAGGCCAGCTGAGGCTACAGGGAGACCCTGCCTCAAAAAGACCAAAAAAAAAAAAAAAATTTTGAAAATGCTAATAATAATATATTTAGCCTAGTATATTTGAAATCATGTTTAAAAACATTACTAATGTGTGTTTTACATTCTGTTTTCTATGCAAAGATTTTGAGGTTGATTTTTATTTTTTGGGTTTTTTTGAGACAGGATCTCCATGTTGTCCCACCAGGTGTGGAACTTGTTATTTAGACCAGGCTGGCTTCTATCTCATGGCGATTTGCCTGTCTCTGCCTTCCAGGTGCTGGGATTAAAGGTGTAGACCACCATGCTGGGCTTTCTATGCAAAGATTTGAAATCTAGTGTGTATCTTATATCTCCATTCAGAGCTGCCACAGTTCAAGTGTCAGTAGCCACATGTGGCTTAACATATGTCTTATCTGTTTGTCCAAATATGGGGGCTGGAGAGATGGCTCAGTGGTTAAGAGCATTGACTGCTCTTGCAGAGGACCAGGTTGAGTTCCCAGCACCCACATGGCAGCTGACAACCATCCATAACTCCAGTTCCAGGGGATCCAATGTTCTTTTCTGGCCTCCATGGGCTTTGCATGTACATAGTACACTTACATATATGGAGGAAAAACATGCATACATATAACTTTTTTTTTTGGTCTTTTTGAGACAGGGTATCTCTGTAGCCTGAGCTGGCCTGGATTCACTATGGAGACCAGGCTGGCCTTGAGCTCACAGAGATCTGTCTGCCTCTGCCTCCCAAGTGCTGGGATTAAAGGCATGAGCCACCATGTCTGGCCACATACAACATTTTTTTAAAAAAAGAAAAAATAGCTGGGCTACAACTTTGGAACGCCTCTTACTTTAAAAAATTGCTTATGTATATCAGTGTTTTGCTTGCATGTATGTGGTGTACCTCATGCGTGCAATGCCCACAGAGGCCAGAAGAGGGTATCAGATCCCCTGGAAATGGAGTTAGGGATGGTTAGAGGGCATGTGGTTGCTGGGAAGTGAGCCCAGGTCCTCTGCAAGAGTGGCCAGTGCTCTTGACTACTGGACCACCTCTTCAGCTCACTCTTCTTGACTTTTATGACTGTGAGTGTGATTTGGCTTCCATATTTTTCTTAATTTCAGGCTGTAGTGGAACAGGAAAGCCAGTGATGGACCTCGTGAGACTTGCCCGACTCTTTTCTGGCCCCAGCCCCACAGGACTGTGTGCCCTTCAACACTTGGACCTTCTCAGATTCACCCAATGGGCACTAGGCAGGGAGGCATTTCCATGGCTGAGAGCCCCATGGTCAACTTGGCGAGTGTCAGCTGCCTTCCAAAGCTCTGCCTTCTATAGCTCGTCCTCTGGTCTGCCCTTGGGCCAAGAGAGCCAGAAGAACCTGGGTAGCCTGTGTTCTGACAGGAAGCTCAGTGCCACTGCCTCTCAGGAAGAAGAGGATGAAGAGGACTTTGGGACCCTTTCAGATAAATACTCCTCACGGAGAATATTCCACAAGTCAACAGCCCAGCTGTATAACCTAAGGCTCAAAGAACAGAGTTTTGAGGAGGATGAGGAAGTGGAGCCCAAATTGTGGCAGGGCCGGAGGAATACTCCCTACTGGTACTTCCTTCAGTGCAAGCATCTGATCAAAGAGGGAAAGGTGAGGGAAACTTACATTCGCTTGCTTGCGTTTTAAATTTTTTGTTTTAATTTCATATGTTTTACCTGCATGTAGGTATGTGTACCATGTGTGTGCATTGCCCATGGAGGCCAGAAAAGGGTGTCAGATCCCCTGGAAGTAGAGTTACAGATGGTTATAACTGCCGTGTGGGTGCTGGGAACTGAACTTGTGTCCTCCGGAAGAGCAGCCAGTGCTCTCAATTGCTGAGCTATCTCTCCAGCCCAAGATTCTACTTTCTGCTGGCTCTGTATTTTATATAGGGCAGTGCTGTAGTTTGGGGTGCTTAGTGCTCTTTCTCTGGACCTTTTCTCTTTTGTCTTCACTCAGCTTGGAGACCCACCAGCCTCCTGGCCGTGTGTGTGCCCTGGCTACTACACTTTCTACCTTCTTGTCTCTAGGCCAACAAGTCTTTCTGTGGACTCTTGTGTATCCAGCTTCCTCTTCCTCATCTCCTTTATGCTTATCTACACCGACACTTGTTCAAATCCAAGCCTGAAATTTGTTCATAACACTCTTTAAACAAAAAAGATTATTATTGGGCCAAGGCATGGTGGCACAATGTTTTAATCCCAGCCGTTGAGAAGCAGAGGCAGGAGGATCTCTACGAGATCAAGGCCAGACCAGTCTGCCTAGCAAGTTCCAAGACAGCAGGACTACACAATGAGACCTTGTCTAAAAAAAAACCTTTTGTGTGTGTGTGTGCACATGCATGCATGCATGCAGATTTGTGTGCATGTGGAGTTGATTCTCTTCTACTTTTATGTGGGTCTGGGGTATTGAACTCAGGTTGCCAAGCTTGCCCAGCAAGCTGCCTTTGTCTGCCTAGCCATCTTGCCAGCCCCCAGCTCTCTGTCTCAGTGCATGGCAATCCCATTAGTCTTTTGTCCATATCACATTTCCTCCTGTATGCTTTATTCTTCTTTACCAACTTTGCCTCTAAAGTGTCCGTAGTAACTATTCCTTCTAGCCCCATTATGTTGAGACCATCTTATTGCCCTGGTATTCACTGTGTAGCTCAGGCAGACCTTAAATTCATAATCTTCTTGCTTTAGCTTCTGTTTTGTTTTTTGTTTTTCTTTGTTTGGTCTTTTTGAGACAGGGTCTCCCTGTAGCCCCAGCTGGCCTGGAGCTAGCTAGCTGTGTAGTCCAGGCTGGCCTAGCTCTCAGAGAGATCCACTTGCCTCTGTCTCCTGTGTGCTGATTTAAAGCTGTAGCCTGGCCCCAGCTTTGCCTTTTTTATTTCATTTATTTCATTGTTTACACACACACACACACACACACACACACACATACACACACACACACACACATACACACACACATACACACACACAGAAGAGCATGCCAAGGTGCATTTGTGGAGGTCAGAAGGCAACTTGAAGTTCTCTCTTTCTACCATGTGTGTTCTGGGATGGAACTGGGATCAAGCTTGGTGGCAAGCACCTTTACCCTCTTTCTCTTTTTTTCCCCTTTCTGAGACCAGGTTTCACCTAGAACTTGTTATGTAGCCCAAACTGGAGATGAGATCCTCCTGCTGGGATTATAGGCACAAGCTGCCATCCTCAGTTTATTTCTCTTTCTGTGCCTATCTTTCCCCACCAGAACACAAGCTTATGAGCAAGCTCTCTTGTCCACTGCCTCCCCAATGTTTGGGCCTTGCTAGACTCATGCTAGGACTCAGTAACTATTATGTAAATAAACAGATAAGAATTATTAAGGCATGAGGGGCTGGAGAGGTGGCTCACACTGGTGCCCGGTGTGGTAGCTCATGCCTTTAATCCCAGCACTTGGAGAGGTAGAGGCAGGCGGATCTCTGTGAGACCAAAGCCAGCCTGGTCTACATAGTGAGTTCCAGGCCAGCTGGAGTTACAGGAGACCTTGTCTCAAAAAGACCAAAGAAAGAGCATATACCACTTTTCTAGAGGACCCAAATTCCATTCCCAACACCCATGTTGGGCAGCTTAGAACTGCCTGTAACTCCTAGCTCTGATACCCTCTTCTGGCCTTTGCTGGTACCTGCACACACACAGGCACATAAACACACACAGACACTTTTTTTGGGGGGGGCTCTTTTTCAGACAGGGTCTCCCTGTAGCCCTAGCCGTCCTGGAACTCACTATGTAGAACAGGCTCGCCTTGAACTCAGAGATCCGCCTGCCTCTGCCTCCCAAGTGCTGGGAATAAGGTGT
>NW_008360015.1:2387310-2430141 GCF_000622305.1 Nannospalax galili | reverse complement strand
TGACTAACAACCAGTGGGTAGTTCAAAGGATCCGTTGCCGGCTTCTGACCTCCTCTGGCATTGCACAACATGGGTGCTCTCACATACATGCGGGCAATACACTCATACACATAAAACAAAAATAATAAAATATTGAAGAAAAAAAAAGAAGACAATGGAGAAGAAAAGGAGTTGGAGAGATGCTCAGTGGTCAAGAGCACTGGCTGCTTTTGCAAAGGATCCTGGCTCAGTTCCCAGCACCCACATGTCAGCTAACAACCATCTGTAACTCTAGCTCCAGGGGATCCAACCCCTCTTCTGGCCTCCATGGACATTGCAGGACACAGGTGCAGTTTTACTAAGGCAATGCACTCAAACATAAAATAAATAAATAAATAAATAAATAAATAAATAAATAAATAAATATCTAAAAATTAAAGCTAAAATAAAGAATAAAGAGTGAAAAGGTGCTGAGGAGGTAGGGGTGGTAGGGTGTGGGGAACAGGGATGGGGCAAAGACTGCTTTGGGCAGGGTTGGTTTGCAGTCAGAGGAAGTGTGTGCCGTAGCCCTGCACCGTGTCACAATCTTCCACCCCGCTGAGGGTTTTCTTTTTTTTTTCTTGGTCTTTTTGAGACAGGCTCTCCCTGAAGCCCCAGCTGGCCTTGAACTCAGAGATCCATCTGCCTCTGCCTCTCAAGTGCTGGGACTACAGGCGTGCGCCACCACACCTGGCTTCTCTTTTTTAAAAAATACAGAATCTTGTATAGATCAGGCTAACCTTCATCTCACTATATAGCTAAGGATGATCATCAGTTCCTTTTCCTCTTGCCTCAACCTCCCTAGTGCTGGGATTACAGATGTGGGTCCTGGCATCCTGAGGGTCTCTGAAGCCATTCTGAACCCCCTCCCCTGTTGTGCCTTTTCCACAGCTAGCAGAAGCCCTGGACCTGTTTGAGAGGCAGATGCTGAAGGAGGAGCGCCTGCAGCCCCTTGAGTACAACTACACAGTGCTGATCGGGGGCTGTGGGCGGGTGGGCTACCTGAAGAAGGCCTTCCAGCTCTACAATGATGTGAGTGTGGGCAGGGCTACAGAGCCAAGGCTTTGAAGTGCATGCTGGGTGCAGATCCTGTGTATGCCACTTGCTAACGCATTACTCTGGGTGATGATGTAAACTTTCTGACTTCAGGATCCAGATTGAATTGATCTTGGATTGAATGGGGTGACATAGAGACATGCTTCAGCTTCTGCCTGGGCTGCTTCAAGCCCACATGTCCCCTTTTCCTGCTGCCATGCCCAGTTAATCTACATTCCTTTCCATACACCCCAATAGCATATACACACATGTACCTTGCTTGCATATTCTTGAGACCTACTATTTTATTTTATTTTTGAGCCGGGGTCTCACTATGTAGCGCTGGCTGGCCTCAAACTGGCTATGTAGATCAGGCTGACCTGGAACTCACAGAGATCTGCCTGTTTCCCAAGTGCTGGGATTAAAGGTGTGTGCCACCACACCTGTCTGCTTCCATATTCTTCATGAATCAAGGAGCCTTGCCCAGAACAACTGTAGACTCTACTTAGAGAAAGCACATCTTCTGGAGCTGAGAGCTAAGGGAGTCCTTTATTTCAGCAGAGGCTCTTGAACTCACTATGTAGACCAGGCTGGCCTGAGATCTGCCTGCCTCTGCCTCCTGAGTGCTGGGATTAAAGGCATGCGCCTCCATGCCTGGCCAGTCCTCTCCTTTTTGGCACACTCCACCCTAGCCCTTTTGATCTGTCACCCCAGCAGGTGGGGGACACTGCACTTCTAAGTGACTATCATTATGGGTATAGGAACCACCGTTCTGAATGATGGTCTCATTCTTGCTGTCCCAAGGAGAGCTCACTGGCTTACAACCCCTCACTTGGTGATCACTGATCTCCCTTTCCCAGAAGAAACCCACTCTGTGGTCCTTGCTAGTGAGGATGACCTGGTCAGACCTGAGGATGGGGCCATCACAAGTGCCTAGCGAGAATGGTTTCTTGGCACTTCCAGGGATACAGGCTCCATTTTCAGAGTCCCCCTGGTGGAGTTGGCTTTGGATGCTGGATGTAAGGTGTCATTTGGCTCCTGGGCTAGTTGGATATGGTAATGGAGACCTCTCTTGAGTCTTCTGGGATGACTGATCCCAGAGTCACCTCCAAGTGTTTTCATCTCAATAGATGAAGAAGAGAGACCTGGAGCCCTCAGATGCCACATACACAGCCCTGTTCAACGTCTGTGCTGAGTCCCCCTGGAAGGACTCCGCTCTACAGAGTGCCCTGAAGCTCCGACAGCAACTCCGGGCCAAAAACTTCCAGCTCAACCTGAAAACATACCATGCCCTGTTGAAGGTGGCTGCCAAGTGTGCAGACCTCAAGATGTGCCTTGATGTGTTCAAGGTGGGGACTCCTCCTTTCTGCTCCCATGCCCACCCATGGGGCAGATGTGAGGGTGAGACTGTATCTCTTCACATGGAATGTTCATGAAAGTTGAACATCAAATGACACTTGATGCTGGTATCCACACGTGAATCCTACCATATTCTGCTTTGCGAGGCCTAGGTCAGGCAGCAGTAGGCTGTGGATAGGAGAGCCACAAGATGGTAGTGCTAGGCAAGGAGTCCTTGTGCTGAGTGGAAAGACAGATGTGGGGCTCAAGGAGGAGCTTCTGAGGTGTGAGAAGTAGGAATATCTTCAGGAGGCCTTGCCCAGCCTTGACACTAGAGAGGCTGGTGTGAATTGTATTCACCTGTGCAGTACCACCTGCTTGAAGAATTGTTTCAGATAGCCTAGAAAGTATGTCCTCCCACAGATGAGGAAGCTGAGGCTGGGAAGTTGAGGGTCTTGCCCTCACTCACACCCATAGCTGGCCAGTGGTGGAGTTAAGTCTTGAAGCCAGCTCTGCAATTCCAGATCCTGGAGTCTAGGGGCCCTTGGAGTGGTGTTTGCACAAGTGCTGCGGACCCTGGGAGCAGAGCTGAGGGGAGAGGCCTGGAGACAGTAGAGACACAGTCAGTGCTTGGCTCTGGCTCTGAGCTGGTTGCAGCACCACATTTAGGCACCTAGTCCCTCCAGATGGGAAGGTGTTATCCTGAGCTAGGTAAGATACCTAACCTGGTATCTTATCGTAGGCTCTGAGTGGGGCTGTTTTCTTCCCTTCCCTAGGAAATCATCCACAAGGGCCATGTGGTCACAGAAGAGACCTTCAGTGTCCTGCTCATGGGTTGTATCCAGGACAAGAAGATAGGCTTCCGGCATGCCCTGCAGGTCAGCCCCAAGCACCTTCCTGCCCTCCCTGTGCACCTGCCATGGGTGTAAAACCAAGATCCTGTGTACTTCCTGCTACCCAGTGTTTTTGTTATCTGTATGTGGGCTGGAGAGATGGCTCAGTGGTTAAGAGCACTGGCTGCTCTTGCAAAGGACCTGGATTGGGTTCCCAGCGTCCACACGGCAGCTCACAACTACATGTAATTTCAGTTCCAGAGAATCCAATGCTCTCTTCTCATCTCTGTGCATTGTATGCACATGATGCATTTGCATACATGCACGTGAAGCGCTCATAAAATAAATCAATTTACAGGTTAATTATGTGTATGTGCATTGAGTATAGTGCCCACTGAGGCCAGAAGAGGACATCAGATCCTCTGGACCTGAAATTACATGCAGTTGTGAGCTGCCCAGCTTGGGAGCTAGGAGCCAAATTTGCGTCCTCTGCAAGAGCAGTATGCACTCTTAACCTCTGAGCCATTTCCAACCCATTCTGCTAGATGTTTTTCTATTTGCCATTGTTTGCCCTTCCCAGCAGTCAATGGAGGGCACACTGTTCTCCATTTGTAGATGGCAAGGAGAGGAGGCCTGTAGAGATGTTGCCCAGCTAAGGAAGGCACAGCCAGCCCACACCTCTCCTGCTCTGCTGTGTGCCACTCAGACACTGCAGTACACTCACTGGGGTGCATGTTCCCACCCCACAGCCCGCCTCTGTACTTGGCACCTCTATAGGTGCAACTGGGAATTTACACTTAGTCCTAATGTCATACACACACTCTCATCCCACCTCAGATTCCCAGATGTCATCTTCGTTATGTGGGGAGTGGATGCTGTCATTATGTCATACCTGCTTCTGTTGCTTGCCCTTTGAGCTCTGCAACCTAAAGTGTGAGCCACAGCTTAGTGCAGCCCTATCCAGACCTGCCCTGGGTCTAGAAGCTTCCTGGCCACTTTTCACAGTGACAGCCTAGGACCACATGGTTGTGTTCTTTCTCCAGAGACCCTGGGAGCCATGGCATTACAGTCAAAACACAGCCCAGATGCAATTTCTCCCACTCTTTGCCTATGCATAGTCTCGTTAGTAACCTATTAATACTAATGGGCCTTTTGGCATTGCATATTTCCTGAACTGCTTCTTTAAGGCAATGTCAGCCTCCTTTTGCAGGTGAGGGAACGGAGGCTCACGGAGATTAGTAGCTTACCTAAGGTCCCATAGACACTAAGGTTGGGGAGATGGCTTAGCAGGTGAAAGCAATTGCTATATAATCATGAGAACCTGAGTTTAAATCCCAGAACCCATGTAAAAATTTGGACATGGCTCTGAATGCCTGTAACCCTATCCCCGTGAGTCTTTTCTTTGATGACACAGGTTATCAGATACTGCTCCAGTCCCAAGTTAAACATAGGCTCCCACCCATATCCAGACCCAGGTATAATTGGAGCTGTGTTTGTTCATCATACTCTGAATATACTGAATATGGAAACTAGAAGGTGGAGGCACACAGGGCTTACAACTTGTGAGGGGTGCAGTGCTTTGCAGCAGCCTGCCTTATCATAGTACTGCACTCTGCTGGCTTCCTCTCTGGCTCCATCTTGCCATGTACTGCCCTTGCAAAGACACTTGAATGTCTAAGACTCGACCCAACAGAACCTGGGTCTGGGAATGCAGCAGGCACTTATGCTACTGAATCCTAAATGAGTCTAGAAGTGATGGAGAGATGGCTCAGAGGTTAAGAGCCCTGGCTGCTCATGCAGGGGGACCAAGTTTGATTCTCATCATACATGTCAGTTAGACCACAGTCTAACTTCAGGTCCAAGAGATCTGATACCATCTTCTGGTCTCTGGGCACCTGCACACAGATACACATATACAGACACATGCATGCACACATGCACGCACCCATACATTTAAAAAGAAAAAAATCCTTTTACGTCTGGTGTGGTGGCCCATGCCATTAATCCCAGCACTTGGGAGACAGAGGCAGGTGAATCTCTATGAGTTCAAGGCCAACCTTGTCTACATAGTGAGTTCCAGGCCAGCTGGGGCTACAGGGGGACCCTGTCTCAAAACAAAAGTAAAAGTAAAAATTAAAAAAAAGATGATCCTAGAATCTTTTAGAAGCTAGCCTGCCTGGCTGTCCTTCCCTTAGGAAAACATGGGTTGATGATCTGGTGAAGGAGTAGGTAGATGGGACCATGAGAAAAATTGGGATGAGGCTTGCTGGTTCTTCTGAGGCCTCCTAGAAAGTTTCAAAATTCTAAAATTCTGACAGCTCTTGTTTTTTGTCCTAGTGTTAGGTTAGATCAAACATGTTCTAGATTTTTCTCATGCTTAATTTTTTTTTTTTTTTTTTTGGTCTTTTTGAGATGGTATCTCCATAGCCCCAGCTGGCCTGGAACTCACTATGTAGACCAGACTGGCCTTGAACTCATAAAGATCTGCCAGCCTCTGCCTCCTGAGTGCTGGGATTAAAGGCGTGTGCCACCATGCCTGGTACTCATTGATCATTAATTGATTATATGTCTGTGGGCACTCATACTACAGCATGTATGTGGAGGTCAGGGGATAACTTGCTAGAGTTGGTTCTCTCTTTCCACCAGGTAGGTTCCAGGAATTGAACTCAAGTAGTCTAGCTTTGTGGCAAGTGCTGTTACCCACTCAGCCATCTCACTGGCCCCCTTTTTATATTTATTGTTAAATTTTATATATTTATATATTATGTGCATGATTGTTTTGCCTGCATGTAAGTGCGTCACATATGTGCAGTGCCTATGGAGGCCAGAAGTGGCTGTCGGACCCATCGGAACTGAAGTTACAGACAGTTGTTAGTCACCACGTAAGTGGTAGACACCAAATTTGGGTCCTCTTCAAGAGCAGCCAATGCTTTTAACCACTGAGCCATCTCTCCAGCCCTCCCCACTTTTTAAAATGATGTTTCGTTACATTGCCCAAGCTAATCTTGATCTCTTGGTCTCTGTGACTTTCCTACCTCAGTCTCCTGCTCATGAGTGTTGGGGTTTAGGACTATAAGCCGGCATCACTGTGCCTCATTATTTTTGTGTATCTATGCCAGGGATTGAACCCAGGGCCTTTGCGTATGTGAGGCAAGTATCCTACACCTGAGTCATATTCCCATCAGCTTTGTCCCCTCTTTTTGTGGTGCAGGTCCTCACACATGCTGGTCAGCATCTCTGCCTGCCGTGTTCCTCTGCCAGCTTTCTCAGGCTTTTGAGTTTGCTGGTCTGGCAGCCAGACTCACAGTTCCCATCTCTCCTTCACCCAGTAGGAGGCAGGAACACTGAGCCATTGTTCTTTCTCTGACAGGTGTGGAGGCAGATGCTGAGTCTGGGTCTCAAACCAAGCCTCCACAGCTACAACCTGCTGCTGGCAGCAGTTCGAGACTGTGGCCTGGGGGACCTGGAGGTGGCTTCTAGGATGCTCCTGAGGCCCCAGGAAGAGACCATCCTGCTCCAGCCACCAGCAGGCAGGCATCGGGCAGGGAGGAAAGGCCAGGCCAAGGCAGGTGATGGCATGTCAGCCAGACTGCATGTGGAGACCCTGGAGAGGCAACTGTTTCTGGAAACTTCTCAGGCATTTGAAGGGTCTCTAAAGCCTTGCAAGGCTGGGGTACCTAGTAGGACCCAGCCTGTGGTAGAAACCAAGGCAGAGTCGGATCCCACAGCTGCCCTTGCCCCACTGACCCTGAAGCCATCTGCCTTGGAAAGGAAGGTCAACCTCCTGAGTCTAGGGGCTCTCTCTTCCACTGTGGTTTCCTTTGGGACAGTGGCCACCCCTGCTGATAGGCTGGCCTTGGTTGGGGGTCTGGATGGTTTCTTGGACAAGATGACAGAACATGGGCTCCAGCCAGACATCAGAACTCTCACTCTGCTGGCTGAGGTGGTAGAGCCTGGGAGCCTGGCAGAGTCTTCTCTGCTGACCATTCTGGACAAGCACCAGGTAGAGGCTGACGTGACATTCTTCAACACGCTGATAAGGAAGAAGAGCAAGCTGGGTGACCTGGAGGGGGCAAAGGTAAGGGCTTTTCTGTTGAGCACCCTCCTCCCCTTCTCTCTCTCTGACCCTCAGCTTATAGAACATGGTGTCTGGAGCTCTGTTCTAGGCCTGGCCTTGGATAGAATGGGAATTGAGTTGCAAATGAGCCAGATGCACCTCAGCCTTGCCCCCACACCCCAGAATGTGTGTGTGTGTGTGTGTGTGAAAAGGGCATTGGAGAAGGGACATGCTAGGGTGCTGGGTCCTGAGACCAAATATGTCATTACATGGATGAAGGGAACAGAAGATGGGCAGGTGCTTCAAGAACAAGGCTTTGGGGTTGTTCAGCTAGAGCTATGAGGGCCTGGGGATGTAGCTCAGCTGGTGGGGCCTTGCCTAGCACACAGGAGGCCCTGGGTTCCATCCCAAGTACAGTATAAACCAGGCATGGTTGTGCACATCTGCAGTCTCAGCACTCTGACTGGAGGCTGGAGGCTCAGCAGTGCAAGGTCACCCTTGGCTACACTGAGAATTCCAGGCCAGCCTGATCTATTTGACACCCTGTGCCCTGGCTACCCCCACACCTCCTCCCCCCTCCAAAAAAAAGAACCACAATGAGTTACCTTGGGATGGCTCTAGTGACACCTTGAGTATCCTTACTCTCTCCTCACCTGTTCCTGACACTGCACTTGTCCTGTGCTGGGGTCCATTCACTTCTTTCCTCATCCGACCAGGAGACATTGCCTCTGTGTGGCTTCCCATTTCACAGAGGTGATAGCAGGACTCTGGACAGGTTTGTGTCTTTGTTTATACAACCAGTTTTTTTTTTTTTTTTTTTTTTTTTTTTGTTGGGGTGGGGGGGTGTTTTTTTTTTTGTTTTTTTTTTTTTTTTTTTTTTTTTTGTGTGTGTGTGTGTGTGTGTGTGTATGACTTGTTATGCCAGAAGCACTGCCCTGGGCACCTATGAGGGTCAAAGGTGACAGACATGGCAGAGCATACCTTCATCTTGACAAGCTAAATGTGGCAGAGCCCTTCCTCAGGGCCCAGCCAGGCTGAGGAGGCACCCTCATCCTCACACTAGTCCTGGAGCTCCCTCAGCCAGCACTTACGCATTGGTCAGCGCTGCCTCCTGCTGTGTTCCGGGAGCTCCTGGTGCTTGGCCCAGTGCAGGGCTGAGCAGCTGAGGAGCCTAAGACGGAGGCTAAGGAGGGGTGTTAGATATGAAGGACATCTGTGGAGAAGGGGCATGGGACCGTGAGTGTTGAGCTCAGATGGGGGTGCAATATGGTTAGAAGAGGTATCCAAGAGGCCTCTGAGCAGAGTTGGGTCACTGGATCTCCAGCATCCAGACAAGGGATTCACCAGGACACCGGATCAGGACTTGTAAGTCACAAACTACAGTGACATGTCTGTCCTACAGGTGCTGTTGCCCATTCTAGCAAAGAAGGGATTGATCCCCAACCTGAGGACTTTCTGTAACCTGGCCATTGGGTGCCACAGGCCCCGGGATGGTATGCAGCTGCTTGAAGACATGAAGGTGAGGGGTCCAGGCCCATGCAGGATGCCCACGGTGCTCAGGAGCACCCAGGAAGAAAGCTCTGGGGAAAATGGGCCCAAAAGGATCAACCCAGGACAAAGCAGGGCTGAGGGAACATGAAGGAGGCCAAGTGGGCTGATGTGGAGTGGCCTTCTGTCCCCTCTAGGAATAAGCCAACTTGTACAACACTGTGGGACCCAGCACAGAGATCAGAGGGTGTTCCTCTCTTGAAGGTGATTGTGGGGTCCAGTGGAGGAGTGAGACTGACCCTGGGCCCCAACACCCTGGACAGATGGAGAGATGGGCCAGAGCTCTGAGAGACAAAGCGCAGTTTCTGCAGCTCTGACCAGCTCTTGATGTGCATCCTGCTGCCCCCCACTGAGTCTTTACTAAGTGGATTTCATCCAACCCTGCAGTGGGTACTCTTGGACCTAGTTGTGTTCTCACATCGTGTCACCCAACTAATGCTGGATGTTCTAGGCTGACCGTCAGTGTCTGGTGATGACATTGTGACCTCATTCCTGTGGAGCCAGGAGTGAGGAGGTACCTCCTGCCTCATTTTCTGCCCGTCAGTTGATTTGCAGGCAGCAGAGTCTTCCCAGGTTCTTCAGGGCTGAGGGGGTTGACATACGTGCTTTCCTTCTGGAGGGGGTTGGGCAGCCAGTTCTTGTCCCTGGTGCCCAGTCTGTGGACCAGACCTGTCTGACAGGGCAACTTCCTAAGCTGGACCTGGAACAGTGGGTAGCTCTGTCTTAACAACTGCTGTAATACTACTGTGATGTCTGTGATGTTCTAGAAATCCCAGATGACCCCTAATACCCACATCTATAGTACCCTCATCAACACGGCCCTCAAGAAGCTGGACTATGCCTATCTCATTGACATCTTGAAGGACATGAGGCAGAATAGAGTCCCAGTGAATGAAGTGGTCATCCGTCAGCTGGAGTTTGCCGCTGAGTACCCACCCACCTTTGACCGGGTATGTGCACCAAGCTTTACAGTGCTCAACATCTCCTTGGCTACTGCTGTCTCTGAAGCTGGCCTTCAGGGCTTGGCATTCACTCCATTGCTGAAAAATTGTCCAGTAGCTTTCCTTAGGAGAAACCCCACAGCTCTGAATCATAGCCAGCAAGTCCTTGTCCACAGGGCTCATTTTACTTCAGGCTAGTTTGTGTTTGTCAGTCCCACAGGCCTCTTTCCAAATATTTTGTGTTCTTTTGTGTCTTGGATAAACCCTCCTATGCTCCGTCTCCTCCTGTAGGTCTCTTAAGCAGTCTTTCTGTTGTTTCTGTTTTTTTTTTTTTTTTTTTTTGAGCTAGGATCTCCTGGTCTAGTCCTGGATGGCCTGGAACTCATATGTAGACCAGGCTGGCCTCAAACTCGAAGATCCTCCTATCTCTGCCTCCCAAGTACTGGGATTAAAGGTGTCCACCACCATGCCTTCTTTCTTTTTTAGTTATGTGTATGTGTGTGGGTCTGTCCACATGTAAATACAGATGCCCATGGAGTCCAAAAGGCATTTGATCCCTAGGACCTGGAGTTACAGGCAGCTGTGAGCTGCCCAACATGGATGTTGGAACTGAACTCAGGTCCTCTGGAAGAGCAGGGTGTGTGGTTAACTGCTGAGCCATCTTTCTAAAATTTTAATTAACTGTAGCTCTAGCTGGCCTAGAACTTGCTATGTAGACTAGGCTGGCCTCCATTTCACAGAAGTCTGCCTGCCTGAGTGCTAGAATTAAAGGTGTTCACCCCCATGCCCAGCTTGACCCACTAAATCTTGACTTAGTCCACAGCAGTGAATCTTATATTCCCCTGTCCACTGTTGTCTTGAGGGAATAGCTGGGGCCAGCTTCGCAAGGTGTGAGCCAGCTGGTGATTTGCAGTTAGTTAGCTATAGGTGACGTAGTTTCTGACTGGCAGAGAATACTTGCGAGCCCCATGCTTTTCTTGGTGTATTACATAGTCATTCTACAAAGTAAGGAGCTTCATTATGAACTTGTTCCAGTGTATCATGTACCTTGACCATAATCCTGTACTTTTCTAACCACAGTATAAAGGGAAGAACACCTACATGGAGAAGATTGATGGCTTCCGAGCTTACTACAAGCAGTGGCTGAAAGTGATGCCAGCAGAAGAGGCCCCCCACCCCTGGGAGCAGTTCCGGACCAAACCGAAGGAGGACCAAGACAACCCTGGGGATGCTGGTGTAGATGGAGGCCTTGGGGGCAGGTGATGGACCACACTGCTAGGACAAGTGTCCAGTCTCCACAGCAGTATGGAGCCTAGGAGTCCCCTCCATGTTAATGAGTGACTGTGCCAGCGTCCTTTCCAGGGTAGGCGCCGCAGCATTTTGCAGGCATGGATATAGGGCAAACACTGGGCCTAGAATAGGTCAAGTCACCTTCATACACACAATGTCAGGTCCCCTTTGCCTGCAAGGGCATCCCTACCGCTGGTGAGAAAAGTGTACTTGTTCGTGGCCACACAGCATGTATGAAGTGGAGCCAGGGCTGCTCAGGACCTGGACCCTCCCCTGGGTTCTACAACCTGCTCCTCTGAAAGAATAACCACAAGCCAAGAGGTTTAAAGGTTTTATTTTTACAAATCACAGCTGATGAACACAAAGCCTTCACCTATAGAGACCACATTCCGACTGGGTCCCAGGTACTACTTTCAGAAGAGCTGCTCCACAAGGAGCTGGCAGATAAGCAGGAACCCACAAGGTGCAAAGTCCAGGATGGAAAGGATGGAGAGGAGGCAGGGGCCTCAACCAGAGCAGCCTCGGCAGCCACAGTGCGTACACTCGATGATGCGGCCCTGTAACAGGACACAGACTTCTGTCAATACCACCACAACCCCTGTACTGTCCCACGGGAACCCACTGATCAGACTCCTGGCTGGACACTGCCTGTACGACATGGGTTAGAAACTCCAGGTGGGGATTTATGGAAGTAAGTGGCAACTGTGAAGTTACACTCTGTGTGTAATAGTCTATCCACCTTCAACAGGTATACCTGCCAGAAAGAAACCCTTGTAAACGCATCTTGTTTTCCTGGTGGGTCTGCTACTGAGTAGGGGGAGATTGATGATGTCAGGGTTCTTGGGGCCCTTGGGGCAGAAGATGTGCACTTGAGTTCCTGTGACAGGACAGTTTTGTCCCATAGGCACAGTGGCTTGCCGGGGGGACTGTCCAGCAGACCCAAGGCCCTAGAGCAATGCCAATAAAATCCTCCAGTGAAGCTCAGCTAAATCTCTTTGGTTTTTTTTGATAGGGTCTCAAGTAGCCCAGGATGGCCTTCAGCTCCCTGTGTAGTCCAGGATGGACTTGAACTTCCAATCGGTCTGTTCCCACCTCCTAAGTGCTGGGATTATAGATGTGCACTACTACACACAGTTTTTATGAGGTCTGGAGATGGAACTCATGGCTTCATGCATGCCAGACAGGTGCTCTATCAACCTAACTACATCCCCAGCCCTGACCCCCGCCATGGCAGTTTCTGCCACTCCATCACCTGGTTCTCTGACTCATCAAACACACACCCTGAGCCTCCCCTTGGGAAGCAGCCCTTGTTCATCTGTTTAGCACACCCATACCAGAGCTTTATGGGGCACAGGGGACAAGCTGCCTGCTGAGTGGAAAGCCTCAGCTCAGCAAAAGCTCCAGTGCACTCCAGTCCTGCTGCAGTGTAAAGGCTCCACTGAATGCATGAAGTTAGGAAACAAAAGGCCAAGCTGAGAGGATGAGCTGTCAGGGCTGTGTGGAGCTCAACTGCCACCTAATGTGGCTACTCCCAGGTGCCTGGCCTAGCTTTGAAATGGATTTTTTTCTTGAGACAGGCTCTCATACTACAGCTCAGGCTGGACTGGAACTCATTCATTACATAGCACAGGCTGGCCTCAAGCTCATAGCAATCTTTCTGTCTCAGTCTCCCAGCTGCTGGGATTAAAGGCATGAGCCTCCACTCCCAGCTGTGGAACAAAGTTCTAACAGAAGACACAGAGTGATGGTGAGATGGCTCGGTTCCCACATGGCAGCTAATAACTTTCTATACTCCATCTCCAGGGGAACTGATGCCCTCTTTTGGCCTTCACAGGCATTATATGCATATGGTGTAGCACTTACATACATGCAAGCAAAACACTCATACACCTAAAACAAATTTTTTTAAATGTCACTGTGGTATGGTGGCACACATCTTTAATCCCAGCACTTGGGAGGCAGAGACAGGTGAATTTCTGGAAGTTCAAGAGGCCAGCCTGGTATATATAGTGAGACCCTGTAAAAAGTCAGAGTAACTGGATGGAAAGGGTCGGGATGCCTGCTGACTGGCTACCCTGCCCCCATGTAGCCCTCCCACCAACTTGGTGCTGTTGCCACCACTATCACTTCATAGGTAAGGAAGGGGTTCAGGTGCCCAAATCACAGAATGACCACCAACCCTACCTAGCAAGGATCTCTGAACAGGATTCCTGGGAGGGATGGCAACAGGTCTCCAGTGATAAAAATTACATCCCAGCCAAAATGGTAAGACCTTTGGAGTCATCTAAGGCAGAGCTTTAACCGGAAATAGCATCCCACCCAGCAACCCAGCATTACCACTTCCAGCTTGCTTTTGGGAACCCGGCAAATGCAGTTGGTCCCGAAGTTGGTGTCCCGTGTTTGGATGCAGCGCAGGCAGCACAGGTTCTCATAGCCCTGCTTTTTCCACTTTGCAATCAGGTTTTTGTCTGCATAGCCTTCTTTAATGCAGTATTCATAGAGTTCTGTCAAAAGGGTAGGATGGGGTATCAGAACATGGTGCAACAAACCTGCCCTCATCCTTGACTAAAAAGAAGTAACAGGGCCCGAGAGATGGTTCAGTGGTTAAAAGCACTGGTTGCTTTTGTGGAGGACCCAGAGTCAGTTCCCAGCACCCACATGGCGGCTCAAATCTCAGTAACTTCAGTTCCAGGGAATGTGATGCCTATTCTGATTTCTGTGGGCATTGCAAACACATGGTGCAGTTACATGCAGGCAAAACAAACGCATAAAATAAATTTTTTTTTTGGTCTTTTTGAGACAGGGTATCCCTGTAGCCCCAGCTGTTCTGGAACTCACTAGATAGACCAGGCTGGCCTTGAACTCACAGAGATCCGCCTGCCTCTGCCTCCCCAGTGCTGGGATTAAAGGCGTGCACCACCATGCCCAGCCCTGCATAAAATAAATTTTAAAAAAGAAATAGTTAAAAAAAGGTCTAGGAATTTAGCCAATTACACTTACCTCTGCTTATGGCTTTCCGCTTGTAAAAGAGGTCAAAGATGTAGCGGGTTTTCTGGTGATGGATCCTGAAGATGGGCCACAGGGATTCCACTTTCCTCTTTCCTTCGTGAGGTTCTGTTTCAGCTGGGGAGAAGAAACAATGTGTTTTGGTTAAGTGGAGTCAGGTTGCACAGGGTGGACGGTTTTTGTGTTCCCTAATAACTACAGGTACTACTATATACCCATGAGGAGGGTTGTAATGGAAATGATGGACAATAACAAGTATGGGCAAGAAACTGGAACCCTCCAACTCTTCTAGTAGAATGTGAAACAGTGCAGAAAAAATCTGGCAAGTCCTCAAGAAGTTAAACAGTTATCTAATGGGTGGTATTGGGGAGTGAATCAATAACTAATAACCACATTATCAAGAGAAATGAAAATATATGACCAGATATAGTTTAATTTTTTTAAATGTGTATGAGTGTTGTCTGCATGTAAGTGCACCATGTGTATGGAATGCCCAGAGGCCAGAAGAGGGCATTGGATCCCCTGAAACTGGATTGAGGTATGGTGGATAGCCACCATGGGGGTGCTGGGAATGGAACCTGGGTCCTCTGCAAGAGCAGCCAGTGCTCTTAACCACCGAGCCACCTCTCCAGCCCTCCACAGATAGTATTTTTAAGAGTATTGTTATTATTTTAGCTTTTGGAGTTTCTCATGTAGTCAGGCCAGTCTTGAACTCCTGATCCTCCTCCATCCGTCTCCTAAATGCTGGGATTCAGGCGTTTGCTAACACAACCGGCTTCATGCATAATGCGTAATTTTTCCAAGTAATGGGATACTACTTAAACGTAAAAAGAATGAAGTACCAATAACATGCAATAACACGGACAAACCCAGAAATGTTCATGATGGTGGTCACCTAGAACTCAGGGATCTGGATACAGTAAGCACTCCCTAGGTGAACTGTAGTCAGGCCTGATAGCACCTGTAATCCCAGGCACTTCAGCGGTTAAGGCAGGAAGATCAGAAGCACAAGGGATGCCTGGCCTCAAATTGAGTTCAAAGCTAGCCTGAACAATTAGACCCTGCCTCAAAAAGTAAAAGCCAGTTGACTACATACACCTATAATCCCAGCACTCCAGAGGCCAAGCAGGGATATCACTGTAACTCTAAAGCAGCCAGTCAGTGATTTGGGCTACATAGTAAGACGCTGTCTCAAAAATAAAATTTAAAAAGCCTGGGTATGTAGCTTAGTGATATGGTGCTTGACTTGCATGTGTAAAGCCCTGGGTTCAATCCCCAATACCACATATTACTATAGTATATGCTTTATATCTTTTGGGGGGGAGGTCTTTTTGAGACGGGGTCTCCCTATAGCCCCAGCTAGACTGGAACTGGCTATGTAGACCAGGCTGGCCTTGAACTCAGATCCTCCAGCCTCTGCCTCCCAAGTGCTGAGATTAAAGGTGTGTGCTACTGCGCCTGGCTTTGTATCTCTTTTTTTTTTTTTTTTTTTTTTGAGACAGGGTCTCCCTGTAGCCCCAGCTGTCCTGGAACTCACTATGTAGACCAGGCTGGCCTTGAACTCACAGAGATCTGCCTGCGTCTGCCTCCCGAGTACGCCACCATGCCTGGCTGTATCTTTTTTTTAAAAAATATTTTATTATTATTTTATGTGTATGAGTGTATTGCCTCTATGTATGTGAGTGGACCCATGTCGTACAATGCCTTGGAGGTCAGAAGAGGGCTTCGGATTCCCCTGGAACTAGAGTTAAGGATGGTTCGTAGCTGCCATGTGGGTGCTGGGAATTGAACCTGGGTCCTCTGCAAGAGCAGTCAGTACTCTTAACTGCTGAGCCATCTCTCCAGCCCTGTGGCTTTGTATCTTAATACTTTTTTTTTTTTTTTTTTTTAAAGTGTGGGGCTGAAGGGATGACTCAGTGGTCAAGAGTGCATACTATTCTTGCACAGGACCCAAGTTTGATTCCAACACCCACACCAGGCAGCTCACAACTGCCTGTAACTCCAGCTCCCAGGGGAATCTGACTCCATGGGCACCTGCACACATGTGCACATACCCACACACAGACACATAATTATAAGTGGTTTGAACGTAATCATTCTAAATTTTAAATGTCTGGGGTTTGTTTTTGTTTCTTTGGTGGGGGGCAGGGGGAGGATCTCATGTAGTCCAGGCTGATCCTGAACTCCTTATCCTCCTGCCTCTACCTACTAAATGCTAAGATTATAGGCATATCGCCTTTTTTGTATATGAGGGGGCAGCATGTGCCATGTGTGTACAAGCATGCACATGTACACATATGCATGTAGAAGCCAGAGTTTGAGGTGGGGTGTATTCCTAAATCACTTCCCACCTTTTTAAAAAACGTTTACACACACCACATTCATGTAGTGCCCATCAAAGCCACAAGACAGCGCCAGATCACTTGGAGCTGGAGTTAATGGATGATTCTAAGCAGTCATGTGGGTGCTGGAATCGGGACTTGAGTCCTCTGCAAGAGCAGCCAGTGTCCTTAACCACTGAACCATCTCTCCAACCCATTATTTATTTATTCATTCAGACATGGTCTATGTAAATCAGGTTAGCCTAGAACTCAGGGATCTGCCTGCTTCTGCCTTGAGTGTTGGGATCAAAGGTGTGTGCCACCACACACGCCTCCGCTTGCTTTTTCTCAGGTGCTGGGTATCCAAACTCCGGTCTTTATGCTTGTGTTGTAGACACTGTACTGACTGATCCATCTCCCAGCCCTTAAATGTCTTTTTTTAATTAAAGCAGAAAAAGATTTTGTTCTTCTTTTGAAACAGGGTCTCACGTAGTCCCGGTTGGCCTTGAACTCTTTATCTTCCTGTCTCATCCACCTCAGAACTACCCAGATTATACATATACACCATCACAGCTAGTGAAAATAGATACCTTCAAATCGTATCAATAGCCTCTGTCAACATATGGGTCTCTATTTCTCTACACTTATTTCAATAGCATAATCAAGATTCTTCTAAGCAGCCAGATGTGGTACATATCTGTAATCCCAGCACTCAGGAGCTTGAGCAAGACTAAATTCCTTTTGTCTTTTAAGATAGGGACTCTCACTATGTAGACCAGGCTGACCTCGAACTCAAAGATCTACCTGCCTCTGTCTCTTGAGTGCTAGGATTAAAGGTGTGTGCCATCATACCCAGCTGAAAGACTAAATTCTTAAAAACTTCATAAAATATGAGTGAGCCAGGTATGATGGCACATGCCCATACTAGCCCTTGGGAGGCAGAGGCAGATGGATCTGTCAGTTCAAGGTCTATGCTTGTAAGTTCCAGGCCAGACAAGGCTACACTTTGATACCCTTTCTCAAAGTAACAATAACAAAAACAAAAAAGTAAAAGTGAAAAAGAACAGGATTTCTAAATAACTGTTTTGTAAGGTTTTTAAAACATATCTAACTTACATAGTAAATATAAACTATATGACTTGTATACCCTAAAGTTTTCATACTTAGGTTGGGCTGAAGAGATAGCTCAACAGATAAAAATGCATGCTTGCTACACAAGCCTCTTGATCTGTGTTTGATCCCCAGAACCAACTCCTCCAAGTTGTATTTTGAATTCCACATGGACACTGGTGTCTCTCTCTCTCACCAACATATACACTAATAAAGCGTGGGGGAGGTGATCCACTTTCATTAATGTTATTTACTTAGTCAATAAGCAAACAAAACATCATTACTTTGAGACAAGTCTCTTATACTGTATTTTTGCCTACCCTTGGAGGCATGTGAGCCTGTGACCCTTTGCCCAGACCACCAGACAGGAGCATCCCCACTCACCTTCTCTCATCTTTTGATCTAATTCATCCAGGGTTGGTTCGATCAACTCCCAGCCATCTGGAGGAGCTTTCCGGCTTCTTTTGACTTTGGGCATTTCCCAGCAAGATAACTTGATCTGGGTGGAAAATAAATTACTTCCTGAGTTTCAGATTACTAAAGGCCTTCACTAGTCACAATCTTGGTACATAATTCATTTTACTTGAAGCAGCACAGAGCAGTAGTAGCTTTGGGTAGAACTCAAGCATCCAGATTGCTTGAGTTCAAATTTCAGTTTTGCTGCTCAGTACTGTTATGCTTAGAAAGTGTACCATACAATCTATTGTGTTGTTTGGGTTCAACAAGAGACTAGCTCTGGAAGCAGGACTGCTACCAACTCATTTCAGAACCCAAGCAGGTTTGTCTCAAAGTGTCCTCCAAGGCCCTTGTCTGGGGATGGAATGGCCCCCTAAACTCAATGACATGGAAGGAAGAGACCAGCAAAACAGCTCTAGGGTAAAAAAAAAAAAAAAAAAACGAAAACAAAAACAAAAAAACTGTGCCTTGAGAACAGTTGGAAAGCAAACCATTCCCAACAGTGGTTGCTATTGTTTGTCTGTGATAGAAAAGTGCCCTGGGTGGGCAAGTAAAGCCTGAAGTTCAGCCATGGGAAGCATAGGCACTGAGAAAAAGCACACTAGGAACTCCAGCTGGCTGCCTTAAAGCCACATTCCCAGTTGATTTCTGCTGGATGTGACTGCCCAATTTGATGATGTTTTGCTGTCTATCCTGCCCCTGCAGGATACTTTGGCTTGCTATATCCTTGTTTCCTCATCTGTAAAATGAAGAAACAGAATCTCCCATATGAGGTCATTGTGAAGAAGTAACCAAAAGTCAAAGTGTGAGGACAGCTCCAAGTGGTAGAGCAGGAGGATGAGAGTTTAAAGGGAAAACCACAATACCTTTGGGTCTCTTTCCTAACAGGAAAAAATCCCTGGTCTTTGCAATTGCAGGCTTGTATTCCTGTCAAGCTTCACCAGTGAGTTACTCTGTGACTCTGGAGATCACTTTTCTTCTTTGGTCCTCAGTCTCATCTATAAAACAAGAACAGAACATCATACACCCTTTTGGATCTATACAGCCCACAAAGCAGTCCAGTCCAAATCTAAACAGTAAAGCAGGTATTTTCAAGTTACATAACATTTCCTAGCTGGCAAACGGAAGCCAGGTTATCTATTAAGCATAACAACTCATCTCTGTCCAATTCCTTCAGTCCCACCCACTGTGCCTTGATGGATACTTTGCAATCCTTCTCCCCTATCAACCATAACAACTTTACAAATGAAGAAACAAACTTTAAGAGGTGGAATCCAGGTCACTCCAGTGGGAACTGACAGTCTGACTCTGATAGGGGCTCCTGACACCCCACTTCCCCAGTCACGGTCTAACTTAAGCACTGGTCTTCCCTGCACTTAAGTCAGAGATGGGTGGAATCTGATCTCTGCCCCAGGACATGCAGCCTGACCAGAGAATCACTTTCTCATGAACAAAGAAACTCCAGGGCAACGATTCAATCCGGGAGCCCGAGGGGTGGAGGCGGGGCGGGGGGACGGATGGACAGACGGGACTCACGGATGGACAGACCGGACTCCAACACTAGGAGGTGAGCCTATCAGGAGGAAAGGGGTGCTGGGCGGTATATAAACGTAGAGGACCTCGAGAAACGAGGTCAACAAGAAGAAAGTTACAGAAGACTTTTAAAGGGAACAGTATCTGAACTTAGTTTAGAAAAACAATCAGTATTACACAAAAAAAAACGGTCCCTGAAGAGAAAAGGAGGTGAAAAATAGTACAAAAAAAAATGCCTCCCAAAAGTCTACCAGTTACTGAACAAAATGATAAAGGTTCCGATTCCTCGGGGAGTCCTGCCTCGCCTGGTTCAGCAGCTCACTTCGCTCTTTGGCCGTTACCGTAGCCAAAGCCTCAGTGCTCAAGAACAGAGGCGAAAAAACACTCACCGGAAACTAAGAGAAAAGGAGGTGAAAAATAGTACAAAAAAAAATGCCTCCCAAAAGTCTACCAGTTACTGAACAAAATGATAAAGGTTCCGATTCCTCGGGGAGTCCTGCCTCGCCTGGTTCAGCAGCTCACTTCGCTCTTTGGCCGTTACCGTAGCCAAAGCCTCAGTGCTCAAGAACAGAGGAGAAAAAACACTCACCGGAAACCCAGACGCCTAGCTCCGCCGCTTCTTTATTGACGGCTTCCGCTCGTATGGGAAACTCTTCAGAATAAAGCCCCCGCGGAGCTCCGCCCACTTCGAGTAGCGAGTGCGTCATCTTAGCTGTCTTCCACGCTGCCTGTGTAGAATTCCGGAAGCCCTGTGGTCCTTTTCCCCTCACTTCCTGTGAGGGGTGACCAGCACGGGCTACGCATCTCCTCAGACGGGGGACACCGAGGGAGTGCTTGTTGCCTGGTAGCGCCGCGTGCGGGTTAGGGAATCAGGCAACTCGCTGGACAGCCCGGCCCCGGTGCGGGCCCGGTCCTCGCGGCTAGTGCTGCGGCCGCGGCAGCGACAGCGGCGGCGGCGTGCGAACAGGGACTGGGCCGGGCGGAAGAAGTCAGCCCAAGGCATTTCCGGTTCCGGTGTCAGTTCGAGGCGCCGCCGCCGCAGTCGCCCGAGACGAGATGCCTAAAGGAGGTGAGGGGTGGGCGCGCGTGGTTCGCGCGGTTTGGACCGGGAGCGGCCGTGCGGCCGGCTGCTGCTGTCCCCTCAGCCCGCGGGCTCCTGGAGAGCCAGGCCGAGGGGCCAGGCGTGGGCCTCGACGTTCAGTTGTCCCAGCCGGGAAACTGAGGACCGCCGTGGTCGATTCGCCGCTCAGTCTGGGCTTTTCAGGGAGATTCACGTGCGCTGGGTTCTCGCCCTAGAGGAAAGCTGGACCCGGGCTGCGCTGTGTCAAGTGTGGGGAGGGTCTCAATTTTCCTCCCTCTTGGCCGGCCGGAGACTGAGTCACCGCGTCCCGCGCTTGTGCCGGGCCTGTCTGCCTCGCCCGTAGTTTGTGGGTTCTGTCGGGCTCCAGCTTGGCCACGCCTGCCTCATAATAAAACCTTAACATGATGCTCTTGGAGCTTGGCTGACCTGGCGTCGACTCTCCCTGTACGGTAGCCATTAAGGATGTGTCTTTGAGCCAGTCGCAAAACCTCTTTGTGTCTGTCGTTGGCAAATGGGGGGAGGGTGTTGATATCTACCTCATAGTTCTGATGCGACACTTAAGGTAGGTGATCCCGTGGAGCGCCCAGTCCAGCATTAACTATGACTGCTCTCCTAGGGTTTTATCAGCTCCAGACAAGATGGCCCATCTCTTCCCATCTTCCATTCTCTGTCCTTTAGATTCAGTAGGCCCCGTGTTTAATACCAGGTACATCACTGCCTTATTTATAGCCTCAAACAGTTTAACCTCCTCTAGCTTGTTTTCTTTATCTGCAGTACTTTTTTTTTTTTTTTTTGTCTTTTTGAGACAGGGTCTCCCTGTAGCCCTAGCTGGACTGGAACTCACAATGTAGACCAGGCTGGCCTTGAACTCACAGAGATCCGCCTGCCCCTGCCTCCCGAGTGCTGGGATTAAAGGCGTGCGCCACTACGCAGGGCAATCTGCAATACTTTTTAAAATTTGTATGTATGTTTGTGTGTATGTGTAGTCCTCAGACTGGAAGAGGGTGTCCTCAGACTGGAAGACTGGAACCAGATCCTCTGGTTGCTGGAGTTACAAATGGTTGTGAGCCACCATGTAGGTGCTGGGAACCAAACCCAGGTCTTCTGCAAGAGCAGGAAGCTCTCCTTAACCTCAGAGCCATCTCTCCAGCCCCTGCAATACTTCATCTGAAATACTGGGGTAATTACTAAGCGTTAGCTTATTGAGTTAGAAATAGGTGTTGGAAAATAGTAGAATACATAAAGTGCCTGGCTTACTCCTGGCACCTAACAGATGTTCAGTTAATAGCCACATGTTCTAGCAGTTAATGCCGTCACCCTACAGGAACATCTGCCTGGAGCTTTTTCAAACCTAAGTAAGTTGCTTCCTGTCTATCCTGATACTAGGCTTTACAAAGCAGAATCTGTTTAAACCTAGTTCTCTGCAAGAGCCCTCCCTGTCTTATGTTCCTCAGCCCCTTCATCTGTAACAGGCAAGGGTACCTTTCCAGGTCCAGAATTTGGAACCCAAAGTTGGGAGTTAGAGTTAGTCAATCTTAAGTATGAATTTATTCCTCACTGACTTTAAAGGTCCTGCAGGCAGACGAATGTTTCCTCCCTAAGGTTCATTTGTTCAAATAGCATAAGAAAGCACAAAAGTGATTAAACTATTTAAAAAGTTCCCCAGGAGCAAAAGACCAACTGTTTTCATTATGCTGTGAGTCGTTTTTAAAACCTTGAGAAGCCTCTGTAAAACAGACTAAGGTCAGTATCTGTGGACAAGTATAGGAATGAAGGTTTATGGTGACCAGTTTTCAGTTGTTACCATTGCCTGGAATGTTAAGAGGGTAAGAAAGGGTGAGGGTTTTTTTTTTTAATTTGTTTATTTTAGTTTTTTTGAGACTGGGTCTCCCTGTAGCCCCAGCTGGCCTGGAGCTCTATAGAGACCAAGCTGGCCTCAATCTCTCAGACCTGCCTGTCTCTGCCTCCTGAGTGCTGGGATCAAAGGTGTGCACCACCACATCTGGCTGGTGTTTTTTGTTTTGTTTTGTTTTTTCTTTTATGGTAAGCTTGCTATCTCACAATAAGCCTTTGATGAGCGTAGACATCGATACCCTTGGGAGCCCACATAGTCATTAAAAATGGGTGGTGTGGGCTATAGCAGCCCAATTACATCCAGCTCCACAGCTGCTGTCTAGGAAATGAGAGGAGGCCAGCATCTCTGCCCCTGTCTCTGGAGGCCAGAGAAGCGCTGGCTGTCTAATTACAGATTTCCTGCTCAGAGCAAGGGGCCTATGGAAATCAGGTGGGCCTCAGCTTCCAGGGGAGGGCCTGTTTGGAAAAGGAGGCCACAGTCACACCTGCAGAAGGCATGCAGGTATAAAACTGGCAGGTGACTTTAGCAAGGGTCAGTCTAGTGTTGTGACTGGAGGGTCAGTAGCAAGGGTCAGTCTAGTGTTGTGACTGGAGGGTCAGGATTGAAGCTGGTGTTCTTAGATGACCTCGAAGTGCTGGTCCTGTTTTCAGTGTTAGATTGTGGTCAGGTATTTAGTCAGCTTTAATTTTGCTGGTTGAATTCTAAACACAGAATTTCTGCTGGAAACTTTTTTGAGCTTTTGTCTCGTAGGTATTCTCTTTCTACTGTATCACTGTGATGAACATGAAGGATTCTGTTCTGCTGACATTTGCAGTAATTTGCTTATGCAGCCCATAGTGGCTTATGTTGTTTTCCCTCCCAATGGTGTATAAAAGAGAAAAGATCAGCAGACATTTTTGTGTTGGCTTCTGTAATGCCATGCACAGTTCCAACTGCTTTGCAAATGTTAACTAATTTATGTTTATGGCCTTGTAGGGACACAAATGTGGAAAACAAGGTGCTGGAAAATGATGTATCTGCTCAGAGTCACAAACCTAGGAAGTAGTAGAGCTGATTTTGGAACCCAGGACTTAGGTTCCAAACTCTTTCCTCTCCTCTACTTTGCTCTGATCCTAAGACTCCTTGTCTATGGAACAAAACCAGCAATGACTCTCGAACTGTAGATTTGCTCTAAGGATCAAATAAGCCATTGCAGTGAAAGATTTTGTGTGACAGCAGGGTGTAAACATTCCATGCTTTGCTGTTTACGCCTGTGACCACTGTGTTTGGATTTTAAGAGACCAGGGGATTTAGATGCCATCTCCCCTCTCCTCACCTTGGGTCTTGTGTTTGGGGACCCGTATCTGGCAGTGCGGTGCATCAGGTGTCATAAGCTGCTGCTTTTGTCCCATGGGGACAGTGTAGGCTTTGGGTATGGGTTGGTGAGGTCTCCTGTGCCCCAAACAGATCCTAGCCTTCTGGGGTGTCAGGGTAGTCCAAACAGCTGCTTCTCTCTCACCTTCCTCAACTACTAATCTTTCTGCAGGAAGAAAGGGAGGCCACAAAGGCCGGGCGAGGCAGTATACGAGCCCTGAGGAGATCGATGCCCAGCTGCAGGCTGAAAAGCAGAAGGCCAGTGTGAGTATATGTCTGTTCAGCCATGCCAGTGGCCCAGCAGGGTGCCTTGTGTCTTTGGCTCCTGGGGAAGATAGGAAAGAACTACTGTTCTCCAGGAAAAGCCAGACATGGGGTAGGAAGGGAGGCAGGTGGCAGGTATAAGCCCTGGACCAACCAGTCACAGTCAGGGCTAGGTAACTGGATCCACTAAAAGGAACTTTGCAGTGGCTGCCTTGGTGGTCTGCACTCTTAGCCCCAGGTACCTGCCTTCCAGAGGCTTTCCCTCACTAGCCTCTGTGCATCTACAGCTTGAGTTCCCTGCAACCCTCCCACTTGGCTCCTGTAACCACATAGGACTGCCTGCCAGGCAGCACAACATACTACTTGTCTTGCCATACCCAAAGCAATCCTGATCATTGCTTCTGGCTTTGTTCAGCATCAGCTGTTCTGTGACTGCAGTCCAAGCTAACCTAGTAGTTCCCTCTCCTTTGGTCCTGGGGTACCCTGTCCAGTCCACTATTGATTTTCATCCCCTATCACACCAAACATCCACACCTGGATTAAGGGTCTAAGGTAGTATAGACAGGCCCCCAAGAGCCCTGAGAGGAGAAGAGCCATCTCTAGCTGGGATAGCCTTGTGGGGTTGCTGATAGCTGAGTGGGACCTTGGACAACTCATGGGCAGGTGCTAAGAGGGGCAGGACATAAGGTTTTTAATTAAGATTTTCTACTTATTTGGGGGGACTGGGTCTCACTGTATAGCCCTGACTGGCTTTGAACTCTTGTCCATCCTCCTGCCTCAGCCTCTTGTGTGCTGGGATTGCAGGTATGAGCCATCATGCCAGCTCATCAGAGTAGGTTTGTTTTGTTTTTCCAATTTAATTTTATGCCTGCTAGTAAGTGCGTCTGTGTCATGCAATGCCCGCAGAGGCCAGAAGAGGGCATCGAATCCCCTAGAACTGGAATGGTAGACAATGGTTGGTTAGCTTCCATGTAGGTGCTAGGAACTGGACTTGGGTCTTCTGCAGGAAGCTCCAGAGCCTTAACTGCTGAGTCATCTTTCCAGACTATCAAGGTGGTTTCTGATGGGAAGGCAACAAAAGTAGGGGCAGATGACCTGTCAGGGTATGGCCTTGGGAAGCTGGTGCAACAGGGCAGTGTGTGGGCAAGACCAGCTGTGGAAGTGTAAGGCAGGGAGACCTTCATAGGAAAGCTACTATGGCTTGGCAGCTGAATGTGGCAAAAGCCAACTGAGCTGAGCCATGGCCACCTGGGTATTTCTGATCTGGGAGATGAGCTGCTCCCCAGGTTGACCACAGTGGCTGTGAAGGAGAGCAGGGTCTTTTGTGACTGTATGAGGAGCTGTTGAACTAGGGGATTGGTCTCTGGGCCATGATACTGAGTAGCCAGGCTGCCTTTCTCTGACCCAGGTTTCCCTTACCCTGATGGTCGGTCAGAGCCACAGAGTTAGGGCCTTTCATATATGGCCCTAGCCTTCCGGGGCTTCATGTAAAGGTCCATAGTCAGGGTGGTAGTGGGTGTCACATTCTTGGGGGTTTGTTTTTCATTTTTGATTCTGCAGGTTGTCCATTTCTGAAACAGGAAGAAGAGGAGCAAGAAGAAGGTGGAGATGGGGCTTCGGGTGACCCCAAAAAGGAGAAGAAATCTCTAGACTCAGATGAGAGTGAGGATGAAGATGATGATTACCAGGTATTGAGTCTCCTGGGATTGCAGTCTAGACTCACTCAGTGTGCATGCAGTTTCAAGATTTGTTTGCAGTTTTTTGAGGCAGGGTCTCAGGTATCCCTGGCTGGCCATGAACTCCTGATCTTTCTGCTCTCACCTCCCAGGCCCTGGCATACACCACCATTCCTGGCTTGTTTTGTTTGATTATTATTGGAGGACACTTGTGTCATGGTGTACACATGGACATCCTTGTGGAGTCGGTTCTATCCTTCCACTTTTACGTGGGTTCCAGAGATCGAACTCAAGTTGTCAGGCTTGTGTGGCACTCCATCCACAGAGTCCTCACACTAGCACTGCTTTAATTTTGTTGTTTTGAATTAGTTTGGGGTTTTCTGAGACAGAGTCTCATACAGCCTAAGGTGGCCTCAAACTTGGTGTATAGCTCAGGCTAGCCTAGAACTGATCCTCCTGCCTCTACCTTCCATGTACTGAAATGACAAGCTTGTGCCAACACACATGTCTACAGTTTTGGGGTACCTGTACCTGTTTATTCCCAGTCCTAATGCAAAGTCCTTGCTATTTAAGGGCTTATGTTTTCACATAACAAACAGATAATAAGTAAATGAACAGTGCAGCTTCAAACAGTGAAAAGTACTAGGAATAGGGGCTGGAGAGATGGCTCAGAGGTTATTAAGAGCACTGGATACTCTTGTAGAGGACCTGGGTTTGGTTCCCAGCACCCACATGGCAGCAAACAACCATCCTAATTCCAGTTCCAGGGTGTCCAGTGCCCTTTTCTGACCTCCGTGGGCATTGTACAACACGAGTGCACTTACATACATGCATAAAATAATAAAAAGTAAAAGTACTAGAATAAATCAGACCATGGTGAAGGCTCCGTGGAATAATGTGTTAAGGAGGTTGCTTGACAACAACAAACCAAAGCACTGCTAGTGTGAGGGCTCTGTGGGGTGAAAACCAGGATAGAGCCAACGTGTAGAAGCTGGTGTGCAGAGCACTTGGTGTAACTAGACCAGCAAGTGCAAAGGCCCTGAGGTGAGAGCAAGCTCAGGAAGTTCACTGAACAGAAAGGGGCCCTGGCAAGTGGTTCGGGATTAAGGAAGATGGGCGCGGACACCACCGGTATAGTTGTGGAAGGGGATTGGCTGCTTCCCAGCAGAAAGTGGGCAGCTGTGGAAGCGTTGGAAGTGGGAGAGATGACCAGATTTGCTTTTCATTTATTTTTTAAATTTATTTTGTGTATCTGTGTGGATGCATGCATGCTATGGGGGGTGTGTGGAGTTCAGAAGACAAGTTGCAGGACTTAGTTTTCTCCTAACACCTTTACCCACTGAGTCATCTCTCTGGCCTGGATTTGCTTTTGAAAAGATCATTGATTTTGGCTTCCCCAGGGAACAGGTGGAAGAAAGGAGAAGGTGCCCCAAGCCCAGAGAAGAAGCCATGCCATGGCTTGCTGTGGGCTGCTCGGCAGTAGCAGTGGAGAAGAGTGGCAGATTCCACCAGTGTCTAGGGCTTGCTAAGGGGGAAGGTGGTGACATCACGTGTGCGGAGGGTGGAGCTCAAGACATGTTTGCATTTGGTGGAAAGAGGTAGCCAGGTTGGGTACAGGTACCTGTAGAGTTGTCAGATCACTTGGTATCTGGAAGCTTTTACCCTAGTCACTTAAAAAAAAAAATTCCTTTAAATATTTTATTAGTTTTGTTTTATGTGTATGAGTGTATGGCCTGGATATATGTAAGTATACCCGTGTTATGCAATGCCCAAGGAGGTCAGAAGGCGTTGGGTTCTCCTGGAACTGGTAACAGATTGTTGTTAGCCATCATGTGGGTGCTAGGAATCAAACCCTGGTCCTCTGCAAGAGCAGCCAGTGCTTTCAACCACCAAGCCATCTCTCCAGCCCTAAAAAACTTAAAAATTTTTATGTGCATGAATGTATTACTTGCATGTATGTAAATGCACCCATGTTGTACAATGCCCATGGAGGTCAGAAAAGGACGTCAGATCTCCTGGAACTAGAGTTACAGACTGTTGTTAGCTGCCGTGTGGGTGCTGGGAACAACCCAGGTCTTCTGTAAGAACAGCCATCTCTCCAGCCTGGACACATTCATTTTCCTTTCCCTTCCTAGGCTGATACTCCAAAGTGCTGTCCCCACTGAGACATGAGCCAAGTGTCATGTGGGCTGGAGGTGGAACAGGAGTTTGTCCCCATTCAGACATGCTCTTGGGAGATGGGGTGGCCCTCTGGGGCTCTGCAAGACCTAAACTTGTCTAAGAGTCAGCTTCTTGTCTTGTCCTAGCAAAAGCGAAAAGGTGTGGAAGGGCTTATTGACATTGAGAACCCCAACCGGGTGGCGCAGACAACCAAAAAAGTCACACAACTGGACCTGGACGGGCCAAAGGAACTTTCAAGGAGAGAACGGTAATGTTTACTGTACGGGGTAGGCTTCACAGCCTAAGCACACAGACTTGGGGTGGACCTGTGGGTTGCTTAGGTGCCAGGTAGTTAGGCGGGATGCCCCAGGCATGTGTTATTTCTGCCTCATGTACTTCCCCAGAGGCTCGGTAGTAACTCCCCACACCATAAAGTTCACCAATAGACACCAGGGAAGATAATGTAACAGATTCAAGCTGAGGGGATACAAGGGTTCCCTTTATTTTCTTCCTCCAGAGCACTGTACCCCACTTTGGGAGGACTCCCCTACCCCATCCACTCCTGAACAGCATTTGTCCATGGGGTCAGGATCCTGGGGGTTTGTGCTGGCCAGGAATCCAGTGGGAGCCCTGTGGAACTGGAGTTGCGAATGCCAACCTCATGAGTCACACAAGGCTGAGACCAAGCACAGAGGTGCCTGGCATATGGTCACTTCTCATTGTGGTGCTAAGGCTGCAACCCAGGGACTTATGCATGCTAAGCAGGCACTCTGTCCCCAGCCACACCCATGGCACCAATGACTTCATGGCCACCTGATGAGCTCAAGGGCCTTTCTCCCAGCAGCCCTGGCTTCTGATGATGCCAGTAGGATTTCAGTTCGCATCCTGCTTGGATCCCAGGATGGTTGAGGACCGTGTTTAAAAAACTCCACAGGGAAGAAGTTTGGGGCGTCACTGAGGCTGTGGGGTCTCTCCCTGCCTCTGTGCCCCTTCGTTACCTTCCTTCATTAGCTGGGCTGGACTGCCCTTCCCAGAGCAGAAGGACTCTAGTGCTCACCAAGGTTCTGCTACTTCACTGAACTGCCATGCCATGGATCAGTCACTGTCCTGTATGGGCCTCAAGTACTCAGGGGGTATCCCTGCCCAACAGACATGATAATCATGAAGGCCAGCACTTGCTCTTCACTGAGGGGCCCTACAGAGCCTTGGAGCAGCCTTGGTCTTACCTGAAGGCTGAGTCTGGCACCTTCCTGACAGGGTGGGTCCGCTGGCTATTTTCTCTGCACTTTTCTTAGCAAGTGTCTTGTCCAGTCTCCTGAGTACAGTGCTGTCCATCATCAGCTCTAGCCAGGCTTCCATGCCTTCCTTTTACTGCCTAGTCTTGTGGACTGGGAGGGCCTCTGGGAAGCCACATCCCCCTGCTGCTCCTGCCAGGTATCACTCTTCCCCTCTACCATTTGCTCCTACAGGGAGGGCATCTTGGCAAATGTAGCCCTGTGACTTCACCTCCTGGAGGACACCCCTCCTGGTCTGAGTCACAAGAGATTGCAGTAGCCCTATCCACTCCATTTGAGAGGTGACTACTGACCACACCTTTGTCCCGAGGAATCCTGCTTTTATCTCACACCTCTTGTGAGGGGGCTCACTTCTTGGGAGGTACACTTGAGCTTCTGTAAGAATTCTATATCCTGGTGCCTTCAGATCAGGCTGATCATCTGTGATTCTGGCACTGGAAACCACCCATATCTGTGTTTCTTCTAGAGTGAGGTTCCCAGTGCCTTCATCCTCTTGGTCATTTTCTCTGGAACACAGTGTCCTTGATTTGAGTTCCACTTTCTCACTGTGGCCACCAGGCTGTCCATGAATTCTTCGGGCACTTCTTGTTTCCACAGCAAGGCGTTGTCCCCTCTTGTGCCAAGTACAGGGTCCTCTTCCCTGGACTAGCTCAGCTCACAGTGGTGGGAAGAGTTGCCCATGACACCATTTTATCCAAACAGAGAAGAAATCGAGAAGCAGAAAGCAAAAGAGCGCTACATGAAAATGCATTTAGCTGGGAAGACAGAGCAGGCCAAAGCTGACCTGGCCCGTCTGGCCATCATTCGAAAACAGCGGGAGGAGGCGGCAAGAAAGAAAGAAGAGGAGAGGAAAGGTAGGTCCTGGGCTGCTTCTGGGCAGGCTCCTGAGCCCTGGCCCTGAAGAGGGAGGGGAGGAGGAGATGTAACCAGCTCAGCCAGTAAAGGCCACGCAGTCTGTGGGGAGGGATGTGGAGTCAGATGAGGGTTAGAGTCAGCAGGGCACTGTCCAGTGTAGCCTTCACCAGCAGGAGGCCTTAGCACCTGCCTCCACCTTTGAGGCCAGGACGTCCCACTGGTGTTTCTGGTGGCTAAAAAGCCAACGAGAGCCATCTGGTGTCTCTACCATCCTCCAGGGGCTTGAGGTGGGTCTATATGTAAAAGGGAGATAGACCCCAGTGGTGTCACAGCGACATGTTCTTCCTACCACCCCCTCCCCCTGGGCAGCCAAAGGATAGGCCACGGTGGTATTGGGGCAGGGGTCTAGTGTGTAGGAGCATTGAACTTGGGACCTTCCATCCCCTGGAGGCCATGAAAGCCCTTAGCCCACTCTCCTGTTTACTAAATGAGGAAATAGGCCTAGAACGGAGAAATAAATGGGGCATCCATTGTCACCCTTTCTCCCAAACCCCAAACAGGAAAGGGCTTGACACAGTTAGATGAGTATTGTTACTAACTTGAGACACTAGATTTCAAAACCCCTGGAGAGGTTAGACTTTTGGGTTTCTGTCATGGTGGGGCACATGTTGCCGAGTCGTGGATTGGCAGCATTTGGCCAGGTGGTGACAGCTACTCAAGCACCCCAGAAACATTTGGACACTGGACTGTCAGCAGAAATCCAACCCCCGGCCCCGTGGCAGTCTGGGCCCCTCTCCTTGGCTCCCTTCCTATCTGCCAGCTGAGCTAGTTTGTACAGAATCTTTTCTGAGACTCTGATTCAGATGGGTGTAGGAGGTGTTTTTTGCTGTGTTCTAACACCCGTCCTTCTCTTCCAATCTCTCAGCAAAAGATGACGCGACTTTGTCAGGAAAACGAATGCAGTCGCTCTCCTTGAATAAATAAGCCAGCCTGTGGGAGGAGATGCTGGGGAACTGGACCATGCCACCAGGACCTCCGCCGTGTCTCGCCCACCGTGTGCCCTGGCGCCGCTGCAGCAGCCCCTCAAGGCCATGAGCCCCGTGGCCTGGGGCCTCCTCTTCATCTTGGCATAGAAATTGTTTGGGGAAATACGGGGGGTCTGGGGGGAGGGGCAGCTGCTATCTTTGAGACAGAAAGATGCAGGACAGCATTTCATACGTAACCATTTGAATGTTTTTGCTGTTTTTAGAATTCGGAACCCTGATTGGGGGGTGCCTGGGAATCAGGGTGAGGCACTTCCATTCGTCTGGTAGATTGCACGTTAGTGGGGATCATGCCAGTGGGCAGCTGCTATGGGAGTTGGCGACTGCCAGCCCAGCCTGTTTGCTTGGGTGCTGACTCAGAGGGGCTGCCCACAGCTTGTCCCTGGCCAGTTCCGTCTGACTGAGGCCTCTCCTCTGACCTACTCCGCCCCCTTCTCACCCATCTGGCCAGGGCTAGTGCCCATTTTTAACCCTGCCCATTGATCATTTCAAGAAACTTCTGGTTACTGTGCAGCACCCAGACAAGACACGCTCCACAACTTCAACTTGTATATTTGGCAGATTAAACAACATTATCATAATCCTTGTTCAGTGATCCATCTTTTAGTTCCCATACCGTACCCTCTGCTCAGGGCAAGGTTCGGGGCACACACCTAGCTGGGGCATACTCCACATCAGGTGGCATAGTGCAAGGTACAGGGCCTGGACATGAGAAACCTTGGATGTGGTGTCCAGGGGTGGGTCCTCTCCCCACAGCAGGCTGGAGCAGCACTAAGCATTCCCTGCTGGCCTCCAGTGGGTCACATCTTCACCCTCTCTTGGAGGAAGCCTCCCAAAGGCTGATGACCAGCAGTCACTGCCTGAGCTACCTAGCCTTGTGTTTGGTGGTGCTTGCCAGAGGGGAAACTGAGGCCTGGTACCAGCAAGTGGGCTGCTTGTGGATTCAGGCCTGGTTGGAGGTTCCTGTTGTGCCCCTGTCTGAGCTGGGTGTGTTACCTTTGGTGGCATCATGCCTTGTGCATAGTCCCAGGAGGCTGGGGTCTGGATGTGGCCAGGTGCCAAATGGGGTGGAGGTAGGAATTGCCAGAGGAGCAAGCAAAATGATTTAGTGCAGAATGGCATTGAGCCTGTTTCCTGGTGAGCTCTGCCACAGGCCCCGGGGCCTATGACCCTATTGGAGATTGACAACCTCAGGAGGGATCCTTCAGCACCCAGGTTCAAGTTCAAGCCTAGCTGCAACTTGAGGTCTTTTTCAAGATGGCAGAAGGGGTGGCTGTTCAGCAGTATCATGTTGCTAGTCCTAGGAGAGTGGCTAAAAGGTAAGTTTCTTGTAGTACATGGTCAGCTGGGTCTGGGGATGTCTGAATAGCTGATGTGGAGAGCCTGAGCACAAGGCTTGTTTATGGATGGGGTTCTTTATAGGCTGGAAGTAGTTCTCTGACTTGGCCATAGGACCCCTTTAGGACGTAATGCTGGGGTGGGCTCAGAGTCATACCCGAGTTTGAATCCTACCTATAGGAATACTAGGAAATATAGTGTATGGTTCTCACTTTTTTCTTTTTTGGGGATCAAGCTCAGGACAAGTGCTCTACTGAGCTACAACCCTAGTTGTGTAGTTTCCTTTTTGTTTGGGAGAGGGTATTTAAGACAGGGTCTCATGCAGCCAAGGCTAGCCTTAAATTCACCATGTAGCTGAGGGTGATCTTAACTTCTGATCCTCTTGTCTCAGTCTCTGAGTAGTGGAGTTTCAGGCATGCCTTGCTCAGCTGGCGTATACTTCTGGGATTAAACCGAAGGCCTTGTACACACTAGGAAGCACTCTACCAGTTGAGCTACGTAGTAAAGTGGGAACTGGAGAGATGGCTCAGCAGTTAAGAGTACTGACTGCTTTTGTAAAGGGGACCAGGATTAGCTCCCAGCACCCACATGGTAGCTAACAACTGTCCTAACTCCAGTTCCAGGGAATCTTGACACCCTCTTTTGATCTCCACAGGCATTGCACGTCACAGGTGCACTTACATGTAGGCAATACGTTCAACACACAAAATATAAAATGATGTATTAAAGTATTTTTATCCTGTGTATATAAATGTTTTGTCTGTGGAGGCCAGAAGAGGGTGTTAGATCCTCTGGAACTGGAGTTACAGAGGGTTGTTAGCTGCTGTGTGGGTGCTTGATACCAGACCCAGGTCCTCTGTAAAAGCAGTGCTCTTAACTGTTGAACAATCTCAGCACTCCCCAGACCTTTTTTTTTCCTGGCACATGATTTAATCTATGTAGCCCAGGCTAATCTCCAACCCTGGGTTCTCCTGCCTCAGCTGCCTGAGTGCTGCAATTAGAGGCATATGCCACAAGAAACCTGTAGTTTTTTGGTCTTTGGTGGGGAGGGATGGTTTTGTAGACATGGTCTTGCTAAGTAGCCAGGGTGGTCTCAAATGTGTAGTGATCCTCAGCCTTTGCCTCCCAAGTGTTGGGATTACAGGCATGTGCTCCTATGCCCAGCAAACTTGTCATTTAAGTTAGCACATCCAAACCTCTGAGACAGGCTGTTGTGTCTAGTGAGGGAGGCCAATAGGCCACACAATTCCTGCTTGAGGTCCCCTGCACCAGAGAGTGTGCTTGTCAGCAGATCCTGATGTAGGAGAAAAGCATGCTGCTCAGGAGAGGGGTGCAAATGGGTGTTGCTTGGTCTGTACCTGAGGGAAACCACAAAAGGTGTAATAAGGCCTTCTTGCCCTTCAGTGACAGTCACAGGCACTCTGGGCTGTGCCTCCGTTTGTGGTGGGCTGACAGAGGCTGTGGGCATCTCGAAGCTGTCTCAGTAATTTCTGTCTCGTAAGGACAGGTCAGTTAGGAAATCCTTACTAATTTGTTAGCCTAGAGATACCTGTGTAAAAAAGGTACAAAAGGCACGTGATGAGACTCAGACTGAACTAGAAATGGAGGGAGGCTTACAAAAGGGATGAGCATTTATTTAAAAAAAAGCTGGCCGGGCATGGTGGTGCATGCCTTTAAACCCAGCACTCAGGAGGCAGACGCAGGCGAATCTCTGTGAGTTCAAGGCCAGCCTGGTCTACATAGTAAGTTCCAGGACAGCTGGGGCTACTGGGAGACCCTGTCTCAAAAAAAAAAAAAAAAAAAAAAAAACAAAAAAACCAACAACAACAAAAAAAACCTGCTGCCTGCCTCATGATAGAGAAATAAGGCGTTTCCTCCAACGTCTAGAACCAGCTAGGAATGTGTAACCCACACATGTAGGAACCACACTAAATAAGTGAAATGCGCACTTAGGAGGCAGAGGCAGGCACATCTCTTGAGTTCGAGGCCAGCCACGGCTAGAGAGACACTGTCTTAAAAGTGACATGAAAGGTGCCTGGTCTGACAGTGACAGCCCAGTGCTGGACTGCAGGAAATAAGATCCCCTATACTTGAGGATCCATTTGATTTCTAGCACTCTGTCCACACAAGACACACAGGCCTGTCCACAGTGGGTATTTTTATTACCTCCATGTTCTGAAGCAGTTCATGACCAGCATTGTGCTTTGGGGGCTTTTTTTTTTTTTTTCAAAATAAAAGTGAAAGCATTTCTTTAAGGAAAAAAGGCACATGTTCACTGAATAGGTAGGAAAGCTCTACACCTGCCCCTTCCCCTTCTTGGGGGGCAGCCCCTATGGGGACCCATCCTGGCACCCTAGAAGATTTCAGAAAAGTGACCCTTAGCCTCCCTCTGTTCTTGTCCCCCCTTCCCCAGCAGCTGGGATGAGGGCAGCACTCCTCAGAGCTTATTTGATCTTCAGGTCCTTCAGGGCTGACTCCAGGCTCTGTAGAGGGAGAAGAGGCAAACCGGTTCCTACTGTCTCATAGGGACCCAAGCCCTACCCATCTCAGCCCCAGCACTGGAGAGGGCAGAGCTGGGTTTAAAACCCAGCTGGAAGGCATGTAAGCCCAGAGGTGCTTCCCACCCCCATTCCCAGAGAGTGTAGAAAGGTAATGCTGGGGGCAGGATGCAAGAAGACCTACCTTCACATCCCAGATGCTCATGCCACCATCCATGCCAGTGGTGCAGAACTGCGAGCACTTGGCCTTGCCCCCACTCAGCACTGAGATTTGGCTATAGAGAGGTTCCCGGGTTTAGAGTCTAAGCATGCTGGCTAGGAGCTTCTAAACCCACTCCCAGGAGAAGTGCTAAGACAGGGTGGGATCAACTTGGGGAGGAACAGTGGCATGTCAGTGCTGGGCACAGTCCTGCCCAGCAGAACAAGATACTCAAGGCCCCGGGCAGGAAGGATAGGCTGTGCCTGCAGAATGCACAAAGTGGCCTAAGAGTACGAGAGAACGAAGTTAGAAATGAGTCTGGCTTCCATAGTTGTGCTTGGTCTAAAGAAGACCCGGGCTCTGGTGGCCTCTCAGTCTTAGCCAGCCAAAGGCCATCAGAGTCTCCACTTGTTTTTCCTCACGTGTGCTGGTTGCCTTGTGGTTTTGGAGGGTCTCCTCCCCACAACCTCGGGAGGCTGCAGCAAGACCCTCAGCCCCTCCCATACCTTGCAAGAGACCTATTGCCAAGAAATCACTGTCCAGCCAGCCACCCTAGTGGCCCCCTGGTCCCTACAATGCAGTCAACAACGCAGAGGCTGGCTGCTAAGCCCCACCTGATGATTCATTTCTTCCTGCAACCTGTGACCCTGGGGTCGTCCCAAGCTCGGCTCTCTAAGGCGCAGTTCTCTTGAGGGCCCGCCCACCTCCTCTTGCTCTGGCCCACCCTGCCCCAGCCCTCAACTGACCAGGTTCCACGGTAGAAAAAGACACGCCTACTCTCCCTAGGCCCCGCCCACCCACTAGGCCGCGCCGCACCTGACACTGTTCTTGTGCAGGGAGTCCAGGCCCACGCCCGATGTTGGGCCGCCCTCGGAGCTGGCCTTCTTGTCGAGGTTCTGGAAACGCTCTCGGGCAGTCAGGCCACGCTGAGAGCTCTGCTTGGGCACGTCCAGCCGTCCACCAAAGCTCAGCGTCCCTGCAGCGCTGTCATAGGTAAACAGCACCGGGAAGCAGTCGTGGCCCTGCAGTGGGGCAGGGAAACCAATGAAACGTCACTGGAGGTAGGGACTCCAAACGGGAAATTTGAGAGATGAGACGTGGCGCCAAGGGGCATCAGCAGCTCCTGAGGCTGGTGAGGGGCCTGGGTGGCAATACTGCTGCCAAGAGCCCAGGACCCGACAGGACCCAGAGAGAGAGACTGTGTCAAGGAGGGACAGATGTGGGGACTGTCCACTCTAAGCAAGGCATCTGGCCGAGGCTTGTTTGGGACCCCCAATAATGCCCACCCAGTTGGTTATGCTTTTCTGGGGAGAAGACACCCCTCAATCTGGATGATCTTGCAGGCAGAAAGCAAGCTTGCTCTGCTGCTGACACCCCCTTATTGTCTACACAGGTGTGAATGGGACCTTAGCAGTGGACAGAAGAGACAGTACACTGGGCTTTCTGAACACCTGGTGGTGGCTCTGAACCCTCCCCAATCCCATCAGGGTCCTTGCCCTAAAACATTTATTTAGATTTATTTATTCAGGGTTGTGTGTTGTGTTGAGTATGGATGTCAGAAGACAACCTGAGAGAGCTCGTTCTGTCCCAGCACGTAGGTCCAGTGGATCAAATTGAGGTCATCGGGCCTGGCAGCAAGTGCTTTTGCCTGCTAAGCCACCTCACTGACCCCAAGCATGCCCTTTTATAGGTAGGCACTTTTATTGGCTATTTACCCTACTGCCCTTTTATTGGCTATTTACCCTAGCCAATAAAATGTAAGCAGAGATGTTAGTGTACAGGGCATGATTCTACATGGACTCTTCTATACTCAGGACAACAGGGGAAGTTGCTTGGAGACAAAGCCAACATTTAAGCTCCCTATCCCTATCACAACACCCATACTGGATAGGGTGTCAGCAAGAACACTTGTAATCCCAGATATATTCGGAGGCTGAGGCAGCGGGACTGTAAATGCTAAGTTGGCCTGGGCTACAGAGTGAGTTAAGGGCCACCCTGGGCAACTTAAGGGGAAAAAAGGGAAGGATAGTCTAGGCTGCATAAGGTAACCTTGGAAGGAAGGGAGGGAGGGAGGAAGGGGAGACACAGAAAAGTAGGGAAAGTAAGCCAGCCTGGTATGGTGGTACATGCCTTAATCCCAGCACTGGGGAAGCAGAGGCAAGTGGATCTCTGAGATTGAGACCAGCCTGGTCCATAGGGAGTTTCAAACCAGCTGGGGCTACAGGAAGACCCTATCTCCAAAAAAAAAAAAAAAACCAAAAACAAGCCAGGTGTGGTAATACACACCTTTAATCCCAGAGGCAAAGGCGGTGGATCTCTGTGAGTTCGAGGCCAGCCTGGTCTACATAGTGGGTTCCAGGCCAGCTGGAGCTACAGGGAGACCCTGTCTCAGAAAGACCCAAACAAAACACCCCTTGTGCTAAGCCAGTGCACATTTGGGGAACTTTATTCCAACAGCATAACTATTCTGCCTAATAGCTGGATAAATGGATGGATAGGAGGGAAGGCAGCAGAGTGGAAGGAAGGGATGAACGGGGCGTTGTCGGGCTTAGAGGCTTGCTCTCACTGGCCCCTACCCTTGCCTCCCCCAACCGACCACTTACCGCTGCCACTAAACTGTTTTCTGTGATGAAGGTGATGGCAAGGAGCGGCAGTGTTTCAGAGGCCAGAGTCACAACACTAAAGGAGAGACGTGTCAGCCACATCGCCACCTCCTGCCCGCTGCTCTGTGCCTGGCTGCCCCAACCCCACCCCTACCCCACATCCCTACTCACGCCATCTTCTTGTCGGCATCCGCCAGGCACACAGTGCTGTCATGGCTGACCCAGGCCACACGGCTCCCACTGTCTGAGAAGCAAACACCATGCACCCAGCCGCAGCTGCTGCTGGACTCAAACATGAGCTCCCCAAAGGGCATTTTGGAACCCCAAGGTGTGGGGGCTGGCCGCTCCTCCACCTCCTTGATGTAGGCTGAGAAGATCCTGTAAGGGGGAAGTGAAAAGGAGGAGGCCAGAGAGATGGCTCAGTGGTTAAGAGTATTGGTTGCTCTTGCAGAGGACTCAGAATCAATTCCTAGCCCTACTCACATGGTGGCTAACAAGCATCTATAACTCCAGTTCCAGGGGATCTAATGCTCTTTTCTGGCCTCCACAGACATGTTTTACAAATAGGCAAGCAAAACACTCATACACACACACACACACACACACACACACACACACAAATAATAAAAGAGCACTTGCTCTTGTAGAGGACCCAGATTCAGTTCCCAGCACCCACAGAGCGAACAACCATCTATAACTCCAGTTCCAGGGGATCTGATACCCTCTTCTGTTCTCCATGGGCACTGCGCACATATGCTACATGTAAACATATGTAGGCAAAACACTCATACACATGACATAAAATACAACAGCAAAAAAAGTGGGTGAGTACCAAAGACCAGCTTCCCACCCACCAACCTAAAGCCTCGTGGGATGCCAGCCCAAGATGTCCAAAGGAGCCTCTGATGCCTACTGTTTCCCAAGTGAGGATTCAAACACTGGAGGACAGGGATGCAGTCTGCTGGAAGCTGGGAAGAGATGAGATTCTCTAGCCAAGGGAGAGTCTGGTGCTCGGTCCAGAAGTGAAAAATAGCAGGGTGAGTTTTGCTACAGCTTATCAGTCATTCACACCTTAGTAGGAAAAGGTACACACCCATTTGTTCCCCTTCAGACAGAAATCAGGAAAACTATAGGGTGCAAGGTTCTAATGAGACAGGAAAGGAGGTTCAGAGGGACCCTGCTGACAATCAAGCTGTGGCAAGGGGCATGTCTCCCTAAGACTCCACCCTCAGGGCTGGCAGGCCACAAGGTGATGCTGAAAGTCTCAAGCCCAAGGTCACCTGCTGGTAGCAGACAAGGAGCTGGTCTGGAAGGAAGGACTTGGGGCTCCTGCTCCGCCCCCGAGTCCCTATGCTGGCTTGGGTTCTCCCTCCAGGGTGGCCGAAAGCTCACCTGCACTTGAAGTCACAGGAGCCCGCAGCCAGCAGCACGTTGTTGGGGTGCCAGTCGAGGCTGAGGACAGTGGAGCGGATGGGCTTCTTGATGTGCTTGCACACCCACCTGGACACCAGGATGAAAGACAGGCAAGTGGGCACCACAGGCCTCCATGTCCTGGGATGTCCACCAGTGTCTTGGGTGAGAAGAGCTGATGTACTGGGTCCCTTCTGAGGTCAGAACTCTACATCTTGTCACCATGAACCACACAAGTTCACATGGTTGCTAAAGGCCAGGGTGGGATTTGAACTCTTGGTTTCTCAGACTCAAACTGTTCCTGACCTGGGAGATAGAAGGGGGATGAAGGCATGACTGGGCCACGTGTGGTGATACATGCCAATAATAGGATCCTTAATTCAGGACTAGTCGGCTGAACAGCAAGACCCTGTCTCAAAATATCAACACTAGGGTTAGAGTTATGGGTGATGTGCTCGCCTAGCATTCATGAAGTACTGGGTTCTGTCCCCAGCACCACTTAAACCAGGAGTGGTGGTGCATGCCTGTAATCCTAGAACTCAGAAAGATAGAGGCAGGAGGATCAAAAGCTCAAGGTCATCCTTGACTACATGGGGAATTTGAAGTCAGTCTGGGCTATAGTGAGACCCTACCTTAAATCAAAAATTTAATAAAAGTGGCCAGGAGTTTGTGAGTGGCCCACTGGGCATCGTGGTCAAGTGGTGAGGCAGTGCACAGGGTTGTGGGAAAATCTGTGGCAGTATGCACACGGCATGAAGTGGTGTCACCAGAAGTGGGGAATGTGGTCTGTGTAGCTGTTATTAACGGGTCGGGGCTGTGGGATCTCAGATAGTTCATAAGACCCTTAGCCTCATCCATGAGGCTCAGAGGATACGTATCCCTACAATCATGGGAGCAAGAATCCTAACATTGCATCTGATGTGTTCCACGGACATAGTGGTCTTCCCATGCCCCATAGGTCCTGGGCCTCAGCCAGCAGCCCCCATGTGCTCCATCCTGGGTCCCTCCCAGCCTTCTCAAGTCCCAGGTAATCACCCACCAGTCATTCTCCTGCTCGAAATAACAGATGGAAATGACACGGGAGCCACTGCCCACGGCAAACTTGTTCTCATTGGGGGCCCAGCGCACACAACGGGCAGCACGGTTGATTCTCAGGATGACCAGTGTGGGCTTCCACGTATGGCCCTTCAGTGTCCACACATAGGCATTTCGGTCTGTGCCACAGGTCACGATGCGGTTACTCTCAGGGGCCCAGTCGATGCCTGTGGAGTCAGGTCCAGGGACAGAGGTTTGAAGCCATCCAAGCTAAAGTGGCCATGCCTACATGTCTAATGTGGGGCCAGGGACTGAACCAGGGGTCTTGCTAAACAGGTGCTTTACTACTGAGCCACACCTCTAGTCCTCACTGGGGGATTCTAGGCAGGTGCTCTAACACTGAGCTATGCCTTCAGGCCTTCACTGGGGGATTCTGGTCACACACCACAGCTGAGCCACACCCCCAGTCCCTCACTGGCATTCCCATTCCCTAATAAGCATTCTTTTATCCTGTTTCGATCCAGTGTTATTTGGAACGACTCTAGGGGTGACTACTGTGGTGTAATAGGCAACATGACAACTCCGCAAAGCTATCACCAAACATTCTTGGTAAAGCCAAGAGCAGGAAAGAATTCTAGTAATGCTGACTTCCTGGATTAAACCTCTCCTGATGCCCACAAACTTTTATTTTTCAGTAACATGAACTAATGTAATCTCTTTATAACCTAAGACACTTAGGTTTTTTTAATTACACTTGTTTTCCGGGGGGAGGGGCAGAGGGAGGTGCCACAGCTTGATTATGGAGGTCGGGGGACCGCTTTTGGTAGTTGGTTCTTGACTACTGTGTGGGCTCTGGGGACTGAACTCAGGTCATCAGGTTGGCAACCAGTGCCTTTATCCACTGAACCATCTCCTGGCTCCTAAGCCACTTTGAATCAGGGCTGTTTTTGTTGCAACCTAGACTATTTAATCTAATATAGCAGATAGGTAGATGGCTCCATCTCATCCTGCCCCTGGCCTCCTTACGACAGCGTGGTCCCGGCCAACCCGACCCACCTGTCACCTGCCCGTTGTGCTCCTTGAGCTCGTGAACCTTGGTCCACTTGGCGCCACTCTTTTCGTAGATGTGTACCTCATGGTTGTTGGGGCAGATGGCGATCTCTGTAAGGGAGACAGGCGAGGGCTTATGACCGAGGCAGGATGGACACCCACCCTTCCTACCACTGCTCTCTACCAGTAATGCAAGACCTAGGCTGTCCTCTGCCTGAAACATCATGGCTCTTGCTGGGCCTCCCCACACCTGTACCTATCACTCCTCACTCTTTTATTGAGACAGCGTTGCTCACATAGCCCGGCTGGCTTCAAACTTACTATGTAGCCACATGACCTTGAACTCTGGCTCCTCATGTCTCCACCTCTCTAGTGTTGAGATTACACCTGGTTTCTGTGGTGCTGGGGATGGGACCTAGAGGTCTGTGAATGCTGGGCAAGCACTCTAGCATCTGAGCCACAGTCACAGCCCCCTTCCTTCCCCCATCACCCTTCCCCTCAATGTCACTCTTTCCTCTTTTTTTTTCTTTCCACTTCCCTTGTTTAGAGTCTGACTGCATTAGCTCAGGCTGGCCTCAAATTCCTCAGGCTAGCCTCAAATCCTCCTGCCTCAGCATCCTACATTATAGGATTATAGGTGTTCACCACAAGGGCCTGCCCTCTGTGCTTTTCTTCATAGCTCCCTCTACCCTCTAGCATGGTGGGGTCCTGTTCTAGGACGCCCAGCCTGTCGTGTCACCTCTCACCATGCCAGGCTCCTGTTCCAGAAGCCCCAGCCTGTCATGTCACCTCCCAGCTCCCACCATGCCAGCACCTGTTTTTCTACCTACCCTACCTGGTCAGCTCTTTGTCCCTCCCCCTGGAGCACCTCCCTTAAAGCATGAGGACCTAGGGCACAGAGTCTGGCTGCACCCCACCCTTCAAAGCAGCCTCACTACCCTGCTGTCCCATGTGCCCCCAGCTTGTCCCTGGTTCCAAGAGGCCATCTCCCAGGAGTGGGCACTCACGTGTACGATCCTTGTTCCAGGAATGGCAGCTGATGGGCTCCACTAGGAAGCTGTGGTAAGCCATGAATGCTCAGCTCCTGGGAACAAAATCCAGGTCAGCCAGGCCCTGGCTGAGACTGGGCACCAACTGCCCTCACAGGCTCTCCACCAAACGTTGCCTGTTTCAGAGGGGCAGCCATGGCAAGGAAGGGCAGTCAGGGCCATCCTGGTCTCCTGACTGGCTCAGCATGTTGCATCCTCTCCACCAGCCTCAGTTTCCCTAAGCCCAAGAGGGCTGGTGTCACAGTGTGTCTTAGGCTCCAAAGAGTAAATGGTGGGCTGGGCTGGAGGCAAAGACACAACATGAGTTGGGGGCTGGGACCCTGAGCTCTGCAGACCTGTCTCTAGTTGCTTGTGCCTCACTTTCTTCCTGGTGTAGGACCCCTCTCCCATCCATAACAACATGAAGCTTAAATGAAATAGGGGCTGGAGAGCTGGCTCAGCAGCTAACAGCACTGCCACTCTCGCAGAGGACCCGGGTTCAGTTCCCAGCACCCACATGGAAACTAACAACTACTCTTGACTCCGGGGGATCCAATGCCCTCTTCTGATCTCTGCAGGCACTGCACATACAAATGTACTTA
>NW_008360015.1:2333832-2387059 GCF_000622305.1 Nannospalax galili | reverse complement strand
TATACACGTGGGCAAAAGTCACACACACACACACACACACACACACACACATATAATTAAAAAAAAAACAAAGAAAAATCAACAGGGCTAGGGATGCAGCTCAGTTGGTAGAGTGCATTCACAGCATGCTTGAGGCCTTGGGTTCCATCTGCATAGACCAGGTGTGGGGACACACACCTGTGTTCAACATCATCCTCATAGTGAGTTCAAGGCCACCCTGGAATATGTGAGGCCCTGTCTCAAAATAAGATACAGCAGGAGCCCGGCGTGGTGGCACACGCCTTTAATCCCAGCACTCCAGAGGCAGAGGTAGGCAGATCTCTGTGAGTTCGAGGCCAAGTTCCAACAAGCCAGGGAGACCCTGTCTCAGAAAGACAAAAAAAAAAAAAAAAAAAAAAAAAAAAAAACAACAAAAAAATGATACAGCACAAACCGGGCATGGTGGCACACGCCTTTAATCCCAGCACTTGGGAGGTAGGGGCAGACCCATCTCTGTGAGTTTGAGGCCAGCCTGGTCTACATAGTGAGTTCTAGGCCAGATGGGGCTACGGGGAGACCCTGTCTCAAAAAGACAAAGGAGAAAAAATAAAAAGAGGGCTCATGGTACTGCGCCCTGTGCAGTGCACTCCCCAGTGGGCCCTGCCACCCTCTGCTCACTTGGCTGAAACCTCCTGCTTCCAGTTATGGTAGGCCTTTCTAGAAAGTTCCTGAGGTGCCATAGGACCTGTGTGCCAATCGGAGGCAGGACTGTCAGTCCCCACTGACTAGACTGGGGCCACAGCAGATCCTCAACTTAAATCTGCTGTGGGTGAGGGGGTGTGCGTGGACATGGCTCAGGGCCACATGCCCACCTAATTCAAGACTTGCACATGCAAGCACACTTTCGGTGTGTGTGTGTTCATGTGTGGAGGCAGAGGAAAACCTCAGGTGTCCTACCATGCGCCTTGTTTTGTTATTTAATTTTATTTTACGTGTACAAGTGTTTTGCCTGTATTATGCCTGTTTATGTACCAGAAGAGGAGACTAGAGGCAGGCACCACAGTGCTGGGAACTCAACTTCTACAAGAGCAGAAAGTTAATTGCAAAGCCATCTCAATAGCCTCCACCTTGTTTTTGGTTGTTTTTGAGGCAAGGTCTCCCACTGCCCTAGTACTTCCCAAGTCAGCTAAGCTGGCTGGCCAGAGTCCCAGGGATCTTCCTCCTCAGGACTGAGATTGCTAGTGTGTGCAACCAGACTTGGTTTTTTTGGTCTTTTTGAAACAAGTTCTCCCTGTAGCCCCAGCTGGCCTGGATTTGCTATGTAGACCAGGCTGGCCTCGATCTCACAGAGATCAGCCTGCCTCTGCTTCCCAAGTGCTGGGATTAAAGGCGTGCGCCACCACGCCCAACTAGGCTTGGCCTTTTAAAAGATGTTCTTTATTATTTATTTTTATTTATCTATTTAATATTTTTGTTTGTCTGTTTTTTAAGACAGTGTCTCCCTGGAGACCAGCTATCCTGGAACTTGATCTCACAGAGATCTGCTTGCCTCTGCCTCCCTAGTGCTCAGATTAAAGGTTTGTGTCACCACCTGGTCTTCATTATGGGTTTGAGCAAGTGAATGCAGTACCTACAGAGGCCAGAAGAGGGCGTCAGATTCCTGGAGCTGGAGCAAACAAATGCCGGGACCTGAACTCAGATCCATAACGGCAGTATGCACTATTTATTAACTGTAGAGCTGTCTCTCAAACTCCACACCCAGCTTTTATGTGCGTTCTGGGGATCAAACTCAGGCCCTCATGCTTACAAAGCAAGCACTTTATGGATTGAGCCATCTCCCCAATCCCAGCATGCCTTGAATGCATGTGTGCATGCTGTGCCCATGGGTGCACTTAGCTTGGATGTGCTCCTGCATACAGCAAGCACATGCCCCAGCCACTGCTTCTCTGAGGTCCTGTGAACAAGGTGCTCAGGATCTGGAAATGCCACCTTGGTGACCTCAGCTTAGCCAGCAGCCTGATGGGGATCTCCCAGCCAGGGCCACCACAGGAAACACATGACCGACTCAGCAATAAACTGTACTTCAGTGTGACCAGCTAAGGCAAGCCACTTCCAAAGCTCAGGCTCTGATTGGTTTCTGTACTGCAGTGAAACCTCATGACCCCTTTTCCCTATGGCAACCAGTAAGAAATGCTGGGGCTACAGCCTGTGTGAGAATTCGAACCCAGAGCCAGACTTCCCGGTAACTGCTGGGACACTCTTCACGTGCCTGGCCACATCTGACTGTGGAGATGAAATAGCTGCACCCAGCAGCAGCCCCTTGTGTCCTTAGTGGATAATTTGACAACTTGGGGAGCCCTGACCCCAGTTTCCTAGAGCCCAAAGGTTGTGCTGGAGAACAGTAAGAAGCTGGTAAAGACAGCCACAGGCATAAAGTGACTAGGAGCCAGTGAAGCTCGAAACACATCTACCAACCAATCACATTTTAGCACTAGTTCAGACAGCACCAGTACCTTAAAAGGGGACAGGAGAGAAGCGGGTGGGAAAGAGGAAGACTCATTTCTCCTCTACTAACTTCTGAAAAGCAACCAAACCAGCAGGGCCCAGGCGATGATTCGTCTTCCAAACGAGGACCGAGAGTTCTGGCCTGGCTCTGCGCGTCCTGTCTGTGTGGTCAGACCTAGGAGGGCTTCACACCCTGCCCTGGCTGCCTTGGACTTCATCATTTCCAGAGAAACCTCTATCTACCAGAGGGGCGGGGTGGGGAGTGCCACCCACAACCTGCCAGCCACCTCAATGTAAAAAGTTCACAGAGAAGGGTCTGGAGAGATGGCTCGGCAGTTAAGAACACTGGCTGCTTAGGACCCGAGTTCAAGTCCCAGCATCCCCATGGCAGCTAACAACCATCTGTAACTCCAGTTCCAGAAGAAAGGACATCCTCGTCTGGCCCCATGAACATTGTACACACCATGCACTTACATACATGTAGGCAAAACACTCATGCAGATAAAATAAAAATAAATTCAAACTAAACTCTATTAAAATGTTTAAGTTATTAATTTATAAAAACTATGTATGTTATTCTCTCTTTTTTTGAGACAGGGTCTCTCTATAGCCCCAGCTTGTAGACCAGGCTGGCCTCCATCTCACAGAGATCTGCCTCCTGAGTGCTGAGATGAATGGGGTGTGCTACCACACCAGACCAATACATGTTATTCTTAGAAACTATATTGGTATACACACATTTTGCTTATAAGTTTGGCTGGGTGTGTGTTTTGTTTTACATTTTATATGTATATTATTAAAATTTTATTTTTAAAAAATTTAAATAAGGGTCTAGAGAGATGGCTCAGCAGTTAAGAGCACTGACTACTCTTACAGAAGACTCGGGTTCAGGTCCCACCACCCACGTGGCAGCTGACAACTGTCCCTAACTCCAGTTCCAGGGGATCTGACACCCTCTTCTGACCTTTGGGGGCATTGCAGGACATGGGTGCACTTATACACATGCAGGCAATACATTCATACACATAAAATGAAAATAATATGCCGGGCGTGGTGGCGCACACCTGTAGTCCCAGCACTTGGGAGGCAGAGGCAGGCGGATCTCTGTGAGTTCAAAGCTAGCCCGGTCTACATAGTGAGTTCCAGGACAGCTGGGGCTTACAGGGAGACCCTGCTTCAAAAAGACCAAATAAAATAAAATAAAATAAAAAATAAAAAATATTTTTTAAAAATTTAAGCCCGGTGTGGTGGCGCATACCTTTAATCCCAGCACCTGGGAGGCAGCGGCAAGACCACTTCTCAATAAAAGAACTGGGTCTGCCTCTGCCCAGTGCACCTGCTGTCAGACCTCAGTCCACTCTGACCTCTGTTCTCACACTCCCGTAAATGTTCTTGTATATTTTGGGGCACTGGGGATCAAACCCAGGGCCTTGGGCACCCTAGACAAGAGGTCTACCCCAGAGCTAGATCCTGAGCCACCCCATCCATCAGTCAAACAAGAGACCAGAGGGAACTGTGAAACTGGTCCTGCCCCCACTAACACCCTGGAAACAGGAACCTGGGGAAGTGTGGAGCAAATGTCCTGGCTGGCTAGAAGCCAGCTCCTTCAGCACAGGGCTGGGTATCTTTGTTCTCCCAGGAGCAATGCCCACTCAGGGTGCTTCACACCAGTAGATTCAAGGCTGGGTGAGGCAGGGTGGTAGACAGTACAAGGGCTGACCTCCTTGGGAGGGGTTGTTTTCCTTCAGAATTCCTGGCATGTGCATTCAATGGTGCTTTGAGTCTTGAATGTGGACAGGGGTTTCTACCTTAACAACACCAAAGACCATGAACTAGGGTATGCAAAAAATTTGTTTTTAGACAGATTCTGAAACTGCATAGAGGCACAGGCCATTAATTCAAACACACTGGAGGCTGAGGTGGGGGATCAGGACTTGGAGGCCAGTCTGGGCTACCTGAGAAATTTGTCTCAAACTTTTTTTCTGTGTGGAACTGGGGATGAGATCCAGAGCCCTGTATATTCTAGGCAAGTGCTCTACCACTGAGCCACACTCCCAGCCCCTCACTGGGGGATTCTAGGCAGGGGCTCTACCACTGAGCCCCACCCCCGCCCCTCCCTGGGGGATTCTAGGTAGGGGCTCTACCACTGCGCCACACCCCACCCCCTCACGGGGGATTCTAGGCAGGGGCTCTACCACTGAGCCCCACCCCCGCCCCTCCCTGGGGGATTCTAGGTAGGGGCTCTACCACTGCGCCACACCCCACCCCCTCACGGGGGATTCTAGGCAGGGGCTCTACCACTGAGCCCCACCCCCGCCCCTCCCTGGGGGATTCTAGGTAGGGGCTCTACCACTGCGCCACACCCCACCCCCTCACGGGGGATTCTAGGCAGGGGCTCTACCACTGAGCCCCACCCCCGCCCCTCCCTGGGGGATTCTAGGTAGGGGCTCTACCACTGCGCCACACCCCACCCCCTCACGGGGGATTCTAGGCAGGGGCTCTACCACTGAGCCCCACCCCCGCCCCTCCCTGGGGGATTCTAGGTAGGGGCTCTACCACTGCGCCACACCCCACCCCCTCACGGGGGATTCTAGGCAGGGGCTCTACCACTGAGCCCCACCCCCGCCCCTCCCTGGGGGATTCTAGGTAGGGGCTCTACCACTGCGCCACACCCCACCCCCTCACGGGGGATTCTAGGCAGGCGCTCTACCACTGAGCCACCCCCCAGCCCCTCACTGGGGGATTCTAGGCAGGAGCTCTACCACTGAGCCACACCCCAGCCCTCCAGAAACACATTTTGAATGTGGCTGGGTGAACAGCTTCCACTATCCATTGCTCTGACAAGAAATGTGCTCTGTTTCATCATGCCGATTCACAAACAGGGAGGGGTCATCTGTGCTCCTGATGAACTGACTCAGTGGTCAGAAAAGCTTGGAAATGTGAATCATAGGAAGGTCCTGTCTGTGAATGAGGAGGGGAAAGGGCACAGCTTCCCTCCAAAACCAGCTAGTCCAAGCTGCTGGCCAGAGAAGGACCCTCTTCCAGGTCTCAGGTCTCAGCTCCACAGCGTGCTGGATTTAAACTCTCCAGGTGGGTGTGCATGGCATCACACACCAGTGATGCCAGGACTCAGAAGGCTAAGGCAGGAAGGTCATGAGTTGGGGGGCAGCTTGGGCTTCATAGAAAGAACCCGTTTCAAAATAATTATTAGGGGTGGGCACGATGGCTCAGAGGGTAAAGGTGCTTGTTACCAAGCCTGAGGACCTGAGTTCATTTCCTGGAACCCACATAATAAAAGGAAAGAACTGATTCCTGCAAGTTGTCCTCTGATCTCTACCATGCTGTGTGGCATCCATGCACCCACATACGTTCACAAATAAATGAAATTAAAATAAATAGGGACTGGAGATGGCTCATCATTCAGCAGTTAAGAGCACTGGCTGATCTGGCAGAGAATCTGGGTTTAGTTCCCAGCAGCCACATGGTAGCAAACAATCATCTGTAACTTAGGTCCAGGGACTCTGACAACCTTTTCTGGCCTCTTGCAGGCATTGTGGTCATGCGGTCTACTTACATACATGCAGGCAAAACACTCATACACATAAAAATAAAAAATAATAAAACAAAGTAATGGCCAGGTGTGGTAATGCTTGTCTTTCATTTGAGCACTCAACAGGGAGAAACAGGTAGATCTCTGTGAGTTTGAGGCCAGCCTGGTCTACATAGAGAATTCCAGGTCAGGCAGCACTACGTAGTAAGACCGAGTCTCAAAAAAAAAAAAAACAACAAACAAGCCGGGTATGGTGGCGCACACCTTTAATCCCAGCACTCGGGAGGCAGAGGCAGGCAGATCTCTGTGAGTTCAAGGCCAGCCTGGTCTCCATAGTGAATCCAGGACAGCTGGGGCTACAGGGAGACCCTGTCTCAAAAAGACCAAAATAAATAAATAAATAAAAATTTTTAAAAAAAATGGCTGGGCATGGTGGCCTTTAATCCCAGAACTTGGGAGGAGGCAGAGGCAAGTGGAAGGAGCTCTGTAAGATCGAGGCCAGTCTGGTGTACGTAGGTCTGGGGCTACAGGGAGACCCTGTCTCAAAAGGACAAAATAATATGGATCTCTGTGAGTTTGAGGCCCGCCTGGTCTACATAGTGAGTTCCAGGCCAGCTGGGGCTACAGGGAGACCTGTCTCAATAAAGACCACTAATAATATAAATAAAAATCAAACTCTGGCTCTCTCCACACTGTCTGGGTAAAGATGGCTCAGCCCTGCCTCATTATCCAGAAAAACCCAGCCTGAAGGGGGCTCAGCCTGTGTGTGCCTTCCTGCTTCTCCTCCTCGTCTTGGCTTCATGTCCCTGGTTTGGTTGGATTTGAGACTTAAAATACGCAGGACTTGCCTGCAGCTCTAAAGAACCTTGGCTCCAAAGACAGTCCAGGAAGTCCCCGCCCAGCTCAGGGCTGCAGGGCAGCTGCCAGCACTTTTTTTTTTATAAATGTATTAGATAGTGCTATGCCTTGTGTATTAAATGTGATTTTTTTTTTTTTTTTTGCCTTTTTTTTTTTTTTTTTTTTTTTTGTAGGGTGCTAAGCAGTTACTCAACTTCCTGTGGTGGGAAGGAGGCTGGCTGCTGTGAGCAGCCCTTGCTACCCCCAGTTCCTCCTCCCCCAGGCTGCTCCTGAAGTCTCACAGACTGGGCAAAATCCAGTCTAGCAACCCAGATTAAAATAATCATAAAATACTGTCAAATCAGTTAAAACAAAACCCCAGAACATATAAAACATATAAAACCTAGTGCTGGCAGGGCTGTGGAGAAATTCTCAGTTGTTGCTAATTTGTCCTGTGTCTCCAAAGGACAATGTGGTAATTCTCAATTCCAACAATTGTGTAGGAATGCATGTTATGTGAGCTGGACAGATGGCGCAGTGGTTAAGAGCTGACCCATCAGCATCTGTCCAGCAGCTCACAAACACCTCTACCTGGAGTATCTGACGTCTGTGGCCTCTGTGGTAACCGGACTCATGTGTGCATACCCAAACACATATACATGTTAAATAAGATCCATTTTGGTACTGAGAAAACAGACACCAGATTTTGAAAAAGCAAATATATTCATTCAGACCCTCTTTATTAGAACTGTCTGGGCCACAGAAAACAGTCCTTTTTTTCTTGTTTTTTGACACAGGGTCTTACTTTGTATCCTGGTTGGGCTAGGACTCACCATGTAGCTCAGGCTGCCTCAAACTCACAGAGATCTGCATGCCTCGGTCTCCTGAGTGCTGGGATTAAAGGCACATGCCACCACATCTGGCACGAAAACCCTCTTTCTGACAGTGACTGAGTGGAAAAACCAAGATAAACCACATCGAGGGGTTGGAGGGGATAGCTCAATGGCAGAGCACTTGAGGCCTTGACACTAAAACACAGAAAACCCCAAAGCAATCTGAATGTTATTAAGAAAATATGCAGGGGCTGGAGAGACGGCTCAGCGGTTAAGAAAAGTGGCTGTTCTTGCAGAAGACCTGGGTTTGAATCCCAGCACCCACATGTCAGCTAACAACTGTCCATAACTCCAGTTCCAGGGGATCCGATGGCCTCTTCTGTCCTGCCAGGGCATTGGATGACACTGGTGCACTTACATACATGCAAAGATAATCAACAGAAACTTCAGTTTACACAGAAAGAACATGTACATATACATTCATGCGTGAGTGTGCGTGTATGTGTGTGTGTGCACAGTTCACAAGGAGATCAGCGGACAGCCTTGGCTACCAATCCTTGCCTTCCACCCTGTTGGAGACAGGGTCCCACAGCATACTCCCAGGCTAGTTGGCTCAGGAGTTCTGGAGTTGGGGCTCCCCACAGGAGCTGGGTTTGAGACATATACTTGACTTTATGTGGGTTCTGGGGATTTGCACTCAGTACTTTTAGGAAAACCTGACTCATAGGAAGATGGAACTTCCCTCAAAGTCACAGAGTTCTGTTTTGGTAGGCCCGGCTGGCCTGGAACTCCCTATGTAGACCAGGCTGTACTCAAATTCAAGAGATCCACCTGTCTCTGCCTCCTGAGTGCTGGGATTAGAAGTGTGCACCATCATGCCTAGATATCACAGGGTACTTAGCATGGCTTTGAGCCTGGGACTCAGACCCGCATCCCCGCCCTGGGTCAGGTTAACCAGATGGACAAGTGGACGGATGAGGTCAGCAGTGCACACGGCACTATAAGTGTCTGACAGTGTCTTAGCCACACCCAGCACTATAGCCTCTGAACTTGGAAGGTCCCCATTTTCCGGGCAAGGAGCGTTGAGGCCCACACAAGTTAGGCAGTTTGCCTACGTCACGACCACACTGCCTCAGGCCTGAGCAGCCTTGGGAGCTGAACTAGCTCTTCTCCGCCTGGCCCTAGGCTGGCTTTTAGCTAAGGATTCCTGTCCACCGCTCGAGGGCCGGACTGGATCAGTCCGGTCCTGGGTGGCCTGGCTGGGCGCTTCCCCACCACCCATGCCACCGGGCAAGGAGGGGCATCAGTTTGCCAGGCACCCCCTCGAGGTCTGGGGCGCCCCTAGAACCTGGACTCCGGTGGAGGCGGGCACTAAAAAGGGGTGGAGTGACGGGGAGGGGGCGCCAGCTCATTTCCCGGTTGCAGCAACCCGGAAGGCTCGCGGATGGAGAGGGGAAGTGACTGGGCGTGGGGCCCTGCGGCCGAAGTAACGGGGAGACTCGGGGTGCCAGGCAGACTTCGAGGGTGGAGATCGGGAAGCGGAGACCGGACGCGAAGGCTGGGGCAGTGGCCGCCTCGATGGTGTCGTGAGGACTGCAGCCTCCACCTCCCCGCGATTCCTGCCCGCCTCGCGCCCCGCATCCCCAGCATCCCGCGCACCGGCTGCTCGCCGGGAGCCCCATCAGGTCCTCCGCATCTGCAGACTGCCCTCCATTCGTGTCTCACCCCCCAGGTGCCCCTCACCATCGGACATCGCCTCTTGTCCCCTCACTCCCAAGTGGCCTCAGACCCCTCCCCGCACTCACACACCTCGGGGCCACTAGCACCCCCTCACCTCGGACCCTCACCTCGGGGCGCCCCGGCCGCGGACTCTGGACAGTCGACGCGCCGATCCGGCTCTGAGCCCCACGCAGTGCAGCAACCACTTCCTCGTGGGCGGGGGGGGCGGGGCCTCCGGGTTTCAGCCCCGCAGGGACTCGGGGGGCGGGGCCCTCGACTGATGAGGCCCGATCCGAGGTCCCGCCCACCCCCGGGGTATGTGGAAAGTTAGAGCAGATCTACCCGGAAATCGCCAGCCAAGCCCTTAGTACATTCTGGGTGGGGAAACTGAGGCTGGGGGAGCAGCTGGAGGGCGGGAGTCAGTGCTCGGGCCACCAAGAACGCAGTGAGGGGCTTGGAGTCCACAGGCAGGTGACCAAGCAACTTAGAGACCGGTGGGGGCCTCATTCCCGTGCAGGTACCTGTGCACCCCGGGAGCCCAACTGCAGGCCCTGGGCAGTGAAGGCGGCATGGAAGTGGCCAGTGATGCCTGGCCCCGCCCTCCTCATCCTCAGTGTCCTTTTTTTAAAAAGTATATTTTATTTATGTGTATGAGTATCTTGGTGGGCATGTGTATAAGTGCACCATGTGTAATGCCTGCAGGGTCAGAAGAGGGCATCGGACCCCCGGAACTGGAGTTACAGTCATTGTTAGCCACCACGTGGGTTCTGGGAATTGAACTCAGGTCCTCCGCAGGAGCAGCCAGTGCTCTAACCACCGAGCCATCTCCCCAGGTGACCTCTCTTTTCTGAACACGTCTCTCTTTCATGTTACCTACACAGCTTTGCAAGCTACCCAAGTCTCGTGGTGCTCTGGGGCCATCCAGTTCTGACCCTATATGTCACCAACGGAGCCATGACGGGTGGTCAGGTGGATGAGGACCCAGGTAAACACTTCTCAGTCAGCCAGGTGTGGTGGTCTGTCACCAGACCTCCACCGTCACCGTGGCTGGTCTAGGCCTTTGACACATGCTGTTCTTTTTGCCTAGATCCTATGTCCCCCACATTGCCCTCACTGATAAATGCGGTTTTGTCATGCCAGCCCAGGCTGAGTGCCTGTAAGGTCACTTTCCCCTCACCCCTATGAGAGGCCTTCCCTAGACTCCCAACAGTATCCTGTGCCAACAGTCTGGCTCCAGTTACACTGGGACCCTGAGCTTTTCTTTTAGGGGTGCTTGGTGGGTGGGGGGCTAGATATACTTAGAAGCACAGAGCAATTAAGCGCCTGTGGTGCATACCAGCATTTGGGAGGTGGAGGCAAGATCAGGAGTTCAAGGTCATCCTTGGCTACATAATGAGTTCAAGGGCAGCAGAGACTACAAGAGACCCTGCCTCAAACAACAAAATGGGAGCTGGAGAGATGGCTCAGCGATTAAAGGCACTGACTGCTCTTGCAGAAGATCCCGGGTTCAGTTCCCAGCACCCACATGGCACCTGACTCCAGTTCCAGGGGATCTGACTTTCTATTCTACCCTCCAGGGGCATAGCATGACATGGGTGCACTTACATACATACAGGCAAAATATTCATACACATAAAATAAAACTAAAAAGTAGGGCTGGAGAGATGGCTCAGTGGTTAAGAGCGCTGACTGCTCTTGCAGAGGACTGGGGTTCAGTTCCCAGCTCCCACATGGAGGCTAACCCTATAACTGCAGTCCAGGAGATCCGACTCCCTCTTCTGATCTTTGCAGTGCAGTACACTTAAACACATGTAGGCAAAACCCTCATACACTTAAAATAAAAAATAAATAAAAATCAAAAACGAACAAACGCATATACAGAAAATGGGCAGGCTCAGTGGTTAAATGTGCCTGCAGGCAAGCCTTAAGGACCTGAGTTTGAGCCCCACAACCCCATGATGGAAGGAGAGAACTGACTTGCTCAGGCTGTCCTCTGACCTCCACACACATACTGTATGTAGTGCACTTGAGCTCCCATGCACACACACAAACATACACACACACTGAATAAATAAATGTAAGTGAAAATTTTTATTTAATTTCTATTTTATGTGTATGAGTGTTTGCCTGCATGTGTGTTAAGAATACCACGTGTGCAATACCTGTGGGAACCAGAAGAGGGCTTTGTAATCCCTGCAACTGGAGTTACAGATGGCTGTTAGCTGCCTAGTGGGTGCTGGCACTGTTGTTGAGTCCCTGGCTTCCCATCCCAGCTCAGCTCTGTGAAGGCCTAGGGTATGGCCCCAGGAGGCCTTGAGTGATCTAACTCCTTAAGCTTGTGGCGGTATCCCCTGGCCTAGACTCCTGACTAAGATGACCTGTTGACTTCAGTGGAAGAACAGAGCCAAAGCCAGGACGCTGGATGGTGACTCATCACAGAGAATTCCTTCCAGATGGGCTGCAGAGTGAGCACAGAGGGGCACTGCCCTCAGTCTCCAAAACACAGCACCAAGGAAAGACCAGAGCCCAACCCTGACTGGTCACCTTGAGCCCAAGCTCCCTTCAAAAGGGTTCCGATACATGAACCAGGTTATTTGTAATTTTTTTCCCTCCTGTATCCCAGTTGGCCTGGAACTCATTATGTAGACCAGGCTGGCCTCAATCTCACAGAGATTTGCCTGCCTCTGCTCCCAAGTGCTGGGATTAAAGGTATGGGCCATCACATCTGGCAACATTTTCATTTTTGGGGTGGTGCTAGACATGGAACTCAAGCCTTGCACATACTAGGCAAGGAGTCTGTCCTGAACCATGCCCTCAACCTCTTATGGGAGGTTCTAGGGAAGCACACTACCACTGAACTACTCCCTCAGGCAGGTGTTCTACCACTGAGCCACACCCCAGCCCCTCACTGGGAGATCCTAGGCAGGTGCTCTACCACTGAGCCATCCTCCAGCCCCTCACTGGGGGATTCTAGGCAGGTGCTCTACCACTGAGCCACGCCTCAGCCCCTCACTGGGGGATTCGAGGCAGGTCTTTACCACTGAGCTACACTCCCAGCCTCTGTCTGCTTTATTGTTAAGCTTACAAAGTTTTTACCTGTTTCTACCTCTTCTTAAAGTGAAAAGGGAAGTGAGGTAGTCTGACATGATGAAACTACTCATAATGGTCATTCACACAGCAGCCATGTTTGTGTGATTTGATTTGCTATTCCCAGGCCCCGTCACGGTGGGAACTACTCAACAACAGCCACAGGATGAATGAATGGGCAAATGAGTGAATGAATGAACAGTCCTCAAAAACTGAATGCAACTCTGGGTCTGCCACTTGCCCTGTGGTATAACCTCAGCAAAGTCACCCTTGTTGTGTGTCAGTCTCTACATCTGTGAAGTAAACGGTTTGAACACCACCCGTCACACCACCCTCACAGGCCTACAGTCATGGTGGGAAGGCTCACAGGACAGGGAAGTACTGTGTTTATATATTGTGTCTCCTGAAGTCTTGTGTGTTATTACATTTTAATTTATTCAGAGCCAGGCATGGTAGTGCATGCCTGTAGTCCCAGCACTTGGTAGGCAGAGGCAAGTGGATCTCTGTGAGTTTGAGGCCAACTTGTTCTACATAGCAAGTTTTAGGCCAGCTCAGAATAGATAGTGAGACACTGTTTCAAAAAACAACAACAAAAATTCTTTTTAATATATTTATTGTGGGAGAGGGCATGAGTGTTACCCACTGAGCCATCTCATCAACTTCATGTGTTTTCATCCTGTTGGTGGCTCTTCTGAGATGTGATTGGATTATGAAGATGCTGACCTCATCAGTGGGTGAATCCATTGAGCTTTTAGCTGACTGGGCTGCTAGGACCTAGGGTCTAGTTGGAGGAGGTCAGTCACTGGGGGAAAGCCTTTGAAGAGTGTGTTTCATCCTGATAGTTCTCTCTCTCTCTCTCTCTCTCTCTCTCTCTTCCTGGCAGCCATGAGGTGAGCAGTTCTGCTCCCTCCACCCTCTGTGCTGTGATGCTGTGCCTCACCACAGGCCTATAGCAGTGGGGCCAAGTGACCATAGACGGAGACCTGAGAAGTCATTAGCCAAAACAAAGCTTTCCTGTGTATGCATGTGTGTGCCCATGTGTGTGGAGGTACAATGTGTGCATGTGGGGGCCAGAGGTCAACCTCAGGTGTCAGTCCTCAGGCACCATCCACCTTGTGCTTCTAAGACAGGGAGGGTCTCTCCCTGGCCTAGAGCTCAATAGTTAGGCCTGTGAATTCCAGGGACCTGCCTGACTGTCTCCACCTCTCAGCGCTGAGGTTATAAGTGCACACCACACACCACACCTGTTTGCTTTCGCCATAGTGGGTAGCATTTGTTTTTTTTTTTTTTTTTTTTTTTTTTTTTTTTGGCTACAGGGTCTTGCTATGTAGCCCTAGCTGGCCTGGAACTCACAAACTCATAGAGATCCACCTGCTTCAGTTTCCTGAGTGCTGGGACTTACAGGTGTTTACCACCCTGACCAGCATTAAGTTGCTTTTGTCAAAATTTTGTCACAGAGGCAAGGAGTCTGTCCTGAACCATAACCTTCCATTATCCAGGCACAGAGATTAAAAATTAACACAGGAGGGGCTTGCAAGATGGCTTAGACCGGAAAGGTGCCTGGTGCCAAGCCTGGTGATCTGAGTTTAACACTTGCAGTTCCCGTGGTGGAAGGAGAGAACTGATTTCTTTAAGTTATGCTGACCTCCACGTGTGTACTGTGGGGTGCACCCCTCACATGCACACAGTAAGTAAATAAAAATAGAACTGAAAACAAACACAGGAAGTACACCTCCGATTTCAAAGCAACAGGAGGTATTTGAAATGATTCCCTCAAGAGACAGTTTGCCCTCCCTGGCTCTGCCCTCCTTCCTCCCTTCCTTCCTAGCTCTCTCCCTCTCCCTTCCTGTCCTCCTTCCCTGTCCTTTTCTCCCTCTCTGTCTCTCTCAGGGTCTATGCCAGACTGTCATCCCAGAACTCAAAAATCCTCCTGCATCAGCTTCGCTAGTGCTGGGACCTCAGGCAGGCAAGTACCATGAAGTTTTCTGACCTTCAGGAAGCAAGTCTTTGAGGGAGGGCTGCTCAGGGATTTCACCTGGAGTTCCCGGAATCAGTTGGACAGCTCTCAGTCTCTTCCTGGAATCTGCACAAAGTGCCCTGAGGCAACGCTTTGCTACCCCATTTTTTCTGCATCTCTGATTTCCAAGAAATGCAGCCTCATGCGGGGTTAACTTGGGAGGCGTCAGCCCTGTGGGGCTGGTACAGCATCTTCTTCCATTATCCAGGCTCTCGATGGTTCAGCATCTTCTTCCATTATCTTGCTGGCTCTCAGCTCCTTCCTCCCCCTGTATTAGCCTTGCTGCCTCCTGGACACTGCTGACCTCAAGCAAGCAGTGGACTGGTCTAGCAGTGGGAGGCTCAGGAAGAAAACCTTCCCCAGGAACTCCCAGAATAATCTTCCTTTTGTTTCAACACCCAGAACAAGGACCTCCAGACCAAGAGATCACCCAGTGATAACTTAGCAGGAGAGAAGGTAAACCACAGTGCCCAAAGCTTACCAGCCAGTGTAAAATGGTTAAACCCAAGAGGGAGGTCTACAACACTCAGCCCATCCCAACCAGTCCTCTGGAAAGGCACTCAGTCACACACTCACCTTCTCAGTCAGAGCTCTGTGCCTTTGTAATTGGGAAATTCAGCTCTACAGTGAAACCCTCCAAAGTGCTCCTTTAGGAGGTCTAGAGCTGGGTGTGGTGGCACATGCCTTTAGTCCCAGCACTTGGGAGGCAGGGGCAGGTATCTCTCTGAGTTGGAGGCCAGCCTGGTCTACATAGCAAGTGCCAGGTCAGCTGGGGATACAGGGAGACCCTGTCTTAAAAAAAAAAAAAAAACAAAATAAGCAAAATCAAAACACAAAGAAGAAGGTTCAGAGCCGATATGGTGATGGTGGTGAACACCTTCAACCCCATTACTCAGGAGGCTGAGGCAGAAAGATCTTGAGTTTCAGGCTAGCTAGCCTGGTAACAGAGCAAAATGCCATCTCAGAAAAGTAAACAAAATAATAGCAGTAATAGCATATAAATAACTAGGAGGCTGGAGAGGTGGCTCAGCCATGGAGTACTTGCTGCTCTTGCAGAGGACCTGGGATTGGTTCCCAGCACCCATACTGGGTGACTCAGAAGGCTCTGATACCATCTTCAAAACTCCACAGACACTGCACAGAATACAAAAAAGTAAAATAAAAAAATGTACATACATGTAAATGGCTCAGGCTGAGGATACAGCTGTGGTAGAGCTAGTCTGATACATGTAAGATCCTAGGTTTGAGCCCCAGTTCTGCCAGAAAATTAGTATTAAAGTAAAAAAAGAAACTCTCATCACCAGTGGGACATCACCTGCTTCGAGGCTTGGATGAGCTGAACTGGGCTGACACTAGGGCATGTCCATTTCTAGCCTTGTCCTGCAGCTCGAACGCTCACTGGCTACCACTGGCGTTCTCAAGAGCTCCTTTTCCATTCCCCTTTCTGAACATGAGGTCTTTCATCCTTATAGTGTGGCAACACCTACAGAGCTGTTGTCAGCAGTCAATGCTCACCTCAGTACGTTCAAGTACACAGGAGTTCCTGCCATCCGGGGTGCAGAGGGGACACCACAGCACAGGGAGTGACTGAGGCAGGGCCACCAGGTCAGCACCCAGGTACTAGGATCCTCTTTTGGAGACAGAGTAAGGCTTGCCATGAGTCATAGAAAGTCACATTAATCTTTTGTAAGGATCGCGTTCCTGTGAGTCTTCTTGGTAGTACCCAGGGGGGCTGTTAAAGTGCTGCTGCGGAGTCTGGGGCTGTGGCTCAGTGGGTTGAGCACTTGCCTAGCATGCAGAGCTCTGGGTTCTAACCTCAGCTCTGAATAAACCAGCTGTGGTGGTAGGAGGATTAGGAATTCAAGGTCATCCTTGGCTACAGAGTGAGTGGCAGGCCAGCCTGGGATACATGAGACCCTGTCTCAAAAAACAACCCCCCCCCCCATAAAATTGCTGACGTTTAAGCCGGGCGTGGTGGCACACGCCTTTGATCTCAGCACTTAGGAAGCAGAGGCAGAGGGATCTCTGTGAGTTCAAGGCCAGCCTGGTCTACATAGTGAGTTCCAGGACAGCTGGGGCTACAGGGAGACCCTGTTTCAAAAAGACCAAAAAAAAAAAAATTGCTGATGTTTGTCCTGAGCAGCGCAGTCAAGACATGGCCACACTCAAGGCTACTACAGATCAACTGATTTTGTTTTTGGGAGATGGGCTCTGGCTATGTAGTCTTGGATGGCCTGTAATCCACTCTGTAGATCAGACTGGCCTCCAACTCATGGTGATCCTGTCTCAGCCCAAGTGATTTTGCTACACATTTAGATTGGTATCTAGAAAGATTCTCAGCCTTGCATTTTTCAGTATATTTAAAAAGATTTAATTCTAGCCGGGCATGGTGGCTCACACCTTTATTCCCAGTGACTGGGAGGCAGAAGTGGGGAATCTCTCGTGAAATTGAGGCCAGTCTGGTCTACATAGCAAATTCCAGGCCCGCTATAGCTACAGGGAGACCTGTCTCAAAAACACCAAAAAAAAAAAAAAAAAAAATTATGTGTATACATGTATTGCCTGCATGTAAGTGTACCCATGTCATGTCGTACAATGCCTCCAGAAGACAGAAGAGGCCACTGGATTGAAGGAGAGTGCCCCTCAGACACCCCTCCCTGTCCTCTGAGAAAGAGCTGCCCTCCGCCTGACTCGAAATCCCCTAGATTGTTCGAACCCTTTCCTGGTACATCTGTTTATGGTTTCTATGGAAATGGTCCGGGGCAGAAGAGGAAGAACATTCTGCCCCAGGTAAGCTAGCCAGTGGCTGTATAGGTTAAGGCTCTGGAAATCAGCCCTAGATTGTTCGAACCCTTTCCTGGTACATCTGTTTATGGTTCCCATAGAAATCCCCTGCTCTGCAGTTGTTGTGCTTAAAAGCCCTGAGTTTCCAAGGCTCTAGGTCGCAGTGAAGCACCCAAGCCTGCCTGTGTCCCTGGCCAGTCGATTTCAATAAAGCAGTTAAGTTCTCTTGAGTCTCAGTGTCCAAGTGGTCAATTCAGACCAGAATTTTTCAGACCCCGAACAGGATCCCCTGCAAATGGAGTTATGGACAGATGTTAGCTGCAATGTGGGTATTGGGATTCAAACCTGGATCTTCTGCAAGAACAGTGTTCTTAACCACTGAGTCATCTCTCTAGCCCCATTTATTTATAATGTAGATTTTTATTGAATTTTTGTGAATTTTATACATCTTAATATTTAGAACCCCTTCCCTATCCACACCCTCTATAATCCCCCTACTAGATTTCATTATGTTAAGGCCTATCAAGTCAAGCTTATATACCCAGATGCCCCTCAGTGAGTTCATCCATTGGAGTCTCGTCAGCCTACCTAGCATCACTCCCTTAAAGAACGGCAACTCTCCCTCATCTAGCAGTAATCAGTTGCCAACTGTTTCTTGGCTAAGTTTGGGGCCTGCTGCCCATTTCCCAGTTCTATGCTGGGTTTCTGTCTGAGTTTGCATAGGTTTTGTGCATGCTGTCACTATTGCTGTAAATTCATATGAGCAAGTTCCCAGAGGCCTGGAAGACTGTTTCCTTATGGTCATGTATTCACCCTTTTTTTTTTTTTTTCTTTTTCGGTCTTTTTGAGACAGGGTCTCCCCGTAGCCCCAGCTAGCCTAGATAGAACTCACTATGTAGACCAGGTTGGCCTTGAACTCACAGGAATCCACCTGCCTCTGCCTCCCAAGTGCTGGGATTAAAGGCATGCACCACCATGTCCACCAGGGACAATAGTCTTAAGATAGAACATTCCTCTTTCCTCTTCTTATTTGTGGTGCTCAGAGAAATGGGGACGCAGGGCAGACCTGAGTCCTCCAGGCAGGCTCTAACTGGCTCTACTGTTCAGTGGAGGTGGGTTTCTCTTAAGACTTATCAGAGTGCATTTTGCAGGACTGCAATGCTAAGAGAATGGTCAATGAATCGCCCTACCTCACAAGAATGCTCCGTTATGTTTTGTGTGATAAGGTAGCACTATGTAGCTCAGGTTGGCCTTGAATTTGCAATCCTTCTGCCTCAGCCTTTAGAGTGCTGGGATTATAGATGTGTACTACCATGCCTAGCTCAATAAATGGCTTTTCATTTAAAATAAAATTTTTATGTGTATGAATGTATTGCCTGTATGTGTGTAAGTGCACCCGTGTCATGCAATGCCTGAGGAGATCAGAAGAAGGAGTTGGATTCCCCTGGAAGTGGAGTTAAGGACTGTTGTTAGCTGCAATGTGGATGCTGGGAATTTAACCCAGGTCCTTCGAAAGAGCAGCCAGTGTGCTTAATCGCTAAGCCATCTCTCCAGCCCCTAGTTTTTGTTTTTTGAGACAGGATCTCCCTGCAGTCCCAGCTGGCCTTGAACTCACAGAGAGGCCTGCCTCTGCCTCCCAGTGTTAGGGATCAAAGGCGTGTACCACCATGCCCAGCTTTAATTGTTTGTTATTATTACTTTTTTGGTCTTTTTGAGACAGGGTCTCCGTGTAGCCCCAGCTGTCTTGGAACTATGTAGACCAGGCTGGCCTTGAACTCACAGAGATCCGCCTGCCTCTGCCTCCCAAGTGCTGGGATTAAAGGTGTGTGCCACCACACCTGGCTCTAATTGTTTATTTTTATTTTATGTGCATGAGTGTTTTGCCTGCATGTATATAAGTGCACCCATTGTGCAAAGCCTGCAGAGGCCAAAAGAGGGTGGATCCTCTGGAACTGGAGTACAGACTGTTGTAAGTTCAAGGTGAGCCTGGTCTACAAAGCAAGTTCCAGGTCAGTTGGGGCTACAGGGAGACCCTATCTCAAAAAGAACAAAAAAAAAGAAACCAAGATCTAAGGCCATATCTAAAAATGAACACATTTACACATTCAGGATTTTTATTTGCATTTCTGGCAGACAAGTTACACACACACCCTTCACCCTTTCCTTTAAGTTAGTGTGACAATTCTCAGTAACAAACTACTTAAAGAGAAGCTTTGGTCAAAATGGAATGAAATACCAAAATCAAAACAAAACAAAAGGAAAACAAAACAGAAAACAAACCACTGCCTCCTTTAAAACCAACACTCTCACCAATGATACCCAAACGAACACACAGTTTGCTTGATCCGAGGTGCAGTGTTTCCATGGGGCCTGCGTTCCTCGACACCACGTGAGGCAGAGCCGTGGTCAGCCTGCTCCTCAAGCTGGATGGCGGAGACTCGCTCGGCTTCACATTATCCGGAGGCCCTGGATCGAGGACTCTAGGGTCTTGAGAAAGGAGGAACATTACTAGGGGAACTAGCCACCTGTTTCCCCTCAGTTTGTACTGTAGCCCCTCTCCTCCCTGATGGGCACACAGACCCACCTGCAATGACCCAGATCCCCGTCTCCAAACTTACCCTGCTCTCTCCCTGCAGAGATGTCTCTGCCCACATTACCCAGCTCACAAGCTCTGGGTCCACACCTCAGTCCTTTTTTTTTTTAAAATTTTTCTTTTGTCTTTTTGAGGCAGGGTCTCCCTGTAGCCCCAGCTGTCCTGGAACTTACTATGTAGACCAGGCTGGCCCTGAACTCAGAGATTTGCCTGCCTCAGCCTCCTGAGTGCTAGGATTATACACCCAGTTTGCTGTTGATTTTAGTGTGTGCAGGTATATGGTCACTGGGTATTTTATCACTCCCTGCCTTACTCCCCTGAGACAGGGCTTCTTACTGAACCTGGAGCGTATAGTATATTTTATTTTGTTGGTTTTTTTTTTTTTTTTTTTTTTTTTTGGCTATGGTGCCAGCCAGCAAGCTCCAGTAATCCTCCCATCTCTGCCCCTTCCAGCTCTAGGACAAGAGTTACAGGCACATGTCCACACCCAGCTTTTTACATGAATACTGAGATCTGAACTCAGGGCCTTATGTTTGCCAGCAAGCACTGTTGCTCACTGCCCACACCTCTTTTTTTGGAGACAAGGTCTTATTCTCTACCCTGGACTGGCCTCAAACTCAAAGCAATCCTCCTGCCTCAGTCTCCCAAGTGCAGGGATTACAGGTGTGAGCCCCATATCCATCTGTGTTTATTTTAAAGATTTACTGTATTTTTAATTGAACAATTGTATGTTCATGCGTGTGTGTCTGTGTGGATATGTGCATGTGAGTGCAGGTGTCCTCAGAGGCCAGAGGAACTGGATCCCCTGGAGTTGGAGTTAGATAGCTGTGACCACCAGATATGGGTGCTGGGATCCAAACTCAAGACCTCTGCAGGAGCACTATTCACTCTTAAGTGCTCAGTCATCTCTCCAGTCCTATCCACTATGTTTAGTACATAAATGAGTGTAAACTAGAAAAATGTCTATACAGAGAAATGTAGGCTGCTGCCCAACACAGTGCCTGCTTCAACAATGCAATTTATTCTGGGGAATAAATGAAATCTAGGAGACACCAACCCCCCAGGGAGGATGGTAGTCCCCAACACAGAAGGTTCTGGGACCTGCCCTCCTGCCACGCATGAAAGCTAATGCTGTAGTTCCAGGAGAGAAATAGTTCTCTCAGGAAGAGTTTGAACACAAACAAGATTTGAGCTAGAACTGTGGGAAAGCCTTAGAATCAAGGGCTGGGGAAGCTCAGTGTGCTAGTGCTTGCCTAGCACATGCAAGGCCCTGCGTTCCATCCCCAGCACTGCAAAAAATAACCACCACAAAGAAATACCTTGAAATCCCAAATTGTCATGGCTCCATCAATACCAGTGGTGCAAAATTTGCGACAGTCTTGCTTGTCCACCTCATAAATAGACACTTGACTGAAAGAAAGCAGAATCAAGAGATTGTGAAGTCTGTGGCAGAAATGAACCAGCCCTCCTGTCCAACAGCATAAGGGACCCTAAAAGAAACCAGCTAACTATCAGCTCTTCAATATTAACTTGTCATCAATATTAGGCTGCAGCAATGAGTCAGAAAACATCCCAAAGAGAGCATGGGGGCTCACAGCTGCAATGCAGCACCTGGGAGGTTGTAGCAGGGTTCTAGCTTGGGCTACGTACTGAGTTCCACCAGCCAGGGTTTCATAGCAAGACCCTGTCTCAAAGAAAGGGTAAATGGGAGCTGGAGAGATGGCTCCACGGTTAACACTGACTCTTCTTGCAAAAGACCTGGGTTTGAATCCCAACACCTACATGGCAGCTAACAACTGTCTGTAACTTCTGTTCTGGGGATCCGACAGCTCCTTCTGTCCTGCACTGCAGAACACGGGTGCACTTACCTACATGCAGGCAATACACTCATACACATAAAAAAATATATATAAAAAAAATAAGAGCCGGGTGTGGTGGCGCATGCCTTTCATTCCAGCACTCGGGAGGCAGAGGCAGGCAGATCTCTGTGAGTTCAAGGCCAGCCTAGTCTACATAGTGAGTTCCAGGACATCTGGGGCTACAGGAAGATGTTGTCCCAAAAAGGCCAAAAAAAAAAAAAAAAAAAAAAAAAGGTAAATGAGGGAGGGCTGGGATGTGGCTTGGCTGGCAGAGTGCTTGCCTAGCATGGGGCCCTGGTTCCATTCTCAGAACCACATCAACAGGGCATGGTGGACCCAAAGTCCAAGGTCACCCTCAGTTATTACAGCAATCTCACATCTGCCTAAATATAGTAAGTCCGAGACCCACCCAAGCTACATAAAACCCTGTCTCAAAAACAAGAGAGAAAGAAGTATTCTAATGGAGTTTACTGCCAGATGTCAGAAAAAGAAGGGAAAAAAGTTAAGAGTGAGCTGGAGGAGGATGCTGGCTCACAGTATGTGGATAAGCAGGTGGGAGCAGCTTGTGGGTGAGACCTCAGCAGTGATGCTGATGGGACACAGGCAATGACTGAAGTCACTGAAGTCAAATGTCCCCAACAAACTCTCTCAATTCACTTCCCAGAGCAGCTGGAGCACAAGGCTCAGAGCCCTCCTTGCTGTTTAAAATTAACCATTATGGGGATGTGGGTGTGGCTTGGTGGCAGAGTGCTTGCCTAGCAAATACAGGGTTCTGGGTTCAATCCCAAGTCCAAATAAACAAAAACAAAATTAATCATAAATGTCAGCAGCAGCCAGACACTCCCCCAGATTCCAGCAGAGCAGAGGGACAGAGAAAGAGACAACCTATGTGAGTCAATTATCTGGAAAGCTTTCAAGGTCAAGTCTATACTATAGTTCAGACGATGTTTTTTTTTTCTTCTTGGAAATAACCAGACTGCAGGTAGTTCCTCTAGGGAAGGATAGCAGACTATGGCACTACAAACTACTTTTGTACAGCTTGTGAACTGAGAATGGTCTTTCCATATTTATTATTTTTTAGTCTCCCCCACCCCCAGGCCTGCTCCCCTACCCCTCCTTCTAAAAGACTTTATTCATGAGTGTTTTGCCTGCATGTATGTAAGTGCGCCCATGTTGTGCAATGCCCACAGAAGTCAGAAGACTGCTTCAGATCCCCTGGAATTGGAGTTATAGATAGCTGTTAGTCACCAACTGTTAGAACTGAATCCGGGTCCTCTGAAAGAGCAGCCAGTGTTAACTGCTGAGCCATTTCTCCAGCCCACACCACTCCCTTTTCTGAGACAAGGTCTCCTTGGTAGCCCTATCTGGCCTGGAACTCACTATGTGGATCAGGCTGGCCTTGAACTCACAGAGCTCCACCTGCCTTTTCCTCTAGAATGCTGAGTTTCAAAGAATGCACCATCATGCCCAACTTCCACCCCTCCTTTTTTGTTTTTGTGGGGGTTTTTTTGCTTTTTTTTAAGACAGGGTCTCCCTATAGCCCCAGCTGGCCTCAAACTACTATGTAGACCAGAATGGCTTCAATCTCACAGAATCCACCTGTCTCTGCCTCCTGAGAGCTGTGGTTTAAGGTGTGTACCACCATGCCCTCCCCCACTCCCTTTTAACAACATCTATTTGTTGAGTGTGTGTGCCTATATACAGACCAGAGGACAACTCTCTGGAGTTTGTTCTCTTCTTCCACCATGTGGGTTCTGGGGATTAAGCTCAGGTTGTCAGGTTTGGTGGCAAGTGCCTTTACCCACTGAGCCATCTTGCCAGCCCTTTACCAATACTCTTGTCCCAGGCTCCCAAGTACTGGGATTACTGGCCTGTGCTCCCATGGGCATCATAAGAAACCTAATTCCTGCACATAATGGTGGACCGTGCAATGGGCCTGAGCTTCTCTAGTAGAGGGCACACTCGGGCATGGCTGGTCCGAACTGCAGAATGACTAGGTGGTCATTCTGAGCTGAAAACAAGACTTTAGCAGCTAGGGAATACAGGCCTACCTGTTTTCAGCCCTGCAGGGAGGCTGGGGCCTGCAGTACACAGGGCTTTGTAAGATGCAGCAAGACAGAGGGCACTCTGGTTACCTAACCACTTCTCTACAGAAATCCAGTGCCCAGTTCCAGGGGCCCCGGGGCTGGAGGCACCTACGTGATGCTGTTCTGGTGCAGCGTCTCCAAGGCAGTGTTGCGGTCCTCGGTTGTGGCCCTCTTGTCCATGTTGCGGAAGCGTTCCATGGCAGACATGTTGCGCTGGATGCTCTGTTTTGGAATGTCTAGCTTGGAGACAAAGGTCAAGCAGCCACGGTCGTCATAGTTAAAGAGCATTGGGCAGCAGTCATGGCCCTGAAACAAGAGGTCAGTCAGCCTTGTCACAGAGCACATATTGTTTCTGGCCTGGAGACTGCACGCAGTACACTACAAGGAGGAGGAGATACTTACAGCAGCAACCACGCTGTTCTCCGAGACAAATGACACACTCAGGAGTGGCAGGAACTCAGTTTTCAGAGTTGAGACCCTGAACATAAGAGCACTTGTTAGGCTGAGTGGAGCTGCCCCACACAGCATCTTCACAGACAGCACAACAAAGGCCCCTTCTCAAGAAGTCTCTGCAGTGCTGGCCAGCACTTCTAAGGGCCCAACCTCTCCTTGGGGAATTTTAAGCACGAGCTGACCCTAAAGTGACCTTCACAAACTCAGGCCTGTGGACTGGGGATGCACAAAGCCCTGGGTTTGACCCCTAGCACCCCCCCAATCAATCACTCAATCAATCAAATAAGAGTAAAGTGCGAACTGGAGAGATGGCTCAGCAGTTAAGAGCAATGGTTGCTCTAGCAGAGGACCTGGGCTTGGATCCCAGCACCCACAAGGTGGCTAACAACTGTGTGTAATCCAGTTCCAGGGTCATCCAATACCCTCTTCTGGCCTCTGTGGGTATTGCACACCGGTGGTACACTTCCATGCAGGCAAAACATTTGTACACATTAAAAAAAGAGAACATCTTACTTTATAAAAAAGGTGGGGTACTTTTTACTTTGTGTGCATGTGTCAATGCGTGCATGTAACCTGGGAAAGGTTCTCACTGAACCTGAAGCTTGCTGCTTTGGCTATGCTGGCTGGCCAGCAAGCTGTCACATCTGCCTGTCTCTGCCTCCCAACACTGGGCTTACAGGCACATGTGGTCATGCCTGGCTTAAAAGGGTGCTGGGGATTTGAACTCAGGTATTTCTGCTTATGCAGCAAGTGCTCTGTGGCTGTTTGAATGAGAATGTCCCTCATAGGCTCCAAGTATTTCAACTCTTGGTCCCCAGTTTGTGGTGCTGTTTGGGTAGGGTCATAAAACCTTTAGGAGGCGTGGCCATGCTGGAGGAAGTCATCATTGAGGGTGGGCTTTGAGGGCACATGGTCTCATCCCACTGCAGCCTGCTTCCTGTGCCTACTTAAAGATCTGAGTGCTTAGCTTTCTGCTCTTGATGCTCCTGCGATGCCTTCCTGCCCTCTAGATGCTTATCCTCTGAATTTTTATTTTATTTTTTTATTAAGAGATTCATTGCAAGGAATTGGCTTATGTAATTATGGGGCTGACTAGGCAAGCCCCAAATTTGAAATCCACAGGAAAGGAGGCTGGGACTCTGGGGAAGAATGTCTGCAGGACAGTCTCCTTCAGGGAAGTCTCAGCTTAGTCCTTTCATCTGATGAACCAGGCCCACAGGGGTCATCTGGGACATTCTCCCTTATCAAGGCCAGCTGACGTCAATGCCATCCACAGAACACCCCACAACAACACTGGATTAGCACATGAGCATCAGTTTGGTCATCCCAGGCTGGTGTAGTTGGAAGGGACTGAGTGACCACAGAGGCTTAGGGAGGGTCCTTTCTCTGCTCTGGCACATACATACACTTGGCATGATATGGTTCTATCCCCTCTGGTCTCTGCCAGGCCAGTCAGGTTTGCTAGCTTCAGTGATGCTTAACAATCTGCCTGCCCCTCTGCCTTGGAGGCGAACCCTCTGGAATTTTAAGTCCAATAAACTCTTCCTTCTATAAGTTGCTTTGGTCATGGTGTTTTATCACATCAACAGAACAGTAACTAATACATGTTCTTACCCACTGAGTCATCTCTCCAGGCCCAGTGATGCATTTTTGAAAACTAACTGCTACCAGGCAGATGGGGCATGCCTCTGCTCTGAATTCCAGGTCAGTCTGAACTACATAGTGAGCTTGACGACAGACTGGGCTACAGAGAGTTGGACAGCAGATGCACGAATACACACACACATACACACTGTTTCTGTCTCAGGAGACCCCTTGAGTGGATACTGGATGAAAGGGCTAATAAATAGGTCATGTAAAGGGGCTGGAGAGATGGCTCAGCAGTTAAGAACACTGACTGTTCTTGCAGAAGACCTGGGTTCAAATCCCAGCACCCACATGGCAGCTATCAACTGTCTGTAACTCCAGTTCCAGGGAATCTGACAGTCTCTTCTGTTCTCTGCCGGCATTGCATGACATGGGTACACTTACCTACATTCAGGCAATATATGCATACACATAAAAATAATAAATAAAATATTTTAAACATAGGTCATTTAAAGCCTGTACTTTATTTTCCATCTTTGACTTTTGCTTCTTGAGGTATTTATGTTGGAGAAGGGGAAGGGTGGGAGCTCAGAATCTGACTTACAGAACTGGAAAAGGCAGCTTGTAAGTCAACATGAGTATGAACAAGTATATGTAATAGTAATAAGCATGCACTAGGGGCTGGAGAGATGGCTCAGTGGTTAAGAGCACTGGCTGCTCTTGCAGAGGACCTGGGTTCGATTCCCAGCACCCACTTGGCGGCTATGAACCGTCCTCAATTCCAGTTCCAGAGGAATCTGAAGCCCTCTTCTGACCTCTGCGGCACTGCACGACACAGGTGCACTCACATACATGCAGGCAATACACTCCTATACATACAATAAAATAAAACAAATAAAATATTTTTTAAAAAAGCAGGCACTAAAAACATTAAATGTTATCGTGGCCTACACAAAATCAACACTCCTCTCAAAGAATTTTTTAATGTAGCTGGGTATTTGTTTTGTTTTGTTTGAGACAAGAGTCTCACTATGTAGCCTAGCTGGCCTGGAGCTCTCTATGTAAACCAGGCTGGCCTGGCTTGGTGCATACCTTTATTCCCTAGCACTCTGGAGGCAGAGGCAAGCCAATCTCTCTGAGTTTAAGGCCAGCCTAGTTTACATAGTTCCAGGCCAGCTGCGGCTACGGGGAGACCTTGTCTCAAAATTAAAAAAAAAAAAAAAAAAAGTGTGTGTGTGTGTGCGTGTGTGTGCATGCAAATACCTTTTAGAAGACTTAGCAAATTTTATTATTTAAAAAGTTTTTACATTTACTTTGTGTACATATACAACAGTGTGTGTGGAAAACAACCCATCAGAATTGGTTCTCATCCCTTATAACATGGGCTCCACTGATCAAACTCATATTGTCAGGCTTGACACCAGGCACCTTTACCTGCTGAGCCACCTCATCAGCCTGGCTACATTAATTTTCATTTCATTTCTTTATTTTATTATTTCTTTTTTGGTCTTTTTGAGACAGGGCCTCCCTGTAGCCCAAGCTGTCCTGGAACTCACTATGTAGACCAGGCTGGCCTTGAACTCACAAAGATCCACCTGCCTCTGCCTCCCAAGTGCTGGGACTACGGGTGTGCGCCACCATGCTCAGCTTATTTTTTTTGAGACTTGGTCTCTTGTATCCCACACTGGAGCACACTATGGCACCAAGGATAACTTGAACTTCTGTTCCTTCTGCCTTCACCTCTTATTTTTTTAAATAGTTTATTATTATGTGTGGCAGATGATGGGGGGAGGCACCTAGGTGCCATGGCATGTGTGTGGAGCTCAGAGGACTCTGTGGAGTCAGTTCTCTCCTTTTAACTTTAGTGGGGATTGAACTCTGGTCACCAGGCTTGCACAGCAAACACCTTACCAAACCATTGCCTCAGCTTTCACACTTTTGGTATTTTGAAGGTCTCACTATATAGCCCACGCTCAAAGTCACAGTGTAGTCTAGGTTGGCCTCAAACTCGTGATCCTCATGTCTCAGCTTCCTGAGTGATAGGATTACAGGCCTGTACCACCATACCTGGCTTATAAAACCACTTTTATTTGGGGGGCTGAGCAAGATCATAAACTTGAGACCAGCCTGGGTTACACAGTGAGTTCCAGGCCAGCCTGGGCTACACAATAAGACCCTGTCACATCTCTAACATGGTGACCTTTCACAAAAGAATTTCCATAGTAAACTCAGCTTTTCTGTTTCCACACAGAGAGGCCACTTTAGAGGCCTATCACAGGGAAGGCCCTTTAGCTACCAAAGGAGGAGGGCTCCCCAGGAAAAGACCAAGGATTCCTGGGAAGAGAAAGGCTCCAGTCGTCTTCCTCTGGCTGCAATGAGCAAGTTTACTCTGCTGTCTGATAAGGTGCTTCTAGGCTCAGCAGGTGGCCCACCCACAAATGAGTCACTACAAATCGGGTTCTTCCAGCAGGCTTCACACAGGGGCAAGGGACAAAGGAGGTTGTATTCTGACCACAAAGAGTAAGGATGGATCTTTTTCTTGGTGGTAGTTGGGAAAGAACCCAAAGTGGTACGCATGCTAGGCAGGTACTCTATCACTCAGCCACAGCCACAGCCCTGGTCCTTAAGTTTTTGTTTTATTTTATTTTAATTTTATGTGTAAGAGTGTTCTGCCAGCTGGGTGTGGTGGCGAACACCTTTAAGTCTCGGCATTCAGGAAGCAGAGGCAGGCGGATCTCTGTGAGTTCAAGGCCAGCCTCGTCTACATAGCAAGTTCCAGGTCTGCTGGAGCTACAGGAAGACTCTCAAAAAAAAGTGTTTTGCCTGCATTTATGTAAGAGTACCACTTATGTGCAATGCCCAGTGGAGGCCAGAAGAGGGTGTTGGATCCCCTGCAACTGGAGTTACAGATGACTGTTAGTCCTCTGCAGGAGCAGCCAGTGTGCCTAACGGCTACTGAGTCATCTCTTCAACCCCCACCACCCCTTTTTTGACACAGGGCCTCCCTGTAGCCCTAGTTGGTGCAGAACTCACTATGTAAACCAGGCTGGCCTCAATCTCACAGAGATCCATCTGCCTCTGGCTCCTAAATGCTGGGATTAAAGGCATGTGCCACAACGCGATCCAGCCCCCTTTAGAAAAGATTTATTTTTATTTTATGTGTTTTGTTTGCATGTATGTAACTGTACCACATGCTAGCACTGTCCTTGTTTTTTTGAGATTGGTCCTCAGTATGTAGCTCAGGCTAGCCTCAAACTCATGATCCTCCTGCCTTTACCTCCTGAGTGCTGGGAATACAGATGTGCCACCATGCCTTGCCTGGACCTCTGTTAAGGGATGGTGGGTGACCATGACATGATGTAAAGAACTGAGAGTAACAGACTGCTGTAGGGTGCTATCCTCCAAGCAAATCAGCCATCATCTTCCTCATTGCAGCTCTGACTACCTGTGAGTGACCCTGAAGTCCTGCAGGACAGCTGACCTTTCCTCACAGGAGGAGGTGGATCAGGACCTCATCGGAAGAGTCTAGCCACCCACCCTGCACCTCCCAGCCAGCTGCATGGGATTCTGCCCTAATCTCAGTGGCCTCACAGTCTTGGAAGGTGCTAGAATGTATAGTGTAGTGTGTGAAGAGTTACACTGTGTGTGTGGGGGGGTGTTTCACCTGTGTAGTCATGGGGAAGTGTCATTCATACTGGAGTGAGACTTTTGGTGGTATGGCTGCTTCGGGGTCACCCATGCTCCTGTTTGGTAACCTCTCACCCATGCTCTATAAAAAAGTCCAGTAAACCTGCTGCTCAGCCGAGTTGGATTTCAGTGGAATCAATCTTTGCTTTGTCACGGTACACTGTCTGGGTGAGTAGGCACTTGTTCCCATCTCCCCTGGAAAAGGTTCATGAAACACAGACTAACTAACCTGGCCATGTTGAAGGGGCTCTTATTAGTGGCATACCAGAAGGTTTTTCATAAGAACACTACCAGCATTTCTACTAAGAAGTGTTTCTGGAAGAAAGTCCCAACTCCTTGAAATTTTCCAACAGATATTTACATACAATCCCTTAAGTTTAGAGGCAGCTCCTCTCCGTATGATACCTAAGGAAGGGCAACCTCAGTGTGGTCCCCAGCGTGCACCCCCACATTTCACCTTACAAACCAAAGGTGAATACTCACTGCACGCTGTTTGAAGCATCAGCAACAGACACGGTGCTATCATGGCTGACCCAGGCCAGGCGGCTCCCACTGGCAGAGAAACTGACCCCATGTACCCAGCCACCAGTGCCACTGCCTCCAAATTCAGACATTAGCTGACCAAAAGGCATCTTACTGCCCCAGGGTGTGCTGGCTGGCTTCTCATCTACCTCTTTAATGTAGGCGGAGAACACTCTGCAGGAAAAGAAGAAAAAAGCCAAGGAAAACATGAATATTAAAGCAGGTCACGGGCTCCTACCTGAGGAAATCCAGAATGGGAAGAGTCCAGTTTGAAAAGGAACAGAATCTGGGGCTGGAGAGATGGCTCAGTGGTTAAGAACACTGGTTGTTCTTGCAGAAGACCCGGGTTCGAATCCCAGCACCCACATGGCAGCTAACAACTGTCCATAACTCCAGTTCCAGGGAATCTGATGGCCTCTTCTGACCTTCGAGGGCATTGCACGACATGGGTACACTAACCTACGTGCAGGCAATACATGCATACACATAAAGTAAAATAAAAAAATAAAATTAAAAAAAGGAACAGAATCTGATGGACAAGTTCAGATTCAAACACTTTGAGACAGTAGTCTGAGGGTCCCCCAGGCCAATTAAACCTGGAAAATCACTGTCTCTGCTTTTTGGTTTTTTTTTTTTTTTTTTTTGAGACAGTCTCTATGCAGCCCAGCTGGCCTGAAACTTGCTATATAGACCAGGCTGGCCTCCATCCACAGATTTGACACCCTCTTCTGTCCCATGGACACTGCATGTATGTGGTGCACAGACAGACATACAGGCAAAATGTTTATATACATAAATAAAAATAAATCTTAGAAAAATTACATGCAGCTGTGTCACACCTTTAATTCTAGTACTCAGAAGACAGAAGCTGGTGGATCTCTGTGAAATCAAGGTCAGCCTGGTTTACATAGCAAGCTCCAGGCTAGCTGTGGCTACAGGGAGACCCCATCTCAAAAAGGCAAAAAAAATTTAAATAAACAACAACAACAAAAATACATGCTTAAAAAGATAATTGGGCTGGGGAGATGGCCAGTCGGTAAAGTGACTTATACAAACACAATGCCTAGGTCTAGATCCCTGTCACCCATGTAAAAAGCTGAGCATGGTAGCATACACCTGTAACCCCAGCACTGAGCAGGGCGGAGACAACAGTAAGATGCAAAGTGACAAGAGGGAGACCCCCAAAGCCACCTCTGGCTCCACACTTATACATGTACATGCATACACCAAAAAAAACAGGTAATAGGGACAGACACACTAAAGGAAAAGCCAAGAGGCCAGTGAGAAAGAGCAGACCACTCCCTACCCCTGCCAGGTGATGAGCTGGCACCCCAAACTCAGGTCAACTTGTCAGCTTTGTGGCAAGAACAGTGGGAGAGGAAGTGGATGAAATCAGCCTTTTGCTGATTTATTTTTATGTGTATGAGTGTTTTGTTTGCATGTAAGTGTATCATGTGTGTGCAATGCCCGTGGAGGCCAGGAGAGGCTGTCAGAAGAGAGCACTGGATCTCCTAGAACTAGAGTTACAGATGGTTGTGAGCCACTATGTGGGTGCTGGGAACTGAACCCAGGTCCTCTGGGTTCTTCTGAGCATTATACACATGTGGTGCACTTACATACATGCAAGGAAAACACTCATAAACATAAAATGGAAAAAAAAAAAGAGAGACTCCCTAAAAGAACTTGGGGGGCTAGAGAGATGACTCAGTGGTTAAGAGAGTACACTGTTGTTCAGAGGACCTGGGCAGCTCACAGTTGCCCATAACTCTGGCTCCAGGGGATCTGACACTCTCTTCTGGCTTGCTCAGGCATTGTATGTAGGTGGTGCCATGTACCTATATACTCAGGTACAAACAGAAATACACATAAATATATAAATTTTGAAGAAAAAAAAAAAAAAAAAGAAGAGAAGGAGAGAAGGAACTCAGGTGTCCTCCAACCCAACTCCACATGGCAATGGCAACAGGGACTTTAGAGAGTAAGGGCATCAACAAGATGGCCAGTGAGTGTCTCCCGTGTGCCGAAAGTGAGGTATATGCCAACAGGCCCATAGAGTGCCATTTTGTTCTGTGTTCCAAGAGTCAGTCTGACTGGGCAATAGATCACAAATGGCCAAACTACAGAACACAACTAAATCTTCACAGTCAAAACAAAACACATTTGTTGTTCTTCTTTTTCTGTAATACTGAGAAATGAACCCAGGGCTTTGAACATGCCAGGCAAGAACATCACCACTGAGTCACACTCCTCTCTAGGAGATTCTGAGTAAGTGCTGTACCACTGAGCCGTGCCCCAGCTCCTTCACTGGGAGATTCTACACAAGAACTATACCACTAAGCTATATCCCCAATCCTGTTTTGTTTTGTCTTGTCTGTTTTTCCTTAAATTAAACCTTGGGTATTCCTAAATATAAACCCCTGACCGGGTTTTCCAGAAATTTTCCACATAGGTACTAAAGGCAGGAGTATCACAGCTCCACCACCAGAGAGTCAACATGAAGCTGGAATCACTTGCTTTTCTTTTAGCTGCCTCCACGTCCTGAGTGCTGAGATTCAGGCATGTACCATCAGGCCTGATTTATGCAGTGCTGGGGATGGAACCCAGCTTTGGGCACACTAGGCAAGCCCTCCACCAACTGAGTTACAGCCCCGCTAGCTCCTTTTCTAGATCACAAGTTCCTTTCATGTTCCCAGTGCCTAGCACAGAAGCTTACAAAGAAAAGGATCACTATGGGCATCTGTTGACGGCTGAAGAGCAAGCAGCTCAAGTCTGCAGTAAGCATTTGTTCCCACCTGCATTTGAAGTCACAGGAGCCAGCAGCCAGCAAAACATTGTTGGGATGCCAGTCCAAGCTGAGGACCGTGGAGCGAATTGGCTTTTTAATGTGCTTGCTCACCCACCTAAGAGAGCAGAGAAACTAGTTTAGTTTATTCACACACTGTCCCCCCAAACATAAAAAGGTGTGCCATCTGGAATGTGTGCCAGGTAGAAACATGGAGGCACCGTTTTTATGTTGGCCACCATGTATCCTGACAGAGGCGGTACATTTCTGAAGGGACAGAGGAAAGAACCCAATCACCTCTGGCACCAACCTATGAGCTTTCAGAACACATGTAATGCTAATGTTAGGGATGAGAACCAAAGCCTGGTGTGCTGTGGGCATTCCTGTAATCCCAACATGTGGGAGGTAGAGGCAGGACTGGAGGTTCGAGGTCACACTCGGCTACATAGCAAGGTCCAGGTCTGCTTGGATTACATGGTTTCCTCAAAACCCAAAAAACCCTGAAGTTTGAGGGGTGGAGATGGAGCTCAGAGTACAATACTTGCCTGGCACACTAAAATCCTTGAGTTCTACACCTGTACTGCACAGAGCAAACAACGAAGCCCTGAAGTACAAAACTACCTGAAATTTTATTACAATTTACAGTCATTTCTTATTCCATTTTGGGATAATTTTGAGTTGTAAGCTTGATTTCCTTTACAAATCTCCATGAAGCTACAATTTATTCTCTCTTTTTTTTTGAGACAGGGTCTTACTGTGTAGTAAGTAGTAGATCCACCTGACTCTGCTTCCTGAGTGCTAGGACTAAAGGTCTGCACTACCACACCCAGCCTTCTTTAATTAAAAAAAACATAATTTTGTGTGTGTGCACATGTGCATGTCACAACCTGAGTGTGGAGGTCAGAGGACAACTTGCAGGAGTCAGTGCTCTTCTTTCATCATAATGAATCCAGGGATCAAACCCAGGTCAGCAGTCTTAGCAGTAGTACGTGCTCTTTACCTGCTGAGCCATCTCACCAGCCACTCCCACGCCTGCCCCCTTTTTATTATGCTTTTTGCAAAGAGAAACCAGAGCCAAGGAATCTGAAGACTCTTGTATTGATTAGCCTCTAATTCTCTAGTGCCATTTGAAAAGGGTTACTCCAAGTCATGGCACCATATGATCTTAGGAAGATGAGGATGGAGCTTTGCTGAGAGCTCAGGACAGTTTGGGTTACACAATGAGTTCAAGACCAGCCTGGGAGAGACACTGTCTCAAAAAACCAAAACAAAAAACGACACTTAAAAAAAATCTTACATCATACCAACAAACTTTTCTTTTCCATTTTATTTTATCTCTTTTCTTGCTTATTTATGTGTATGGGGAAGGGACTAATGCATACTATGTGAGTATAAGTGTCCAATTTGCTGCTGCTGGAGTTACAGTAGTTATGAGCCATGCAATATGGGTGCTGGGAACTGAACTCAGGTCCACTGCAAGAGTAGCAAGTGCTCTTAACTGCTGAGCCATCTCTCCAGCCTTCTTTTGTTTTTTTTTTTTAAATCACTGGAAACATGGCTCAGTGGTTAAGAACACTGACTGTTTGTGCAGAAGACCAGGGTTCGTACCCCAGCACCCACATGGCAGCTAACAATTTTCTGTAACTCCAGTTCCAGGGGATCCAACAACCTCTTCTGTCTTCTGTGGGCACTGCACGACACAGGTGCACTTACCTACATACAGGCAATACACGCATACACATTAAAAAAATTTACTAAATTAAATATTTTTATCTTATGTGTTTGAGTGTTGTGCCTGCATGTAAGTATACTTGTGAGTGCAATGCCCTCAGAGGCCAGAAGAGGGTGTTAAATCCCCAGGAACTGGCGTTACAGATGGTTGTGAGCCACAATGAGGGTGCTGGGAACTGAATCCAGGTCCTCTGCAAGAGCAGTCAGCTATCTCTCCAGCCTGTACACCTAGGTTTTAACAGTTCCTTCTGAAGGGCAGTTACCATGTGCTTATTCTCTTTGGGAGAGGTTCTCCCTATATGTACAGATCAGGCTGGCCTGGAACCTGCTTTGTAATCCAGGTTGGTCTCAAACTCCCCAATGTTAGGGCTGCAGGGGCGTGCCACCACACCTTGCCTAATGAGCTGTTCTATAGGTAAGAGACTGCACTGAATACACTTCTTTTCAGAGACTACATCTGATACAATGGTGAGGCCCAATTTGCCTACATGGGTGACCACCTCTCAGTGAATAAAAATGGCAAACATTTACTGTGGTTGAAGCTCAGCTAGGAGGAAATGTTTCTTATAAATTTAGAAAAGCTGGAGGTTAAGACTCAAGTTCAATTCCCAGCATTCACATCTGGCAGTTTACAAACTACCTCCAGGAGATCCCATGCCCTCTTCTGGCCTTTATGGACATCTGAACACATGTGGCACACACATAAATGTAAATAAGTCTTTAAAATACACCTCTGAGACTGTAACTCTCATTTTTAATGCAGGAATATTAAAGTTTATCTACTTATTACCATGAACCCACAAATGATTTCTACCAAGCAAAGTTTTCTCAGTCTAATTATTTTTTACACATACTTGAAGGAAAAATACATGTCATAATTCATTTAATATTGCTGAAATTTATACTTTCTTTCAAAGAAAAAGAAGCTCTGAGGTTTGGGCTGGCAAGATGGCTTAGCAGGTAAAAAAAAGGGCTTGCCACTAAGCCTGATGAGCTGAGTTCAATCCCCAGAACTCACATGGTGGAAGAAAACTGATTCCCATAAGCTGTCCTCTGACTCCACACACTACCCTCCAAACACTATGTACACCCCTCCCCTGCCACACAAATAAATAAATGTAATTTAAAAGGTGGGGGAGGGGGGCTGGAGAGCTTGCTCAGCAGTTAAGAGCACTGGCTGCTCTTGCAGAGGACCTGGGTTCTGTTCCCAGCACCCACATGGTAGCTAACAACCACCCGTAACTCCAGTTCCAGGGGATATGACGCCCTCTTCTGGTCTCTGTGGGTATTGAATACATTTACATACATGCAGGCAAAGCACTCAACATACTAAATAGTTTTTAGTAAATGGCAAATGTTACATGGTAATGTCTCCTTTCACCGTTTCTGCGGAACACAGAGAGCATCATTTCACTGAATCAAGTGTACTCTGCTATTTTTAGTAGAACATTAACACTGCCACCTGCTACTGGATCATAATTCCATGTCGAAGGGTGTTTACCATCCATTCTAAATGTGACCTGCTTTCCTACCAGAATGAGTAGGAAAGAGTTGTTAGGAAAAGCTATTTAGCCATGAAACTAACCTCTGTATTTTGATTGGCTCAGCTACTTATATAAAAAAAACAAAAACAAAAAAAACCCCACCAAAACTATGACAGCCTAATTATCCTGAATATGTAAGATTCTAGTGATTTTACTTCAACAGTTTAAACAAGTAAAATGTTCCAAGCTATCAATATGAGTAGCAAATAGGCTCCAAAGAAAGGAAAACATTGCTATCTGTAAGAGACCAGATCTGTTAAACGAAAATGAGAATCAAAAACAACAACAAAAAGCCCTCAGGTTACTGAGACTCTTTCCAGTTCACACGTTAAACATCACAGTGAGAAAACACAACTTCAGCAGCACTGCGGCAACAGCAGTGTCCTGCAGATGAAAATAAGCAAGAACTTAGACAAGTGGGCATGGTGACAGATGCTAACATTTAGCAGGCTGAAGCAGAGGAGCAAAGTCCAGGCCAGCCTGGGCTACAGAACAAGACCCTGTCAAACTGTGGAAGGAAGGGGAGGGAGAAGGAAGTGAAAGGAGGGAAGGGGGAGAATAAAGCAAAGAAGGGAAGGAAGTGAGGAAGCAAAGGAAGAAAACGAGGCAAAGGAGGAGGAAAGGAAGTAGGGAAGGATAGAATTTTTTGTTTTTTTGAGACAGGGTCTCCCTGTATCCCCAGCTGGCCTGGAACGCTCTATGTAGACAAGGCTGGCCTCTGCTTCCCGAGTGTTGGGATCAAAGGCAAGTGCTACCATGCCCAGCTTTATAAGAAGGATGGCTAAATTAAGGAAGGAACAAAGAGGGGAAGGGAAAAGGAAGGAAGGAAAATTAAGCAAAAAGAGTGCATCGGGCCTGGTGGCGCACTCCTTTAATCCTAGCATCTGGGAGACAGAGCAGGTGACTCTCTGTGAGATCAAGTCCCTGTCTCAAAAAACAAAAAACGAGAGAGAGAGAGAGAGAGAGAGAGAGAGAGAGAGAGAGAGAGGTTTAAGAATCGAGTTAATGTGCACATGAGAACAAAAGCATTCCAGTAGACAGAATGGAATGGAGACTGTCAGAGTGAGGAAGGGAGAGCGAGGTTAAGCTGCAATACAGAGCCTCAGCAGGTTCCCAAGGGCACAGCAGTCCTAGTGCAAACCTCCAGAGAGCAAAGAGTACGCAGTGTGCTCACCAGTCATTTTCAGACTCAAAGTAACAAACAGAAATGAGCCGGGCTCCACTCCCCACGGCAAACTTGTTCTCTAGCGGGGACCACTTCACAAAAGTGGCTGCGCGGTTAATCCTCAGGATCACCAGGGTTGGCTTCCAGACGCCATCTTTCTGACTCCAGACATAGGCATTGCGGTCTGCCCCACAAGTGACAATGCGGTCACTCTTAGGAGCCCAGTCAATACCTGCAAGTGAAACACAGGTCATCTGCTACATCTGGTCAATGAAAATGGACTGGGTACTGGCAGGTGAGTACCAGTCATGGGGTGATTCTGGGCTCAGTAGCTTCCTCCCATCCTTCCCCCACTATGGCTACCACTTCACACAAAGCCAAGGATGTTTCTCTCCAAAGTGTCTAGAAGGTCTCAGGATTCTTCTGAAACCAGGTAGAACATAAGTGGGTTTTTTTCTTTTGAGACAAGGTCTCAAGCAGCCCAATGTGGCCCCAAACTCCCTATGGAGCTGAGGATCCTGATCCTCCTGCCTCCAACTCCCAAGTGCTGGAATTACAGGTGTGTACCATCATGTCTGGCTTCTATCTTTTTTTAAAAAAATATTTATTCTAGCTGGGTGTGGTGCCGCACACCTGTCGTCCCAGCACTTGGGAGGCAGAGGCAGGTGGATATCTGTGAGTTCAAGGCCAGCCTGGTCTACATAGTGAGTTCCAGGACAGCTGGGGCTACAGGGAGACCCTGTCTCAAAAAGACCAAAGGGGAAAAAAAAAAAATTAGGTAATGCTTGTTGTGATGATGCGTGCCTTTAATAGCAGCACTTGAGAGACAGAGGCAGGTGGATCTCTGTGAGTTCAAGGCCAGCCTGGTCTGCATAGTGAGTTCCAGGACAGCTGGGCTACAGAGAGACCCTGTCTCAAAAGAACTGAAAAAATTTTTTTTATTGTATGTGTATGAGTGTATTGCCTGCATGTAAGCACATCATATACATGCAGTACCTGCAGGGCCAGAAGAGGGTGTCAGAAACCCTGGAATTAGAATTATGAATAGTTGTTAGCCACCAGTGGGTCCTCTGTAAAAGCATCGAATACTCATAACTGAGCCATCTCTCCAGCCCCCATCCTTTTCCTTTCTTTTTAGAGACAGGATCTCACTATGTAGCCCTTGATTGCAAGGAACTCACTATGTAAGCCAGAATGGCCTTGAACGCAGAGGCCATCTCTGCCTCCTGAGTGCTGAACTAAATGCATGTGCCACCATACTCGGCCCTCCATCTTCTACAATGAAATGGTTTTCTTTGGCATAGTGTGTGTATGCATGTTCAAATGTGTGTGGGCATACATATGTGTGGGCACACATGCTTAGAACCCTGAAGTTGATGGCTGATGTCTTTCTCTATTTCTCTCCACTTTATTTACTGATAGGGTCTCCCCTGAACCCAAAGCTCACCAGGTTCAGCTAGTCTAGCTAGCAAGCTTGCATCAGGGACCCAGCCTTTGCCTCCTGTTAGGATTACAGGCAGCTGCTTGCCTGGCATTTACATGGGCTCTGAGGATTCAAACGCCAGTCCTCACGCATGCATAGCTAGCACTTTATCCATTGAGCCATCTCCTCAGCCAATAAAATGTTTTTTAAAAGTGGAGGTGAGGGGGCTGGAGAGAAGACTCAGTGGTTAAGAGCACTGGTGACTCTTGCAGAGGACCTGGGTTCAGTTTCCAGCACCCACATCATGGCTGACAATTGTCCATAACTCCAGTTCCAGGGGCTCTGACACCCTCTTCTGTCCTCTGTCATGGGTATTGCCTGACATGGGTGCACTTACATACATGCAGGCAAACACTCATACAACTCATATACATTAAAAAAAAAAAAAGTGGCTGGGTGTGGTGGTGCACACCTTTAATCCCATTACTCAGGAGGCAGAGGTAGGCAGATCTCTATGAGATCAAGGCCAGCCTGGTCTATATAGCAAACTCCAGGCCATCTGGGGCTACAGGGAGACCCTGACTCAAAAGACAAAACAATAAAAAAAGTGGTGGAGGTGATCAGGTAGTTAACAACAAGCAATGAACACAGAGAAAGTACTCTAGAACTCTGCCATTTGCCTCACTGTTCTCTGTAGTACTGACTAGTATTACTTGAGTTTCCTTCCAATATTTTAGAAAATCTTCCTAGCTGTAAAAACAACACAAAGGAAACTTCTGGAAGACACACATCCTGCAGCACTAGGACACAGCCTACCTTACTGTCTTAGTGCTTAGTATTTTCACGTGGTCTAGCTTTTGCTACTGTGGCTCATCCTGCCCGCAGGGCAGGTGCAGCGCTTTCCACATTCTCAGTGTGCTGTGTACCACCCAGGCCACAAGTCACTTAATGATTAAAGTCATTTTTCTTTTTGTATGTTTTCAAATTTTCTACAAAGAAAACTCAGTAAATGCTGCTCAGCTTGAAAATTTCAGGCCCACTTTATGAGGCTATTCATTTACAAAGAAGAGTGCTTTGTCTGGAAAGACGCTGAGACCACAGCTCCTTACCTGTGATGTGTCCGTTATGTTCCTTGAGTTCATGGGCTTTCACCCACTGGCTGCCGTTCTTCTTGTAGATGTGCACTTCGTGATTATTGGGGCTAAGAGCAATCTCTGGAAAGAAGTGAGAATGACTGTTAACACATTACCATCAGAAAACCATCACTATCATCCTGCCATCAGAAAAGGGACATGACTGTTGGCACTGTAATTTGTTTTGGGCCTCTCTGTCTCTCTCTTTTCTTTGAGACAGGGTCTCCCTGTAGCCCCAGCTGGCCTGGAACTCACTAGGTAGACCAAGCTGGCCTTGAACTCACAGAGATCTGCCTGCCTCTGCCTCTCAAGTATTGGGATTAAAGGAATGCACTATGGTGCCTGGCCTGCTGGCATTTAAAAAATTTTTTTATGTCTTTTTGAGACAGGGTCTCCTTGTAGCCCCAGCTGTCCTGGAACTCATGTAGACCAGGCTGGCCTCGAACTCACAAAGATCCGCCTACCCCTGCCTCCCAAGTGCTGGGATTAAAGGTGTGCGCCACCACGCCCTGGCAAATTATGTATTTTACAGAGCATTTTTATTTTATTTCATGTGTATGCGTGTATTGCCTGCATGTAGGTAAGTGCACCTGTGTCGTGCAGTGCCCGCGGAGGTCTGAAGAGGCTGTTGGATATCCTGGGACTGGAGTTACAGACAGTTGTTAGCTGTCATGTGGGTGTTGGCATTTTAAACAGAATAGGAAAGCTGTTTTTTTTAAAAAAATTTTATTTATTATTTTTATTTTATGTGTATGCGTGTATTGCCTCCCTGTAGGGGAGGGCACCTGTGTCATGCAATGCCCGCAGAGGACAGAAGAGGCTGTCAGATCCCCTGGAATTGGAGTTACAGACAGTTGTTAGCTGCCATGTGGGTGCTGGGATTCGAACTCGGATCTTCTGCAAGAACAACCAGTGTTCTTAATCGCTGAGCCATTTCTCTAGCCCCGGAAAGCTGTTTTTAAATGGTGGAAAGATGGCTCAGTGGTTAAGAGCAGTAGATGCTCTTGCAGAGGACCCAGGTTCAAGTCCTAACACCCACATGGCAGCTAACAACTATCTGTAACTCCAGTTCCAGGGGAATCCAATGCCCTCTTCTGACTTCTGTGGACATTTCACGACACAGGTACACTTACATACATGCAGGCAATACACTCGCACACATAAAAAAAAATTTTAAATAAATAAATCAATCAATAAATAAAAAGCGGTTTCCAGGCCAAGCATGGTGGTACATGCCTATAATACCAGCACCTGGAGAGGCAGAGGTAGAAGGACTGCAAGTTTGAGTGCAGTGTAGTCTACATAGGAGGTTCCAAGCCAACTGGGCCAACAGTGAGATCCTCTTGAAAAACAAGAAGAGCCAGATGTGGTGGCGCATGTCTTTAATCCCAGCACTTGGGAGGTAGAGGCAGGCAGATCTCAAGGCCAGCCTGGTCTACAAAGTAAGTTCCAGGCCAGCTGAGGTTACAGGGAGACCCTGTCTCAAAAAGAACCACCCCCTCAAAAAACAAACCAAAACCAAAAGAGGGCTGTGGAGATGGCTCAGTGAGTAAGAGCATGTGCAAAGCAAGCCTGTGGATCTGAGTTTGGATTTCAGCACCCACATAAGCTGGTCATGGCCATAACTGTGCTTGTAACTTCAGTGCTGGGGCTTGCTGGTTGCCAGCCCAGCCCCAGGTTCAGTGGGTGGCACTGTCTCAAGGCAGTAAGGTAGAGTGATATAGCAGGGCACCCAATATCCTCATCTGGCCTCCGTGTACACATACATGCATATACTACTCTCTCTCCCTCTCTGACACACACAGACACAGACAGACACACACACAGAGAAAAAGAGGAAAAAAAAATCCCCCAAATCAGAAGAAAGTGTGGTTCTTAAATTTCCCCAAGAATTCTTTTTATTATTCTTTGTGTTGTGTCGGGTAGTCTATCTACTTATTTACTTACTTATTGAGAAGGGTCTTGCTATCAGCTTAGGCAGACCTGGAACTTATCATTCAGCTCAGTGTGGCCTCAGACTTTTACTTTAGCCTCTCATGTGCTAGGATAACAGGCATGTTCCACCACACCTAGAAGCCTTTCATTATTTCAGCCTTTACCTGAAACCCAGCCCACCCCCAAACAAATTCATGGTTCAGGTAAATACATATAAAGGTATCTTTTTTTTTTTTACATTTTAATTTTTTTTGTGTGTGTTATATGTGTGGCTACATGTGTGCGTATGGTGGCGCACACCTTTGGCCCCAGCATTCAGGAGACAGAGGCAGGAGGATCTGAGTTTCAGGCCAGCCTCATCTACATAGTGGGTTTTAGGCCAGCCAGGGCTATAGGAGACCCTGTCTCAAAAAGACCAAAAAAAAAAGAACCCACAAAGTTATAGTGCACACTGTATAAACTTACTACTTAGGCTCAATGTCAAACCTATAGAGATACAGAGTACATACTGGTGATGAATTTGCACTGACACTGCAACACCAATATGACACAATAAGCCTTAACACAAATAACAGAATGTATGAATTCCAGTGGGGGGGGCTATGGGAGGGGAAAATGGGGAAGGGCATATAAAGATGATTAAGATTAAGATGCTCTGTATGAAATACACAAAAACTCAATAATGAAAAAAGAGCACACACTGGCTGCCTAGCACCAGGGACCTGGGGAAACTGAAGAGTGACTGCTCGTATTAAAACACCTGGAATAAGAAGCATTTTAGATTCCAGATTTCAGAGTTTTTTGGATTTTGGATTACTTCTCTTTAGTCTTACCCGTTGAGTATTCCCAATCCAAAACACTAACTGTTCCAATAGTTGCTATTATTCTTTTGCAGTGCTGAGTTTGAACCCAGGAGCTTATTAGGATGCCAGTCTTTCCCAATCGATGGGCACCAGGTCCAATGAGACGCTGTCTCAAAAAATCAGGTGTAGAGTGATTGTGGAAAACACCTGACATCAACCTTTAGCCTCCACATGTGTGCATACACCCACACAAATGTGTCTACACCACACACACACACACACACACACACACACACACACACAGAAACAGCAGCAAAATTCACAGTATACTTACGGGTACGATCCCGGTTCCAGGCATGGCAAGTGATGGGCTCTAGTAGAAACTGATGCAGGGACATGATTCTTAGTGTTTTCAAAGGGCTGAAAGCTGTAAGGAGCAACAGGAAAAGAAGCAGTTAAAGTAGAAGTCAGGCAGCTGTGTTTCAGTGGTCCCAGGGTGAGCTAGCTGAGGGATAAAGGAAACACCGTTTTCCCATGACAAAGAATTCATCTCAATGTCAAAGCTTATCACTTAACCAAACTAGCACTGTAATCAGCAATGCAGAATTGAATTTGTCAAGGTCATTAATGGATTCTCAAATTAAAGGTTAAGACTGGGAAGAATGTGTATTCAGTCTCATGTACTTATTAATTACAAAGGGAAAACCAGACCTTTATAATAAAGACACCTGCAGTCATTATGTTGACCAAGCTTCTCACAGTAAACAGTGGAACAATCTAACCTGACAGGCCTCTCAAGGGAGGGAACAGACACAGATACACAGATATACAGACACACACACAGACACAGACACACATAGTATCACTGATCAGAGTGATTTAATTTTTCATCCATACCACATTACGACATTAGGCTAGTTGTAAGAGTAAAAGGAGACACTGCTGATAATCATGGTGTAAAGACAGGAATGTAGCTCAGAGACACAGTGCTTGTCTAGAATGTGGAAGGCCCTGGGTTCAATACTCAGTGAGCAAAGGAAGAAAGAAGAAAACTGGGGGGTCAAAAGATGGCTCAGTGGTTAAGAGCACTGGCTGCTCTTGCATAAGACCAGGGTTCAGTTCCTAGTACCTCCAATCCCAGGAGATCGAATGCAGGAGGCCCTCTTTTGGCCTCCGAAGGCACCAGGCATACATAAAACACGCAGGTAAAACACTCATACGTAAAAAAAAAAAAAAAAAAAAAAAAAAAGAATAACAGCATGCAAACAGGTTACAGGACTATCCTAGGTAAGTCTTGGATACAACCAATCCAGAGATAAAATGGGAATGCCAAATACTCTAAATGCAATCAAGATCCAGACCTAATTTTCAGTTTATAGGAAATAAAGGGGAAAGGAATTAAACAACACCAGGAAGAAATAAACAGTTAAAACCACATGTAGGGCTGGAAGATGGCTGGGTGTTTAAAGCACTCGCTGTACAAGCCAGATGGTCTGAGTTCAGATCCCCCAAACCTAGTAAAGGCTGGATGCAGTAGTGCACGCCTCTGTGATCCCAGTGTCTAACCAAGAGATGGGAGGTGGTAACAGGGCAATCTTGGGGAGCTCCTAGGCCAGGCAGCCTGGCCTAGGCAGCTGCAAATTACATGAGACTCTGCCAGAATGTGAGGATGGACACCAGAGGTTGTCCTTTGTCCCCCAGGCATGCTGTGTCACAACGTGTGCATTCACACATATCACACTCACCCACATACCCGATGTGTGCCCTTCTACAGAACAACTGGCCTTGACTGTTTTAAAAAGGCAACAGTGACTAGGCTTTGGGGCAAATACCTGTAATCCCAGCACTTGGGAGGCAGAGGCCAGAGGACTGTGAATCTGTACTCTATTTTAGAAGAACTATGAAAATCAAATTTCATAAAGGAAAGTTGATTATAATTATGTTTAAAAATAACCACAAAAATATGTTGTATAATGAGTCTGAATTTGAACTAGATCATTATATAACAATAACAATATGAAACTGTTTTCATTTTCCTAGTTATAATAGTATCGCCACTGGGTAGGAAAAAGTCCTAGCTGTTAGGAGATAAAGGTGATGAGGGTGAAATGACATGTCTTCTGAGATAGGGTCTCACTTTGTAGCCCAGGCTAGCTTCCAACGCTCAATCCTCCTGCTTTAGCCTGAGTACTGGAATTATAGGCATGTGTCATCCCATCCATCTAGACAGAAATTCTGACATCCCCAGGAAATGAATGGAAGAGCCACAGGAAGGTGGTGGGGCATACGACAACACTTAACCCTGACAGAGCAGAAATAAGTGCCAGTAGGCAAGAAAAGAAACTGCGAGAAGAACCTGAACATCAAAAAGAAGTATACCCTTAAACAGAAACATCTCATGTCTTCAACTGTCAAAGGAACACCAGTGCTTCCTACTCCACTCTAAGAATGAGGGCACCCTGCTGGGTGTGGTGCTACACACCTGTAAAACCAGCACTGGGGAAGCAGAGGCAGGAGGATCAGAGCTTACCATCATCCTTGGCTACATTAATAAGTACAAGGCCAGCCTGAGCTACACAGACTGTCTCAAAATGCCAAGAGAAAGAGTGCAAATATTTAAATCATTATTTTTTTCTTTTTACATGTTTAGAAAAGCAAATCGCAGCTCACAAAGAGGCTCTAATTGCATTTGTATTTTAATTAACACATTTACTTTTTTTTTTTTTTTTGGCATGAAGTACAGAACCCAGCACCTTACACATACTAGGCTCCAATTGGAAATTAAAAAAAAAAAAATTCTGGGCACGGTGGCACACGTCTTTAATCCCAGTACTCGGGAGGCAGAGGCAGGTGGATCTTTGTGAGTTCGAGGCCAGCCTGGTCTACATAGTGAGTTCCAGGACAGCTGGGGCTACAGGGAGACCCTGTCTCAAAAAGACAAAAAAAGAAAAAAAAAAAAAAATTAAGTGAATTCAAGTGAGATTGCTTAAGCCAGAAATGATAGCATATGCCTATAATCTCAGCATTCAGAGGAGACAGAGGCAGGCTCTCCCACCATATCTCAGGCCAGCCTGGGCTACACAGATCTTGTCTCGAAACAAAGAGAACAACAAAAAAGGAGAAATTTCCAACAGTTTGAATTTTTAACTCGTCGAAATAAATCTTTAGTAATTTCTAAACTGTGGAGGAAAAGGGACACTATAGGTTTTGACATTAACAGATTTCAGGGTTTGTTTTTTTTTTGTCTTTTTGAGACAGGGTCTCTCTGTAGCCCCAGCTGTCCTGGAACTCACTATGTAGACCAGGCTGGCCTCGAACTCACAAAGATCCACCTGCCTCTGCCTCCCAAGTGCTGGGATTAAAGGCGTGTGCCATCACGTCTGGCTGGGTTTCAGTTTTTAAAAATATTTTAATTATTATTATTTTTACCTTATATGTATAAGTGTACTGCCTGCATGTATATAAGTGCACTTGTGTTGTGCAATGCCCAAGGAGGTCAGAAGAGGGCATCGGATCCCCTGGAACTGAAGTTACGAACAGCTCTTTGCTGCCACGTGGGTGCTGGGAACCGAACCCAGGTCCTCTGTAAGAGCAGCCAATGCTCTTAACAGCTGAGCCATCCCTCCAGACCCACAGGTTTCAATCTTTACTGTTTAGAGGTGTGCGATAGAAATGATGGGGGAGAAGGGGCTGGAGAGATGGCTGAGTTAACAGTGATTATTGCAGTTCCAAAAGACCAGAGTTCAGCTCTCAGCACCCATGACACATGTTCAGTTCACAACACCATGTAACTCCAGCTCCAGGGGATCTGATGCCCTTTTCTGGCCTTCATGGGCATTGCATGTACGTGTATCTACACACATGCAGAAACAGAAATAAAAAGTTAAAAAAAACAATTTTTTTTCTTTTCTTTCTTTTTTTAAAATCTTTCTGAGACAGGGTCTCCCTGTAGCCCCAGCTGGCCTAGAACTTACTATGAAGACCAAGCTGGCCTTAGTCTCAGAGATCTGCCTCTGCCTCCCAAGTGCTGGGATTAAAGACTGTGCGTCACAACGCCCAGCTCTTAATCTTTTTCTTAATCACTTAGTTTTTTCTTTCTTTGGTGCTAGGGAGCCAACCCAGGGCATGTGCATGCCAGGCAAGTGCTCTACCAGTGAGCTACATCCCTGCCTTCCCTCAAGTAGAATCACTCTAATACATGGCTCTGGAGACCATCAGGTAGACCTGAGCTGGAATCTTGGCTTTGACACATACTAATAAGGATACCCTGAGTGAGTCATTCTCCATTTCATCTCTAAAGCAGATCTTGAATAGAGACAGTGAGGCTCCTGGCAGGAGGACTGCATGGAAAGCATGTGAAAATATGTACTACAGGGACTAGCCCAAAATAGATCTATTTGCTACCCCCCTTCTTCCTGACCGAAAGCTTTTCAATAGTCCCTAGAAAGATCCCAGAACTTAGAAACATTGACATAGGCATAAATTCTTGGTCCTATTCCACTGTGAATAGTATTCACAGAAGTTGCAATTTCAGTTCCTGGTCAGGGCCAACTTCAACTCTGATTCATCTAGTTTCTAATCACTCTCCTTACCAAACCCAGCAACACCAGGTGCTCTAACAAGGTCACCACACCCTGCCAACATTCAGCCGGCTTCACTTCCAACTTCCTCAGCAGACCATTTACAACTTCCTTATGCAGGGTTTGCTCTAACAAAGATGAAATACTTAGATCAAAACACTATCACTCCTCCCCCTCTGGAGTTTGAATTTTCCATAAGGATTCTCCTCCAATTGTGCCTAGCAGATGAACTGGAGGTCTCCCAAAAGCTTTGTGGTCTGAAGCAGCTGGTGAGACCCATCCTCTAACAGGGCAACAAACTGATAACTTCTATTTTTAGAGACCTGATAATCCCCAAGCGTATGCAAAACCAAAAGGTTAAATAGAATTGATAAAAAATGGTGCACACAGAACTAGGTCATTCAGTAATCTGGGTGATAAGTAGGGGGAAGGCTCCAAATCCACAGTATGACAACAAATCGCTTTATTTTACTTTTTTGAGACAGAGTCTCCCAGTAGCCCCAGGTGGCCTGGAACTTGCTATGTAGCCAGGCTGCCCTTGAATTCACAGAGATCTACCTGACTCTGACTCTCCAATGCTGGTATTAAAAGCATGTGCCATGGGACTGGAGATGGCTCAGCGGTTAAGAGCACTCACTGGCTGCTCTTGCAGAGGACCTGGGTTCGGTTCCCAGCAGCCACATGGTGGTTGTTAGCTGTCTATAACTCCAGTTCCAGGGGATCTGGATGCCCTCTTCTGACCTTCACAGGCACTGTGATGCACCCACCTACATGTAGGCAAAAACGTTCATATACATAAACAATGGCTAAGTCGGGCTTGGTGGCTCAGCCTGTAGTCCCAGCACTTGGGAGGCAAAGGCAGGCAGATCTCTGTGAGTTCAAGGCCAGCCTGGTCTACATAGTGAGTTTCGGGCCAGCCTGGTCTACATAGTGAGACACCCCCCCCAATAAAATAAAATAAATAAAGACAAATAAAAGACAACCTTCCCAGGATCACTCAACAACGTGGCTGGGATGGGACCTTTGCGGTCTTCTAAAAAGACTCTACGAAGAGCTCAACTTTGATTTGGGGGGAGAGGCCCTGGAGCGGATAAGTCCCATCACTCAAGGGTCGCGGGGCTGCCCCAGGCCAGCCTTCTGACGCTGACGAGGTGACAGGAGGAGCCGGTGATAAGGGGTCACAGCTATACGCTGCCCCGGCGCAGCGGTCACCGCAAAGACCGCCAATCGCCGTCCCCGCTTCTGCTCCAGACCCCGCGGCCTAAGCCCCGGGCCCGCCGCCCCCGCGGCTCCAAATCCGGCCACCAGACGCGCCGCTCGGAGGCCCGTGGGCCGGACACTCGAGCTGCGGCCCCTTACCTGCCCCGGGCGGTCGGGAGGCTCGCAGCGGAGGATTCGCGGACTCTGGTCAGTCAACGCGAACAGACTCCAGCGAGAGCGGGCGGAGGAGGGAGGCCCAGAGGGAGCGGCTGACAGATCCCGGAAGTGGCCACTGAGCAGGCGCAGAGCCGCAGCGCGGGCGGCCGGCGCAGGCGCAAAACTCAGCGAGCGGTCAGAGGCTGGGCAGCGGGTGAGATGTGCTTCCTAACAGCTGCTCCTGCGAGAGGCTAGAACGTTCTTTGGAACCGTGTGGGCGTCTTATTCCTCTCTTTAAAAAAGTAGTATCATTCTATCTATCTATCTATCTATCATCTATCTATCTATCATCAATCATCTATCCATCATCAATCATATATCATTTATGTATATCTGTCATCTATCATGTATTTATATATCTATCATCAGTCTATCATCTTTATATCTATATATCATCTCTGGATCATCGCTCTATCGTCTATATCTATTGATTGATTATATAAGTCACCTGTCTGCCTATCATCTATCTATCTATCTATCTATCTATCTATCTATCATCTATCATCAATATCATCTTCCTGAGCGTATGCAGTACTGGCAGCTTCTCAAGTGTTTTGTTATAAATTACCATTAGATTCTCTCAGGCCTGGTGGGTCAGAAGAGTGACTAAGTTTGTGTTTATTTGCTGTGAGACAGGGTCTCACACAGTTTGTACTGAATCAAAAACAAACAGAAAGCTCAGTTGCATTTTATCTAGACCCCACCTCTTTACAACCGGAAGTTCCTTCTTTGAAGAAATTCCAGGTCTGGGCTAGAGACATGGGTCAGAGGTTAAGAGCAAGGACCAGCTTGGGTTCCCAGCACCCATTTCATGCCACTTAAAACCACCTGTAACTCCCTCTTCTGACCTCTATGGGCACCTGCAGACACATGGCACACTTACATATACACATAAAAATAAATTTAAAGTCTGGGTAGATGAAAACATACTGTCACAATAAATGACAAGAAATTAGCACCTTTATTAGTTTGCTACTTTTTTTTTTTTGCTTCAGCTGTTGTTTATTGACACACAGGTAGGCTCTATAGCAACAGGCCTGGAGATGGTTGCAGTAGTTGGGAAAATGGAAGGTGGCGGGTGGAGTGTTTGTCTGCATCAACAACTGAGCTGAGTGCAGGAACAGAAGAGCGCAGTGCACAAGGAGGAATGCGGGAGGCTGAGGCTGTTGTTGGAGAAGTAGGTATGGGCTAGGGCCAAAGGCTCTATACACTCGAACCTTGGCCCTGTGTCTTAGGCCCCTTACCCTTGCTGGCTGCTGTCTCCTGACTCTAGGCCGGGGCTGGGAGTCCTCTGGACAACACTTTATACAGGAACAAAGTACACAGAGATGTTGCTGCCCTCTTGTGATAACCTCAGAGGGCCTCCAATCTTGAATTCCTTCTTCATCCCTGGCTTGGACAGAGCCACACAATGGTCAGCTGGACTCTGTGTCATGTTTCACAGAGGCATTAACTTTCCCTGGTGTCCCAGCCCACCAGTGGCACACTACAGCCCAGAGTGAGCACTACAAGCAATGCTGGCCTAATAGTTTGCTACATTTATTTTTTAAATATTTTATTTTTTATTTTTAATCTTGTGTACAAGTGTATTGCCTGGATGTATGTAAGAGCATCCATTTCATGCAAAGCCCATGGAGGCCAGAGGAGGGTCGAATCCCTTGGAACTAGAGTTACAGACGGTTGTTAGCTGCCATGTGGGTGCTGGGAATTAAACCCAGGTCCTCTGGAAGAACAGCAAGTGTTCTTAACTGCTGAGCTATCTCTCCAGTCCTATTATTTATTTTTGTTATGAAAAATACTTGACAAAAACAACTTAAGAAAGGAAGCATTTCTTTTGCCTTATGGTTTGAGGGGATACAGTCCTCCATCACAGGGAAGTCATGATAGCAGGAGCTTGAGGCAGCTGGTCACACCATGTCTACAGGCAGGAAGCAGAGAGACAGTGCTCAGCTAGCTTTCTCCTTTTTACTTAGTCTAGAACCTTAGCCTTGGGATGGTGTCACCACATTCAAGATAGGTCTTCCCACCTCAACTAAGCCTTTCTGGGAACACTCCCACAGACATATCTCTAGGTGATTCTAAATCAAGTCAAATTAACTGGGAGTAGTGGTGCTCACCATTAATCCCAGCACTTGGGAGGCAGAGGCAGGCAGAACCCTGTGAGCTTGAGGCCAGCCTGGTCTACATAGTGAGTTCCAGACCAGTCAAGGCTACATAGTGAGACCTTGTCTCAAAAAAATAAAAGTCAACAAAATGAAACATCATAGCACCAGTAAAATAATAGTCATTTAGTAAATAATCTCCGCTTCCATCTTTTGAGTCACTCTTTTGCATTTTACTCTAAATAAAGCTTATCAGCTTCATTATTTAAAATTATTTATTTAATAACCACATACTTAGAAGAAGCATTTTATTACAATCGCACTGACATAGTCAATAACTATTTCCAGAGCTAAGATGCATCTCTTTAAAAATTGGCTGTAAATTTTTTTAAAGAATTATTAGCCAGGTGTGGTGGCGCACACCTTTAATTCCAGCACTTGGGAGGCAGAGAGAGGAGGATCTTTGTGAGTTCAAGGCCAGCCTGGTCTACATAGTGAGTTCCAGGACAGATGGGGCTACAGGGAGACCCTGTCTCAAAAAAAACAAAAAAAAATTATTAGTATTCTTTAAATCATCATTTAAAAAAATTTTAATACCTTCATGATTAGAAGAAGCATTTCACTACAGATTTAACATATTCAGTAACACACTCCAGAGCAAGAGTACATCTCTTTCACAAGTGGGTGTAAGTTTCTAGGTTCACAGTTGAATTAATACAGTTATACAATATTGAACTCAGTATAAGCCCTGTAAGACATAAAATTGAATGAGTTTTTAACCTTTAAAAAAGATCTCCATTTCATTTTAGAATATATTGTTCCTTGCAGAAAGACTCATTGTTTTTGCTACTAACACTGAGATGTTGGTGCATGCATCTCTAATCTGTATGTATCTGATTATTACTAGTCATAATCGGTTGCACTTGGGTCCTTGGTGCCTGTGTATGTCTATAAAGTCAACCCTGGGTAGATTTCAATGGTAATGTTTATCACCTCTGCTAATTAGCATGATGTAAATTTCCATGCTTCCTCCTCAAATATAATACATTTAAAAATTTTTGTTGATTTTTTTTTTTTGTGTGTGTGTGTATCACACAGAACATCCCAAACCATCTTATTCACCCACTTCCCAGATGGCACCCTCCCACAGTCTCCCTCCCACAACTAGAGCCCTTATATTCTGATATCCCTGTTATTGTCTGCTGTGTGTTGGCACCCCAGCCATTCCCCACTACTTGCCCTTCTGGTAAATCTAGTCAGCCTATCTAGAGGTCTTTGTTTTAGGAGGGTCCGCTGTTCCTCATCTAGCGGTAATCAGTTGTCAATATTCCTTTAGATAAGATTGGGGTCTGCTGTTCATTTTCCAAGTTCTATGCTGGGTTACTATCTGGGGGTCCCTTTGGCCACCCTGGCCAACAACTCAATAGAAGGTATCTCCTATTTGGCATTGTTGCTTGTTATGTAGCCTTTATGCATATGGACTCTTAAGAAATTATAATGCCCCTTTAATCTTTGTTTATACTTTCCTTTTGGGTGTTTAAGTCCACACAGTTGGCCCAGATAAACCAATTTACTTTTACTCTTAAGGTTGTTTGAGGATCTGTTCCTCAGGGGTCACATGGGCTTGGGAGGAGCCCCTGGCTCCTTTCTTTTTCCTATGTGAAGATAAGTCAAAGTTTCTGCTCAACCATGGATCGCTCTGCTTGGAAGCATGGAGGAAATGATTACTCTGGGTTGACCCTCCTCTTTGTAGACTGGAAACTGGTTCAAGTCCATCTGGTTGGGTCTCCTCGGCCTCCTTGATCAAGAGAACAGATGACCCACTGCCATTACAGGACATTTTGAGAGATGCTCATAGTCCCCTGGAAGTAGTCGACCTAGGAGGGCAAGGAGCAAAAACTTTCCTTTACGTCCCTCTGACCAAATTATTATAGGCTTCAACGTATGTCTGTTAAACATCCAAAAAGGTTAGTTCCAGAAGTCTGGTACTTTTAATTACTGTGTGTCATGTAGATAAATCTTGGGCAAAGACCAATTGTTCTTAGATAAACCTTACCTAGACATATATTTCTTGATCTGCTATGTATAATTTGTCAGTAGGTTGTAGGAGTAATATGGTTCCCTCTGGTTTCCAAAACTAGCTAGGCACTATTTATCTCTCGCATTGTCTCACCCCTCCATCATCGTTTCCCACTTAAGGTTGCCCCCATTTCCCCACTATCTACCCTTCTCCTATGGTCCCACCTCTCTTGAGCTCCTTCTTTCCCTTTACCCCCTAGGTTCCTTGGATACCCTTCCTTCCCTCCTCCCTTAAACTAACCCAGTTTTTATCTATATCTCCCTTATTAAGACCTGTCTCCTACTGTTTTCTCTTTCAGGTTCTTTCTTTTCCTTTACCTCCCTATTTCCTTTCCATTATCCTCGTTCCTGTAGTTATGTCTGGTTGCGTACTTCTTTATCAGAGTCTGGTTCTAGGATCCACACATGAGGGAGAACATATGTTGATTTTTTTCT
>NW_008360015.1:2332723-2333043 GCF_000622305.1 Nannospalax galili | reverse complement strand
CGTCTTTTGATGTACAGAAGCTTTTTAGTTTAAAGAGGTCCCATTTGTTGATTCTTGCCCTTGTTTCCTGAGGAATTGATGTCCGGTTTAGAAAATCCTTTCCTACATCTATATGTTGAAGGTTTTTTCCAATGTTTTCTTCTAATAGTTTCAGAGTTTCAGGCTTTACATTGAAGTCTTTGAGCCATTTGGAATTGACTTTTCTGCAGGGTGAAAGATAGGGGATTAGTTTCTTTCTTCTACAGGTGGAGATCCAGTTTTGCCAGCACCATTTGCTGAAATTCTGTCTTTCCTCCAGTGAATATTCTTGGCCCCTTTGT
>NW_008360015.1:2330929-2332268 GCF_000622305.1 Nannospalax galili | reverse complement strand
GTTAGGTTTATTCTGAGATTTTTTGGGGGAACTATTGTGAATGGGAGTGTTTCCATGTGCTCTTTCTCTGATTGATTGTTATTGGTATATAGACTTTTGTAGGTTAATTTTTTTTGTCTTTTTTGAGACAGGTTCTTCTTGTAGCCCTAGCTGTCCTGGAACTCACTATGTAGACCAGGCTGGCCTCGAACTCACAAAGATCTGCTTGCCAAGTGCTGGGATTAAAGGCGTGTCCCACCATGCCCAGCCAATAGTTTAATTTTGTAACCTGCCACTTTACTCACTGTGTTAATAATTTCTAGGAGTTTTCTGGCAGAATTTTTGTCTTCTCTTAGATATAATATCATCTGCAAAAAGGGATAATTTGATCTCTTCTTTTCCTATTATTACTCCTTTAATTTCCTTCTCTTGTCTTATTGAGGAGGCTGGGAGAGTCAAGATGCAGTGGGCACCACAGGACTTACCCAGGAAAGATGCCAACATCTCCATCATATCTTAAGGAGAGAAAGGATGGACAGCTAACTAGCAATAAATACATGGAAAGAGTCACAGTGTGTTCCAGAGCAAATAACTGAAGACATGGCTAGGACTGAAAGTCAAAATATTCCTTCCAAATGTTTTCATCACAGTTGACAGAAATACATTTTAAAACTACAGAGGGTGATAGATAATGGCTAGGGACATCCTCTTTCAGGGAATAAAAGCAATTTAGGATATGAAAGAAAAAAATTGATGATCCATATTAAAGAAAAAGAAAATTTACACAGATGCTAAAAAGTGAGTTTTAAGAAAGAAAAATTGGTTAATAGAATCAAGTACTAGAGACAGTAAAGAATAAGATCAGCCGGACTTATCCAAAAATACATGTCAAGTTTTGTTGTGTTGTATTGTCCTTTTCATTTAATTCCAGGAATACTTTTATTTCTTTCTTAATTTCTCTTTTGACCCATTCATCATTCAGGAGTGTGTTGTTTAATCTCCATGTGTTTGTGTGGTGATTTGGGGTTCTTTGTGTGTTGATTGTAAGTTTTATTGCATTGTGGTCTGATAGAACACATGGAATTATTTCGATCTTTTTGTATTTGTTGAGGTTTGTTTTTTGCCCCAGTATTTGGTTGATTTTTGGAGAAGGTTCCATGGGGTGCTGAGTAGATAGTATGTCTTTTGGTGCTTGGGTGGAATACTCTGTTGGGTAGATGTCTGTTAAGTCCATTTGATATATGGTATTGTTTAATTCAGATGTCTCTCTGTTAACTCTCTGCCCTGTTGATTTATCTAATGGAGACAGTGGGGTATTGAAGTCTCCTACTATTAATGAGCTAGGATTAATCTGGGTCCT
>NW_008360015.1:2295481-2329590 GCF_000622305.1 Nannospalax galili | reverse complement strand
ATCCAATTTGGGTTTTTCATGTTATTATTTTTTTGCTGTAACTTAGACATGTGAATTTCTTTTGTAGCTTCTGATTCTTGTGTGAGACTCAAGCCTTCACGTTTAGGTCTGCTTCTTTTTGTAAACTTTATGTGTCTTTGTGGTTTACTTTTTGGGCATGAAAAGCTGGTTCCTCCAAGCTTCGGGTTCTCTCTTTTGATTTTATATTGGAGTGGCCAGATTGCTTTTGTCTTCAGGAGCTTCCACAGAGACCCAAGTCAGATGAGGATCAGATGCTCTCAGGCCTACTCCTAAGGTCTGGATCCCTCCAGGAAAGATTTTGGCCTCAGGAATTTGGGGGTTCTACTGGCCTGGGAGCTGGACCCAGGTAAGATCCTGGTCTGGGGCAGCTGGTGGCCATGCCACCCAGAGATGTAAAGGAACATGAGCGGGAAGCAGCCCCAAGGGCTCCTGGGGACTGCACTGAGGAGCTGGTTGGTCTGGATGCAAAGGATCAGGCAGCAGTGGTGGTTCCCCAGGTGCCTGGGGTGCCAAGACAAGGAATGGGGCAGGACCCAGGCTAGGAGGAGAGACTGATGGGGGGAGATGGGAAGGTGAATGAGGCTGGGAGAGTCCAGGCATGGAGGGCCTTATCGACTTACCCCAGAGAAAGAGGCCTGCAGCTAGGAGAGAGGCCTGCGGGTCATGCAGGCCCAGGAAAGCAGAGCTATCAGCTTCATTTTTATCTATTTTTAAAATGTTTATATGTGTGTTTTGCCTACATGTATTTAAGTGCTCCATGGGGTACATGGTACCCACGGAGGCGGAAGAGGGCATCCGATCCCCTGGAATGGAGTTAAGGATAGGTGTTAGCTGCCATGTGGGTGCTGGTACTGGGAACTGAACCCAGGCTGTCTCGAAGAGCAGCCAGTGCTCTTCACTGCTAGGCAATCTTCCTGGGATTCTTCTGTCTCTACCTCCCATCTCACTATAGGCACGATATGATCTACAGATGTGTGCTACCACGTTGGCTTTACATGGGTCTTGTGTAAAGCTAAGACTTCTACTGCCTAGAATGACCCATAAAATATGAAACCTACCCCTAAGTGAATAGCTATTGATAGCTGATGGCTTCTGAGGGGGAGAGTTAGTTTTCTTTAAGGGTGCAGCCTCTGATAGATCAATGTTGCTCCTGTGGATGGTGATCCCACACCAGTGAATATGTGGGCAGCACAAATTGGACTTCATGGGTTATTGAAAAAGAAAAAATATCCAAGTGTGGTAGCACATGCCTTTTATCTCAGCATTCAGGAGGCAGAGGCAGGAGGAGCTCTGTGAGATCAAGGCCAGTTTGGTCTATATAGTGAGTTCCAGGCCATCTGGGGATGTCTCAAAAAAAAAAAAAAAAAGAAAGAAAGAAAAAAGAAAAAAAAAGGAGGGGGCTGGAAAGTTGGCTCAGTAGTTAAGAGCTCTTGCAGAGGACTCAGGTTCAATTCCCAGCATCCACATGGCAGCTAACAACTGTCAATAACTCCAGTTACAGAGGATCTGACACCCTCTTCTGACCTCTATGGGCATTGCATAACATGGGTTCACTTACATAAATGCAGGCAAAATATTCAAAAACATAAAATAAAAATAATAAAAATGGAAAAAAAGTTTTTGGTCTTTTTGAGACAGGGTCTCCCTATAGCCCCAAGCTGGCCTGGAACTCACTATGTAGACCAGGCTGGCCTTGGACTCATAGAGATCTACCTGCCTCTGCCTCCCGAGTGCTGGGAAGTGTCGCTTGGGATTAAAGGCATGAGCCACCAAGCCCGGCTAAAAAAAAAATATTTTTTAGAAAATAAAAATATGAAGCAGGATACCCTGCCTCAAACAAGGGGGAAGAAAGGTAGAGACTGACACCAGAGGTGTCCTCTGACATCTACATTTGAGCCATAGCACGCACGCACACACACACACACACACACACACACACACACACACTACACACACATTATATGCACACACATAAAAAAAAAGGGAGAGATAAGACTATAATTTTTCTTGTTTTCAGTATTCCAGTCTGATTGGGCCGATTCCTTGCTTTGGGTCTCTGGTGGAGGTTCTGGATGGTAGCAAAGGAAGCCTGTGGTACACAGCAAACCTCATGGCTAGGAAGCGAAAAAAGTGGATGTAAGTATGTAAGTCGGGGTCCTCAAATCCTCTTCATGCCATGACCCTACAGAGTTCTCATTAGGTTCTGCCTCCTGAAGGTCCTTTTTCCCAATAGTGCTGCCCCCGGGGTCAAGCCTTTAACACCTGTGCCTACGGGGGGGGGGCATTCAATGTCCCAATTACAGCAATGGTACTTAGAAATGCAAAATTATAAGACACCTGTCCTAGTTTAATTTCTATTGTGATAAATACCCTGACTAAAAGCAACCTAGGGAAAAGGGGTTTTATTTGGGCTTATCATTGCAGGTTACAATCCATTATTGTGGGGAGGTTTCAGCTGAACTTACGTCGTCCCATCCACAGTCAAGAGCATGGTTGGCATGGTGGTGTATGCCTTTAATCCCAGCACTTGGGAGGCTGAGGCAGGTGGATCTGTGAGATCAAGGCCAGCCTGGTCTACATAGTGAGTTCCAGGCCTGTTGGGTCAGGCCGGTTGGGATTATAGGGATACCCTGTTCTCAAAATAAACAGATGAAAACAAACAGAAAATAAATGCCTGGATCCCCTGCCTAGGGAATAGCATTGCCCACAGTGGGCTGGGTCTTCTCACATAAATTAATAAGACATTCTCCCTCAGACATTCCAACAGTCCAGCCTGATCAAGACAGTTCTTCAACTGAGGCTCTTCTCAGGTGATTCTAGATTGCTGCAAACTGGCAACTAAGAACTAAGTATCACAGCACCTAACCTAGCAAATATGATAGCTTAGCAAGGCAGTGTACCATGGAGTACTGTCTATTTACCCTTATGATAACATAGTTAATTGTCTCTAGCCAGTATCTTAAGAAAAGGCTTGGCCAGGCATGGTGGAGCACACCTTTAATCCCAGCACTTGGGAGGCAGAGGCAAGTGAATCATTGTGAGTTCAAGACCAGCCTGGTCTACATAGTGAGTTCCAGGCCAGCTCTGGCTACAGGGAGACCCTGTCTCGAAAAGACTAAAAAAACAAAAAACAAAAAATATTTTAGGGGCTGGGTGTGGTGGCACACTCCTTTAATCCCAGCACTTGGGAGAGACAAGCAGATCTCTATGAATTCGAGGCCAGCCTGGCTGGTCTACATAGCAGGTTCCAGGCCAGCAAGGGCTACAGGGAGACCCTGTCTGAAAAAGACAGAAAAAAAAAAAAAGGCCCAGCTGCATATCTGTAACTTTGAGAAAGCTCAAAATTAAAAAATTGGAGCATCACTTCTACTGAATTTGTATTACTTTTATACCATCATAAAATTAGAAAGTCAGAGGTTGAACCATCGTAAGATGGGCACTGCTTGTGTTTCTCCCATCCAACTATCAACCAAACCTGACCCTGCTTAGCGTCAGGCTTGTATTCAGGGTGGCATTTCTTGTTTTGGGGTATGTATTCAGAGTATTATTTCTTGTTTTGTTACAGATGGGTATTTTATGTGTCAACTTGACTAGTTAAAAGGGTGTATAGGTATTTGGTCAAATGTTATTCTGGGTGAGGTTGTTTAAACTAGACTAATGTTTGAACTGGTGTGCTAAAAAGCAGACGACCATCTGATTGGATTGGGTCTTATCCAAAGAGTTGAAGTTTGAGCTAAGCAGGGAGTCTGAGGCAGGAGGATTGTGAAGAGTTCAAGGCTATCCTGGACTACAGAGTGAATTCCACTCTAGAAAAGGCTGCAGAATGCAGTTCCATTTTTTTTAAAACACCCAAACTGAAACTAAACAACATGAGCCGTTGAAGGCTTGAACAGAACAAAAGCTACCCTCTCTTTATAAAAGACCATCTTCCTGCCTGACAGACACTAGCTCTTTCAGTTCTGCAGCAGCTTCCAGGCTTCAGACAGATTTTGGATTTGCCATCCTCACAATCATGCAAGCCAATCCCATTTCTTTACCTATCTACATATCTCCTATTGGTTCTGTTTCTCTAAAGATGCTGGCTGGAGATGTAGTTCAGCAGTAGAGTGTTTGCCTAGAATCCTTCAGTGAGGGGCTGGGGTGTGTCTCAGTGGTAGAGTCCCTGCCTAGAATCCCCCAGTGAGGGGCTGGGGTGTGGCTCAGTGGTAGAGCACCTGCTTAGAATCCCCCAGTGAGGGGCTGGGGTGTGGCTCAGTGGTAGAGCACCTGCCTAGAATCCCCCAGTGAGGGGCTGGGGTGTGGCTCGGTGGTAGAACACCTGCCTAACATGTACAAGGCTCTGAGTTCCATCAACATCAGAAAGAAAAATATAGATGTGTAGGTGGTATTGTGCTTCTGTAGCCCCAGCTACTCAGGAGCCTGAAGTTTGGGACCAACTTGTTTTACATAGAAGACCTCGTCGGAAGTGAGTAAAGCAGTCCTCCTTCCTGGCTTACTCTCTGAAATACACTTTGTTCTTTGGTTTCACCTGGTACATTTTATTACCTTATTAACTCTCTAATCTTTTAAAAAATTTATTTTATTTATTTCTATTTTATGTGTATGAGTGTTTTGTCTACTTGTATGTAAGTGCATCATGTGCATGCAATGCCTGCAGAGGCTAGCAGAGGACAACGGATCCCTTGCTAGCTGCCATGTGGGTGCTGGGAACCAAGCCCTGGTCCTCTACAAGAGCAGTCAGTGTTCTTAACCACTGAGACATCTCTCCAGTTCCCCTCTTTAATCTTTAAAAAATTTATTTTATTTTTAATTATGTGCATGTGTGTTTGTGCATGGATATGTGTACGTAAGTGGGAGTGCCTGTGGAGGTCAGAGGAGTGGGATCTCCCTGGATCTGGAGTTACAGGCAATTGTGAGCTGCCCAGCATGGCTGCTGGGAACCGAACTTGGGTCCTCTGCAAGAGCAGTATGTACTCTCTCAGTCCATGGAGCCATGTCTCCAGCCCCCTCTTTCATCTTTAGGTAGATAACTTTGCATATTTTCTAATTATTATTAATAGGAGGACTGTGTACTGCTCGATTTCTTCATTATCAGAAAATACACACACACACACACACACACACACACACACACTGATATGAGGTCTAACTATGGAGCCAAGGCTAGCCCTTAACTTCTGGGTTCAATTGACCCTCCCACCTCTCCCTCCTTGCACAGTGTGTCATTGTGCAGGTGCAACTATATTTTTGGCATATATTATTTATCTTATGGTACCTGTTGTTGCAGAGTAGTGGAGATATTTATTTATCGTTTGGGCTCTTTTTAAGACAAGGTCTCCCTTTGTAGCCTAGCCTGGTCTCGAACTCACTTTTTTTTTTTTTTTTACTTTACTGATTGAGAATTTCATACATGCATGTAATGTGTTTTGATCAAGTCCCTCCTCATTCCCCTTCAATTCCTCCCCATCTCTCACACCACTATTCTCTCCCAATTTCATGTGTTCTCTTTTATTTTTTATTTTTTTAAAAATATTTTATTATTTTAATTTTTAATTTTATAATTTTAATTTTATGTGTATGCGTGTATTGTCTGCATGTAGGTACTTAAGTGCACTTGTGTCATGCAATGCCCACGGAGGTCAGAAGAGAGTGTCGGATCCCCTGGGACTGGAGTTACGGACAGTTGTTAGCTGTCATGTGGGTGCTGGGATTCAAACACAGATCTTCTGCAAGAACAACCAGTGTTCTTAACCACTGAGCCATCTCTCCAGCCCAGTGTTCTCTTTTTTTAAAAAAAGTTTTTAACCCACTAAGTCCACTTAGTGCTGCTTGGTTTGTGCATGGGTGTGGGACTATCTACTGGAGCATGGGCAGCCTCTCAAGGGCCACATCCCTGAAGAAAACTGACTCTTCCTCCCCCAGCAGCCATCCATTGCCAATAGCACCTCCGCTAGGGTGGGACTTCATGAGTCCTCCCATCCACACTGGGATTTGAGCTTGCTTGATTTGTGCAGGTTTGTGCATGCAGTCCCAGCTGCTGTGCGTTCATATATAGAACTGTTGGGTCCAGTGTTATAGGTTTTTTTTTCTTTTTTGATCTTTTTGAGACAGGGTCTCCCTGAGCCCTAGCTGGCCTGGAACTCACTATGTAGAACAGGCTGGCCTTGAATTCATAGAGATCTGCTTGCCTCTCCCAAGAGCTGGAATTAAAGGAGTGTGCCACCACACCCGGCCCCTAAAATATTTTTTGTTTTTTGTTTTTTGGTCTTTTTGAGACAGGGTCTCCCTGTAGCCAGAGATGGCCTGGAACTCACTATGTAGACCAGGCTGGTCTTGAACTCACAAAGATTCACTTGCCTCTGTCTCCCAAGTGCTGGGATTAAAGGCATGCGCCACCATGGTCAGCCAGTGTTATGGTTTTTATTTGTTTGGATATATGTGAGCCTGGGTGAGTTTATGTGCACCATCTGCATGCAGTGCCTGTGGAGGCCAGAGACTTCAGATCCCCTGAAACTGGAGTTATAGGCAGTTGTTAACCACCTGATGTGGGGGCTAGGAACCAAACCAGGGTAGTAAGCACGTTTAACCATGGAGCCAGCTCTGACCAGTGTTTATTTTGTGTCCTTGAACTCTTTTTTTGTCCCCTGGTTTGAATCTAGCCCACATGCTTATATCATACTACAAGGCTATGAGGCCAGCTTCAGCATGCCCTCCTCCTTTATGGACACCAAGACCAGGGAAAGGGAACCAGAGGGGGCCTTGAACTCTTGATCTTCCCACTTCGCCTCCCAAAGGCTGGGATTACAGGCCTGAGCCACCCTACATAGCAGGAACATTTAATTCACACTGATCAGACTGTATATCATCATAAATTGCTCAAACACAATCATGGAATCCATTAGGTGGTAATTAGGTAATTACTGTTTAAATGTTTATACTATATAGAACAGTTTGGAGGATTCTTTTGTAAGTGTTTAAGAGGATTTTAGTGATATTTAGAGAAATTGGTTTTTATTTGATTTTTTATTTTTAAATTTTATTTTATTATTTTACTTCATTCATTTTTAGGGTCTGAACAATCTTTATTGGTTGGAACAATAAATGAAGAGGAACTACGTCACCTACCATTCCTGGGAGGGTGTTCACAGACAAGATGGCAGCCCTTCAAAACTGAGAATTTGTTTTTTTTGGCAGGGTGGTAATATATTCTTACTTTCTCAAATAAAATAAGACACTATAGACTCTTTGTTTCTTTGTTTGCTGAGGAAGGGGTTGAGACAGGGTCTACCAGGCTGGCCTCAAACTTGCTATATAGTTGAGGGTGACTTTGAACACCTGATTCTGTTGTATTTACCTCCTGAGTGCTGGGGTTGAAAACATGCACCATCACGCTGAGTTTGTCTCTTTTGAGCTGAGACTGTTTTCAAGAATTGATGGGGGGGGGCTGCTGAAGAGATGGCTCAGCAGTTAAGAGCACTGGCTGCTTTTGCAGAAGACTTAGTTCCCAGCACCCACATGACAGCGAACAACCATCTGAAACTCTATTTCCAGGGGATCCCACAACCTCTTCTGGCCTCTGCAGGCATATGAGCACTTATATACATGCAGGCAAAGCATTCATACACATAAAATAAAGGTAATAAATAAAATACTTTTTAAAAAGAATGGATTTGGCTTGGTGTGGTGGCACATGCCTTTAATCCCAGCATTTGGGAAGCGGAGGCAGGCAGATCTCTATAAGATGGAGGCCAGCCTGGTCTACATAGCAAGTTCCAGGTTAGCTGGGGTTATAGGGAGACCCTGTCTCAAAAAAGCCAAACAAATAAATAAACAAGACCCCCGAGTTGGATGGTTCCTGAGGAGCAACACCAGAGGGTGACCTCCGTTCTGCACACACATATACACACATACACAATATAAACTTCATATTGCTATGAGACAGATTCTGCAGTATCCTTCATTTAATAGTTGAGGACACCCAGCCCACACTGCTGGGTAGATGGGATTCAGAGCTATCTGACTTAAGCATGTGTGGATTAGATGTGGGTAATAATAGATATGAAGACTAGAAGCAAGTAAAGGCCCAGTACCATGTGGTCTAGTCTGTTTGTGCACTTTCTGGCCTTGAGCACCAGTCAAAACTAGAATGGTCTGCTTCTCCCCTCACCCCCAGTACGATTCAAGTAGAAATTGGACTTTTTTTTTTTTTGGTTGTTTTGAGACAGAGTCTCCCTGTAACCCCAGCTGGCCTGGAACTTGCTATATAGACCAGACTGATCTCAATCTCACAGAGATCTACCTACCTCTGCCTCCCAAGTGCTGGGATTAAAGGCATGTGCCACTATACCCAGCTGAAATTAGATTTTTTTTAAACTTTAAAAAATTATTTATTTTTATTGTATGTGTATGCGTGTATTGCCTGCATGTAGGTAAGTCCACCCATGTCGTGCAATGCCCACGGAGGTCAGAAGAGGCTGTTGGATCCCCTGGGACTGGAGTTATGGACAGTTGTTAGCTGCCATGTGGGTGCTAGGGTTTGAACTCGGGTCTTTTGCAAGAACAGCCAGTGCTCTTAACTGCTAAGCTATCTCTCCATCCCCAAAATTGGATTTTTAAAAAGAATTTTATGGCTGAGTGTACTGGCACATGCCTTTAATCCCAGCACTTGGGAGGCAGAGGCAGACAGATCTCTGTGAGATTGAGGTCAGCCTGGTCTACATAGTGAGTTCTAGGCTTGCTGGGGCTACAGGGAGACCCTGTCTCAAAAAAATTTATGGAGGGGACTCTCCAGTTAGCTGACTTGTTGAACTAGACCCCCTCCCCTCTGGCTTCCTTTAAATGTTCCTTCCAGCCCCCAAATTCTGAAATAGTACCAAGGTTCTCCCAGGAAATTGGCACACACAGCAGTAGAGACCCTGGCCACCAGAGGGCATTGTTTCCACATTTGGGCCCGTTGCAGTGCCCTTAACAAATTTCCTTTGGAGAATCCAAAAACCAGCACAAGGGTTTCCTACTTAGCCCAAGTTGACCATGAAATCACGATGTAGCTTTGGCTGGCCCTGAACTCCTGATCCCCCTGCCTCCACCTCCTGGGTTCTGGGATTACAGTCATTTACTACTACCATGCCTGGTGATTTCTTTCCACCAATGGATTTGAGAGATATCAGAGAGCTGAATATTAGCGGGAAGACCATTTCCAGAGAGCCAGTGATCTGACAGCTGTGAGGTGGCAGCCCCCTCCTTCATGGTGATCTCCCTCCCCCACCTCTGCTGCCCTCTGCAGACTGGGAGAGTGAGGAAAGGACCCAGGTCAAGGAGTAGTAAGTCATAACGGAAATCCTGTCACATCAGGGAAGATTGGGGCACTCAGGGATATTCAGTATGAAGAGTGAGCTTGAGGGATCATGAGAGCTGACTTAAAAAAATATATATATTATTTTTATTTTACGTGTATGAGTGTATTGCCTGTATGTATGTAAGTGCACCCATGTCACGCAATGCCTGCAGAGTCAGAAGAGGGCATTGGATTCCCCTGGAACTGGAGTTATTGGATGGTTGTTGGCTGCCGTGTGGGTGCTGGGAATCAAACCTGGGTCAAGAGCAGCTGGTGTTCCTAACCACTAACCACTGAGATACCTCTCTAGCCCTGAGAGCTGCCTTTTTTTTTGGGGGGGGGAACAGGGTCTCCCTGTAGCTCCAGAACTCACTATGCAGACCAGATGGACCTTGAACTCACAGAGATCTGCCTGCCTCTGCCTCAGTTTGTGTGTGTGTAAAGGTGTGCACAGAGGTTTAAAGTTGATGTGTCAGGTGTCTTCCTCCATTGCTCTTCACTTTATTTACTGAGACACGATCTCACAGAACCCAGACCTCACCAATTTGGCTACTCTAGCTACACGACAGCTTACCCAGGTGTCCTGTCTCCACATCCTGAGAGCCAGGATTATTTGCAGCTGCCACACCTACCTGTTTCTTCTTTTTTTTTTTAATGTGGGTTTTTGGGATCTGAACTCTGGTCCTCATTCTTGCACGGCCAGTGCTTTATCCACTGAGCCACTTCCCCAACCCCTGGTCACCTTTTCCGCCAGAACGTGAGTGGCTTCCAAGCAGGGGAGTTCCTTATGTTCTTCCTCTGTCTCTAACATTATTGCTTACAGAAAACAGGCCCATGAAGTTTTTGTTTGGTTTTTGTATGAGACAGGATCTAGTGTGTAGTCCAAGCTAGCCTCCAACTCACAATCCTCCTCCCTCATCAGATGCCCTGGAACTGGAGTTACAGATGGTTGATAGCTACTATGTGGGTGCTGGAAACCAAACCTGGGTCCTCTGCAAGATCAGCCAGTGCTCTTAACTGCTGAGCCATCTCTCCATCCCCACGGATTCTGTGGTCTACAGTTGTGGCTATAGGGAGATCCTGTCTCAAAAAAAAGCCCCCCCCCCAAAAAAAAAGTTCTACATTTATGGGCTGGAGAGATGGCTCTTACAGAGGACCTGGAAGTCACTATGTGGACCAGGCTAGCCTTAATCTCACAGAATTGCCTGTCCCTCCTCCCAAGGGTTGAGATTAAAGGTGCATACCATCATTCCTAGCATAATAACAAATTTTAAATGAACCTGTAAGTGCATCTGTATGGTGCAATGCCCACAGATGTCAAAGAGGGCATCAGATCCTGTGGAACTGGAATTACAGACAGTTGTTTGCTGGTAGTTCAGTGCTGGGAACTGAACCCAAAGAGCAGCCAGTGCTTTTAACTGCTGAGCCATCTCTCCCAACCATTCTCTACCCTTTATTATTAATAGTACCTGAGCAGATGTGGCTCTACCAGCCTCTTCCAGTCTGTCATTGTGATCCTCCCAGTCCTGGGACAAGTCGCTGCATTGCTTCCATCACCTGGAGTGAGATTTAATGATACCAATATGCCACCAGAGCTGTTTTCTCGAGTGTCTGAGCGCTGAGAGTCAACTGGGCCCTGCACTCCGCACTTGTTTCCCATGCTGGATTCTTGGTAACACATCCTGCTCCCCACGCTGGTTGAACTTGGAGTTCAGGGGCCTTCTAATTCTTTCCCACCTGCTTTGGGCTTCACTTCCTTGCAGGATCCCCACCCTCTAACCTCCCTCCTTTTTACTTGTCTTAACATTGGCTTCTCTCCTTTTATGCTCCTGTACCTGTGAGAGTAGGCACTATTTTATTCCCTTTGCTTATAAATTCCTCCTTGCATCAGCCTGTTGAGTTTAGCCTTTTTAAAAATTACATATTTTTAGGGGGCTAGAGAGATGGCTCAGCGGTTAAGAACACTGACTGTTCTTGCAGAAGACCCGGGTTCGAATCCCAGCACCCACATGGCAGGTAACAACTGTCTGTAACTCCATTTTCAGGGGATCTGACAGCCTCTTCTGTCCTCCGCAGGCATTACACGACACGGGTGCACTTACCCTCATGCAGGCAATACACACATACATATAAAATAAAAAATAATAAATATTTTTTAAAATTACTTATTTTTAAATTAATTTATTTACATTTTATATGTATGGATGTTTTCGCCTGCATATATGTATGTGTACTGTGTGTGTAATGCCCATAGAGGCCAGAAAAGGGTATCAGGTCCCATGGAACTGGAGTAAAGGACAGTTGCTAGCTGTCATGTCATGGGAACTGAACAGGGTCTTCTGCAAGAGCAACCAGTGCTCTTAACCACTGACCAATCTCTCCAGCACCTCCCTCTGTTTTTGAGGAAGGATATCATGTAGTTCAGGCTGGCTTTGAACTCCATGTGTAGCCGAGGATGACCTTGGGCTCCTCTTCTTTCACCTTCCACACATACCACCCCACACTCACACAAGCGGACTGAATTTGGAATAAGCACTAACTCATTTTTTTTAACCTAGGGTCTTGTGCATGCCAGGTGGGTGTTGTGCCTCTGAGCTATATCCCCAGTTCCCTGAGAGGATATTCCTGCTCGTGGTTGGATCGTTGGCTGGTGCTGGTTCCTTAGACTCAAGAGGGTAAAAGCTCTCATGTACCTGAGCCTACACCTCAGCTCACATGGTCCTCTCAGCTTCCAGCTCTTCAGTTTGGGCCTAGGAGAGACACGAGGAAACAGAAAGTGGTGAGGGAGAGTTAGAAAGTCCCCCACCCAGCCTTGCAGAGTGGGAAACCGGGAAGGGAGCTTGTGGTGGTTTAAATGAACGTCTCCCATAGCCTCCAAGTGTTTGAACGTTTGGTTCGTAGTTGGTGGTGCTGTTTGCAGAGGTTTAGGAAGTGTGGCCTTGCTGGAGGAAGCACGTCACTGGGGGCGGGCTTTGAGAGTACATAGCTTGCTCACCTCCAGCCTGTTTCTGCTTCCTACGGATGCAACTCATTTATTAATTAAAATGTTAAAAAAGAAAATGAAAACAGGCGCCTGGGCTTCTGGGTCTTGGACATACCTTGTCTGTAGTGTGGAGTTCAGCAACCACTTGTCCTCATACAAGAATTGATAGACTTTATTTCCTCGTCCCTCCTGCAAGGGAAGGTTGACTCTCCTGAGGAAAGGCTCTGAGGGTCAGCTGTCGAGGGAACAGAGCCTGGGCTACGAGGAGGTCTTACTGAGACCTATTACAGTCTGTTCCTCTCTACTACACTCTGACCTCTTGCAGTGACAGCCCAGAAGGCCTCTCCCTGCAAATGAGTTGAACTCTGGAATCCGTTCTGTGGACTTTTATGTGTGTGTATATGTACACGTGTAGGTGCAGGTATATATGTGCACATCCACATGCGTGTGTTCACAGGGCACCCTCAAGTCATCCTCCTTGTTTCTTTTTTAAACATTTTTTCATTTATTTTTATTTTGTGTGTATGAGTGCTTTGCCTACATGTATGTAAGTATACCATGTGTGTACAATGGTCACAGAAGCCAGAAGAAGATATCAGATCCCCTGGAACTGGAGTTATGGATGATTGGTAGCTACCATGTGAGTGCTGGGAACTGAATCTGGGTCCTCTGTAAGGGCAGCTGGTGCCAAGCCATCTTGTTAGCCCCACCTTGTTTCTTTTGAGACAGGGTTTGTGACTAGGACCTGTGGCTTACCAACTCGCCTAGACTGGCTGGCCAGTGAGCCCAGGGATCCTCTGGTCTCCACCTCCCTACTGATAGGATTTCACTCAGCTATTTTCTTACATGGGGCTGAGGATTGAATTTGGGTCCTCCTGCTTGCAAGGCTAGCTATGGCTAACTGTGACAGAAGATGTGAACCCAGACGTACTTTCTCACCACCTCCTCCAGGTCTGTCTTGGAGCGCTGCATCTGACTGCAGTTGTCAGTGGTGACAACCTCTGACAGCCTCTCAGCCTTTCACTGAGCCTTCCCTACCTTTGCCTGGATTTTCTTTTCCTGTTCTCAGTGATCCTCCAGCTATGGAGACAGGGAAAACAAGCGAGAGTAGGAGAGGAGACTTTGAGGCCAGAATGGAAGTGGGAACCACACTAAGCCTGGTTCCTCAGCTGGAGCATCAGAAGGGCCTTTGCCCAAAGGACATGTCCACCCTGTTTCTGAAAAAAATTGTTTTTTTGAGACAGAGTCTTGCTATGTAGCCCAGGCTGACCTAGAACTCAACATGTTGCTCAAACTAGCCTTGAACTCCGCACTTCTCCTGCCTCTACCTCCTGAGTGCTGAGATTACAAGCAAACAATCTCAAACCCAACTCTTCTTTCTTTTCTCCTTTCCTATTATTTATTTAATGTGAATGAGCATTTTGCCTGCATATATATAGCAAGTACATCCATGTCATGCAATGTCCTGGGAGGCCAGAAGAGGGCGTCGGATCTCCTGGAACTGGAGTTAAGGATGGTTGCCACCGTGTGGTTGCTGGGAACTGAACCAAGGTCCTCTGCAAGAGCAGCCAGTGCTTCTAACCACTGAGCCATCTCTCCAGCTCCTGCTTTCTTTGTTTTAAAAAATCTTTTTTTGTCTTTTTGAAGCAGGGTCTCCCTGTAGCCCCAGCTGTCCTGGAACTCACTACGTAGACCAGGCTGGCCTTGAACTCACAGAAATCCACCTACCTCTACCTCCCGAATGCTGGGACTACAGGTGTGCGCCACCACGCCCGGCTGTTTTTAAAATTTTTTATTTAGAGCTGGGCATGGTGGTACATGCTTTTAATCCCAGTACTCAGGAGGCAGAGACAGGAGGCAGGTGGATCTCTGTGAGTTTGGGGCCAGGCTTGTCTACATAGTGAGTTCCAGGCCAGCTGGGGCTACAGGGAGACCCTGTCTCAAAAAGACAAAAACAAATTATTATTATTTAAAAAAATCTTTTATTTATTATTTTTATCTAATGTGTATGAGTAGTACATGTAAGTAGATGCACCTGTGTTGTGCAGTGCTGGAGGAGGTCAGAAGAGGGTGTTGGATCCCCTGGAACTGGAGTTGAGGATGGTTATTAGCCACCATGTGGGTGCTAGGATTTGAACCCTGGTCTTCTGCAAGAACAGTCAGTGCTCTTAACTGCCGAACCATCTCTCCAACTCTTTTTATTTATCATTTTAAAAATATTTTATTATTTTTATTTTATGTGTGTGAGTATTTTGCCTGCATGTATGTGAGTGCACCACATGCCTGCAGTGGCCTCAGAGGCTAGAAGACGGTGTTGGATCCTCTGGAACTGGAGTTAAGGACAGTTGTCAGCAGTCATGTAGGTGCTGAGAATCAAACTGGGGTCCTCTGGAAGAACAGTAAGTGTTCTTAACCACTGATCCATCTCTCCAGCCCCCTTTCTTTTTTTAAAAAATATTTATTTATTATTTTATTTTATGCGTATACAGGAGTGCTTGCATGTATGTGTACCACACAGGTACCTAGTGCCCACAGAGCCAGAAGAGGGAGCCAGATCCCTCAGAGCTGTAGTTACAAGTGGTTGTCAGTCACCATGTGGGTGCTGGGAACTGAACCCAGGTCCTCTGCAAGAGCAGCCAGTGTTCTTAACTGGTGAGCCATCCCTCTAGCCCTTCCTTTCTTTTCTGATACACTTTTAGATAGTGTCTCATGTATCCCAGGCTGGCCTCATACTAGTTATATAGCTAAAAATGACAATGAATTTCTGATCCTCCTGTTTCAACCACAAAAGTGCTGGGATTGCAAGCATGGGTCACCATGCCTGGTTTATACAGAGCTTTGTGCATGCTAGGCAAGCACTCTAACCCACTGAGCTATATCCCCAACCCTCCCAGCTCTTTTATTTTGGTGTGTGAGGGCTCCGGATCTTACTATGCAGCTCTAGCTGGCTTGGAACTCAATATGCATACCAGGCTGGCCTCAAACTCACAGAGATCCACCTGCCTCTGCCTCCTGAGAGATGAGATTAATGGCATGCACCAACATGCCTGGCCTCAGCCAGCTCTTATTTCCAAAACTTATCTGAAGACCTCAAGAACCAGGACTGAAGTGGCCCTTAAGTCGGAGAGATAACCGCAGCAGGTGGGGGTGTAACCTCCTGAATTTGGGTGCTGAGCTTGCTGTTGTTCTCAGTCAGGCAGTTCATCATAATTATCCTCCTCAGCCCGCAGGCCATTCGGGGTTTTCTGGAAGGAAAGATCCACAGGCCTGTCCCACAAGGCACAGTAGAATCAGCTAAGTAGAACTGGTTCTCAGCTGTCACCTCTGAGCCGTGCAGCCTCAGGCTCTAGAGAGTTGACTGACATCAGTGAACAGCTACAGGGTGCTTGGGGGAGGCCAGGGTGGATAGACTCCAACAGTCACAGGTTGGGGGGTGGTTCGGGGGGTCCTTTAGAGGCTCTGATTCTTCAAGAGGTATAAGTTTGAAATCTCTGGGGTGCTTTGATTGTCACATGATTGGAGACCCCACTGACATTTATCCCCCAGGGGATCTAGAGAGCTAGACATCTGTCCTTGCCCTGGGCTCTCTGGCATGAGGAAGAATAATTCTGAAGTTCATGTTTAATGTCCCGCCCAGGTGTTCCCATAAGAAAAACAACTATTTCTATTTGTATGAACCTAAAACTTGACCCCACTTTACATGTGAATCAACAGTGTGTGTGTGTATGTATGCATATGTACAGGTGTGTTCAATTGTGCACATGTGTATAGAGACCAAAGATCCACTCCAGGTGTCTTCCTCTATCATTCTCTATTTATTTATTTATCTATTTATTTATTTATTTATTTATTTATGTATGTATTTATTTATTTATTTATTTATTTTTGAGGTAGCTGGCCTGGAACTTCCTATGCAGATCATGCTGACCTTGAATTCACAGACTTCTGCCTGCTTCTGCCTCCCAGTGCTTGTTTGCTTACTTGATTTATTTATTTATGTATGTATTTATTTATTTATTTATTTATTTATTTTTGAGGTAGGGTCTTTCTGTAGCCCCAGCTGGCCTGGAACTCACTATATAGACCAGGCTGACCTTGATATGACAGAGATCTGCCTTCCTCTGCCTTTTGAGTGCTGCGATTAAAGGAATGTGTTACTACAGCCAGCTGTGCTATTGAATTTTGATGTTATGTAGTATTTATAATTTTGATTTCAGGAGAGTAAAAGAGCATCCCAACATATAGTCCACCATTATTATTACTTGTGGATTTGCTACATTTATGTATTTATTTATTGTATATGTGTGTGGAGGTCAGAAGACAACTTTCCAGAGTTGGTTTTCTCCTTTTACAATCTAGGTCCTGAGGATCAAATTCAGGTCACCAGGTTTGGCAGGAAGCGCCTTTACCCACTGATCCCTCTTGCTGGCCCTAATTGTAACTTCTATATTACCCATTTACCTACTCACTAAGCCATATTTGTAAGTCCCAAATTGATACTTGTGATACTTCATTTTCAAACACACACATGGCAGGGAAGTTTTGACTTGTGTTTCCAGCTAGAGTTGAAGAAGGCAATGCTTCGCCTTTTTCTGCCTCTCATAATATAAACGAATGCCAGCCTTATACTGTAGTCACTGCCACATTTTTGTATTTTTATCTTTTGAGACCCATGTAGCCCAGGCTGACCTCTAACTTGCCACATAGCTGAGGATGACCTTGAGCTCCTGATCCTCCTGCCTCCACCTCCCAAGTGCCGGGATTTCAGACGTGTCACAGTGCCCAATGTGACAACTTTAAAGAACACAACTCCTGTAGGTGACAAAGTTGGATCATATTTGTTATAAAATGGCTGTCTCAGGCTGACACGATTGAGAATCACAGCCTGTGGGAGGCAGTTCAAGAGGTGGCTCCAGAGAGGGGCTCAGAGGACATGCTGTGGACTCGTGGTGTCAGCAGACTCAGGGATCCACTGTCTGTTCTGGGATTGGACTTTGCCTTGGTCAGCATTGGTGTCTGGTCAGCACTGGCTCCTCATTCAGGAACTTGAGTTACTTACTGGGAAAGTAAGGTGGGTCCCCCTATGACCTCAAGAGCTTATGGTTTACTGTTGCTACAGTGTATTGGGGTGCCCTGGGGCTTTAGAGCTCACAGGGCATCTCCACCACACACTCCACTTCACCCTAACAATGTTCCAATGTGCCCGGGACTAATCTGACTCATGATTATTAAGAACTCTTTCTTCCACAGATCATGAAGACCCTGACTTAACCAATGGCCTAATCCCTTGATGGATCATTACTTTGATGACATTATTGGGAGGTGGTGAAAAATAGGTTAGGCCTATTGGAGGATATAGGTTACAATCAAGGAGGACTATATCTTGTCCTCTTTCTGTATCCTGTCTCTGCTTCCTGGCTGCTACAATGTGGACTACTCTGCTCCACTATACCCTCCCATCATGATGGATTGACATCTTCAAATCTATGAGCCCAAATCTTTCCACCTTTAAGTTGTTGGTCTAGGTTCCTTTCTTATTTATTTATTTAAAAAATTTTTATTTACTATTTTTATTTTATGTGTATGAGTGTATTGACTGCATGTGTATAAGTGCACCCGTGCCATGCAGTGCCCTCAGAGGTCAGAAGAAGGCGTCAGATCCCCTGGAACTGGAGTTACAGATGGTTGTTTACCATCATGTGGGTGCTGGGAATTGAACCCAGGTCCTCTGCAGGAGCAGTCAGTGCTCTTAACCATGGAACCATCGCTCCAGCCCCCAGGTTCTTTTCTGATGCTGTGACAAATGCAATGACCAAAAGCAACTTGGGGAGGAAAGGGTTTATTTGGCTTCCACTTCCAGGCTTCTCAAGGGAAGTCAGGGCATGAACTGAAGGCAGGAGCTTGAAACAGAAACCATGCAGGAACACTGCTTTCTGGCTCACTCACTCATTGTTCACTGGCTCATGCTCAGCTAGCTTTCTTTTTTTTTAATTTATTTTTATTTCATGTGTTTTATTTCAGCCCATAGTGAGCTGGATCCACCAATATCAATAAACAAACAGACCTGCCCATAGACCAAGGTGTCTCCGTTAAGCTAACTTTAGGCTGTATCAAGGTGACAAAGCTAATTAGGACAACTGTTTACATCAGGCATTCTGTCAAGGGCAAGAACAATGAGGAACTCAGGCAGCCATGCCAGGATTTGAATGTGCTCTTCTCTCTACAGGCAAAGTTTATCATATTGACTCTACCTGCTTTGCCAAGGGGAAGCATAATGGGGCTTACCTGGTGCAGCTCCTCCAGGGTCCTCTTTTCCTTCTGGAGCTTGGTGATGTCTTCACACAGAGAAAGGTCTACTGACAGATCACAGACCTTGTGATTTCAGGGCCTGGAAGCAAGGGTGAGCAGAGAGATATATTAATGTAGTAAACAGAGGAAGGGCCATCACCTTAGTTGAACCTCAGGGTCATCAGAGAGCTTGAGAAATACCAGTGCCGAGGGCTTGTCCTAGCCAACCAAGTCAGAATGCTGGGTGTAGAGGTGTGCTGGTTAGTTTTTGTCAACGTGACATAAACTAGAATCACCTGGGAAGAGGGAACCTCAACTGAGGAATTGTCTCCATCAGATTAGCCTGTGACCACGTCTGTGAGGCATTTTCCTAATTTGTAATTAATGTAGGGGGGCCCAGTGTACTGTGGGTGGTGCCATCCCTGGGCAGGTGGGCCTGTATAAGAAAGGTAGCTGAGCAAGCCAGGGGAAAAAGCTATTAAGCAGCATTCCTCCATGGTCTCTGCTTCAGTTCCTGCTTTGAGCTCCTGCCCTGACTTCCCTCAGTGATGGATTGTGACATGATGATGATAAACTAAAATAAACCCTTTCCTCCTCAAGTTGGTTTTGGTCAGTTTTTTTTTTTTATCACAGCAACAAAAAGTAAACTAGGACAAGAGGGGAGCAGTGAGAAGTACTGGTTGTGTGTATATGCATGTTCATATGGGTGCATGTGTGTGTGTATGTGTATGTGTGTGTGCATGTGTGTGTGTGTGCATGTGGAAGCTAGAGGTCAACCTTGAGTGTTGCTCCTCAGGCACTGTCCACCTTGTTCATCTGAGGGTCTCTCATTGGCCTGGGGCTCGTTGATCAAGCTAGGCTGGCCAGCCAGTAAGCCCCAGGGATCTGGCTGTCTCTGCTGCCCCAGGCCTGGGATTATAGGTATGTGCCATTGTGTTTGGCTTTTCTTTTTTTCTTTTTTTCTCTTTTTTTACATGGATTCTGGGGATTCAACTCAGGTCCTCATGTTTGTGCAGCAAACACTTTACTGACTGAGCCCTCTCCCCAGCCCCAGAATCTGCATCTTGTTGATAGCTCCAGTGGTTTGTGTATACACAAAAACTGGAGGAGCACAGGTTTCCTTAAAGTCCACCTTGCCAGGCTCTTGCATGCCAGGTAGGATGGAGCCTCAGGAGCAAAGGGCTAGTCAGATGGCATCACAAGTTACTGGATCCCCTGGGAGGCAGCTGGAGGTAGTAGCAAACAAATGTTTCTTTGGGTAGAAAATCAAACAACTGAAGTTGACCCTACATCATGATGGCACGGCTCTCTGTTCCCTGCCAGCTGTTCTGTCTGCAGAACTTCTGATAATGTTGGGCACATTTGGACATACTTAACACTTGTGGCCACTGGGCATTTGGGATGTGGCTGCCTCCCTGAGGAGCTGTGTGTAAGCTGGGTTGAATTCACTGGTGTTCAGATAGCCACACACAGCAAGTGGCTAGGGTTCTGTGCATCACTACTGTAGGGGCTGTGGGGCAGCAGACTGGGAGTGAAGACTGTGAAGGGCCCAGGCAGGTGCTTACCTGCTTTCCCTTCTCTGTCTTAGCGTCATCTGTGGGTCCTCCATGTCTCACTTCAGGTCACTCAGCTCCCCTTGAAGCTTGTACTAGGTGGCACTCAGTGAGGGTGCCGTGCCCTCTTCCCCCTCCAGTCGCTCCCCATGTCTGAGATCTGACTCTTTAGGTCCATCTTGGACTTTATCATTTGTATCAGGTGCTCCTCTGAGTCCACCAGGTTCTCTTGTTCATGTTGAAAGGAAGGGCTGCAGTCAAAGACAGAAGCCAGGGACCTGCAAGGGGCCATCACCAAGACAGTGGACAAGTCTAGGGATGATGGCCCTGAACATGTGTCCCGAGGCTGTGTCTGAGCTCCCTGCCATTTCATTTACTGACCCTGGTGTATACCCACCTTTTCTTGACAGCATCCCTGGACAATCCACATTGGGAGGGTCCTTAACTGGGTATGCTCAGTCTGTTGCTGTGTGCAAGATAAGAACTGGGTGGACTGAGTTGGGATGTAGCTCAGTGGTGGAATCCCCCATTGAGTGGTAGGGAGCCTGGCTCAGCAATAGAGTGCTTACCTAGAATACCCCAGTGAGGGGCTGGGGGCATGATTAAATAGTATAGTGTTTGCCTAGAATCCCCTAATGAGGGCTGTGGTATGGCTCTGTATTAGAGTACTTGCCTAGAATCTGTCAGTGAGGGTCTGGGGTAGAGGCAGTGCTTTCACTGAAAGAGCACTTGCTAGAATCCCCCTGTGAGGGGCCGGAGGCATGACTCAGTGACACGACCCTTGCCTAGAATCCTCTAGTGAGGGGCTGAGGGTGTGGTTCAGTGTTAGAGTGTTTGCCTAGCGTGCATAGGCCCTGGGTTCCATTTCCAGCAAAACACACACACACACACACACACACACACACACACAGTTAGTGGAGACTATGGTGGACCAAGGGTAACACTGTAGTAAAGGGAGAGAAGGCTGGGGAGTTTTCCTGTGATCTGGAAAGAACTGGATTTTCTTGACATTCCTTCTCCCTGGGTATTTTGGAACTCCCCTAGGTCTCCTATGTTCCCCCGGACCCTTCATATGGCCTGCAATTGGATGGTGAGGTCCTTCTTCTCCTGGCTGAGCATAGCTGTTTTCTCCTCCAGATACCTGACTTTGTTCAGCAGCTCCTGGATCTTGGCCGTGGAATTCCTCAGCTCTTCTTCTTGGCCTTCCTCTCCCCTTGCTGAGCCACATTCAGGACTTGGCCTGCAGGATGAGGAACACCGAAGTGTTAGCAGGGTGGGCCTTGCCAGGGGATGAGAATGTGTGCTGTGTGGCATCTGCTTCAGATCTGACCTCGGCATACCACTGTGGCTGCTGCAGCTCTGTAGACACAGCCCCTCTCCATAAGATGCTCCCAGACCCAGCTTCCTGCCATAATGCACCATAGCCTCAACAGAGAAGGACTGTCCTTGCTGAGGACCAATTCTTAGCAAGCTTTTTGTTTTTTGAGATGCTTGTTTTGAAACAGGGTCTCCCTGTAGCCTCAGCTGCCCTGGAACTCACTATGTAGACCAGGCTGGCCTTGATCTCACAGTGATCCATCTGCCTCTGCCTCCCGAGTGCTGGGACTAAAGGTGTGGGCCACCATATCCAGCTTAGGATATTTTTTTGATCCAGAGAGATACAGCAGTAGACATTTCTCAGTAGCTGGGCACCCCCCCCATACTTTTATCCGTTTTATACATTGCACATATCCACGGAGCCCTGGGAAATAACTTGACTTCTCCCTCAAACTGGTTATGCAGCTAAGGATGACCTTGAATTCCTGATCCTCCTTCTTCTATCTCTCTAAACTCTGTGAACACAGGCATGTAGTGCCACACTTGGTTTTATGCAGTACTACGGATGAAACATAGGACTTTATCTACTGAGCCATACCTCAACTGAGCCATAACTCAAGTGCTTCATTGAGAGAGTCTAGCAGACACTCTACTGCTAAGCTATGCCCTCACTGGGGATTCTAGGCAGGTGCTCTACTATTGAGACACACCCAAAACCCCTCATTGGCAGATTCTAGGCAGGTGCTTTACTGCTGAACCACATTCTCTAGTCCTACCACATTCCCTCTTAATGGTAGCCCAATACAGGCATGAACTGGCCCAACACAGAGATGCTTCATGGCCTCCTGAAGGGGCGAAGGGCAGTCTGGCTCACATTCCCAGCAGTGTCTTGGGAAGTAAGATGTGCTATCCTATGTGCTTCCTGAACTCCCTCCGGTTCTGAGGTCAAGGGGGTTGAAAACAACTCAACACACCCAGGCATATTTAGTCAGTAACCAAGTCTACTTACTTTGGTGGGGTAGAGTATAGGGATGGGGGTGACTCACCCTACTAAGTGGGTTGGTTTTGGTTTGGTTTTTATTTTGTAGGACTGAGATGGAAGACACACCATGATTTTTCTCAGGGAAGCATTAACCTGTCTGGAAGAAGGCTGAACCCTTTCATCTCCAAGGTACCGTCATTTTTAGATTATTCTTGTGGCCTCCTGGGCTTCCCGCCCTGAGTATATCCCTGTCCAAGGCCAAGCCTCCCCCAGTCCTGCACCAGCCATCAGACAGACCTTGTAGAGCTTCCACCAAGCCCATAGATGGAGCTGCAGGAACTGGTGCCCATTCCTCTGGATGAGTTTCAGGCCTATTCTGCAAAACAAACCCACAAGTGCAGGTGTCGGGGCTTGGCCTCCCTGGGGAACAGGTTCTGGGAAGGGCGTGGCTAGTAGACAGAAGCCCATGAATCTGTTTTATCTAGACACAAAAGCGATTTCTCAAGACCCAACATTGGGGTTAGGGAGATGGCTTGGTGGTTAAAGTGCTTGCCTCAAAAGTACGAGGATCAGTGTTCAGATCCCCAGAAACTCACATAAATGCCAGGCGGGCTGCATCACCTGTAATTCCAGCCTCAGAAGGTAGAGCCGGGGATCCCCAGAGCAAGCTTCCTAGTGAGACTAGCCATGTTGGCGAACTCTGGGTTTGACTGACAGACCCTGCCTCAATGGATAAGATGGAAGAGTAATCAAGGATGATTCTCAACATCACCTTGGGTCTCCTCAGGTTCATGCACACATGTGCACCCACTTATATGCAAGCATGTATGTACATGCAACACACAGACACACACAAACATGAAGGGGGAAAGAAAAAAGACCCAATATTGCTTTTGTGGTCTGGGGCAATGAGACCCAGGTTGGGGTCAGAGTTCTGTAGCAGGTCAAGAAAGTCAAGATGGCCAGATATGGTGGCGCACAACTTTACTCCCAGCACCTGGGAGGCAGAGGCAGGTGGATCTCTTTGAGTTCAAGGCCAGATTGGCCTACATAGTGAGTTCCAGGCCAACTCAAGGTATAGGGAGACCCTGTCTTAAAAAGACAAAAAAAAAAAAAAAAAAAAAAAAGAAAAGAAAAAAAAGTCAACATGACTGGGCTAGAGAGATGGCTCAGTGGTTAAGAGCACTGGCTGCTCTTAATAGAGGACCACCAGCTAACAACTGTCCTAACTCCAGTTCCAGAGGGTGTCCCATGCCCTCTTCTGACCTCTGTAGGCTTTGTACAACAGGTGCACTTACATACATGCAGGCAATACACTCATACACATAAAATAAAAATGATAAAGAAAATATTTTTTAAAAAATGGGCTGTAGAGATGGCTCAGTGGTTAAGAGCACTGGCTTCTCTTCCAGGGGACTTGGGCTCAATTCCCAGCACCCACATGGCAGCTAACAACCGTCTGTAACTCCAGTTCCAGGGGAATCCGACCTCTGTGGGCATTGCATGACATGGGTGCACTTACATACATGCAGACAATGCATGCATACACATAAAATAAAAATAATAAATAAAAAAGTCTTAAGATCTTTTGTTAAAGTATCAGAAATAAAGTTAACACAGTTGTACAACAATACAGAAAATTCTGATCATCACGATTATAACTTCCTGTGCTGTTTTAGTTACCTTTCAATTGCTGTGATTAAAAACACTGACTAAGGGGCTGGAGAGATGGCTCAGTGGTTAAGAGCACTGACTGCTCTTGCAGAGGACCTGGGTTTAATTCCCAGCACCCACATGGCAGCTACAAACCACCCTTAACTCCAGTTCCAGGGGAATCCGAAGCCCTCTTCTGACTTCTGCGGCATTGCATGACATGGGCACACTCACATACATGCAGGCAATACACTCATACACATAAAATAAAAATAATAAATAAAATATTTAAAACAAACAAACAAACAAAAAAACAACAAAAAACAAAACACTAAAACCAACTTGCAGAGGAAAGGTTATTTGGCTTACAGCACAGTTCATCATCAAAGGAAGCCAAGACAGGAACCCAGGGCAGAAACCTGGAGCACAGACCATGGAGGAGTGCTGCTGACTGGCTTGCTCCCATCTGCCATGACCTTTATATGGACTGCCATCAGAAGGTAATGCCCACATTTACCTTCCCGCTTCAAACAATCCAATCAAGAACGTTTTTTTCATTTCAGTTAATTCCAAATCCAGTCAAGGTTAGCCATCACAAGTTCACCCCTTGTTAACCTGACACCCAATTGCATCTCCTTATGTCATGCTTAATTTCCAAATGAAAACAATGGCAAGGTCATAATTCCACCTAACATGATATAACTATCCCACGATCCCACGTACAATCACAAATGCCTTATGTATCTTAGTGTAGGTGGTAAGGTCCTTGAGGAATGCTTAGTCCTTCAGTATCTCATAACCTAAATATGATAATATAGGTTTATAACACTTAACCACTTAACGCTCATCTCAATTACACATTAAAAGAGAAGCAAAATACAAATATCTGCTTAGTATATGTGTATATATGCACAAGCATGTTCTTAACAAAATAGGACAGAAATACTCATGTCAGTTACAATCTTCGTGTCTGCAACTGGTCACGTGGCCTTAGCTGATAGTCATAACTACCTTCCTGTACTACCCATTCCATATTTCCTTCATCTCAGTGAGCACCTCTGCAGGTCTTGGCTCTTTTCCTGGAGGAGTGACACATCATACCTTCATCCTTGAAGGGTCTGTGCCATTTGTTATCCTACCTGGATTGGCTTGTTGCGGTTTCTCATTGACCTTAATCATAGGACATGGTGGCACCAAAAGAAGCCCTGATCAATCAGTTCCTGCCTTCCAGTTATAATCCGCCTTACCTCCATTGTGGAGAAACAGTCCAATTTCCCCCTGGTAGTCTGGATCAATCACCCCTCCTAACACTGTTGTTCCTTTCTTAGCCTGTTGCCTTAAGGGCATCAGAAGCCCAAAATGGTCAGGGGAAAGTCTTAGCTTCCACTTCAACGTAATGTTTGGTGTGTCTCCTGGCAGAAGCACTCCCCTCTCTGGAACCAAAACTTCTAGGACAGCAGAGCACAATCGAGGGTACAGGAAGCAAAGATTTCCCTAGTGGGTCCCTAGGGATGGGTCCACCCCTTGATTCCTGGACCTGTGAATCCTGGCTATAGGAGAAACAGAGCCTTTATATTGGACACTGATTCAAAGCATATACCACCTTCTGGAGGATATGTGTAATTTGAAACTTCCTTTTACAGCATAGTAGCAACTCCTATCACTCTAAGAAATGCAATTAAATTGTTTTATCTGAAAATTGCTGTTTTGATAGTCACTATATAATGGTTTTTAGCTCTTCTTAGCAATTACCTGTTTCTTGAATATTTAATTTCTTTTTTATTATGTGATATAAAATGAGCCAAGTATCTCTTACTGGATGCTTGACACTCTTAATTCACAGCACTTTGCTAGAGTGCCCACTTCTGGATAGTTCTTCCCTGCCTGAAATAATCCTAGGAGAGCCAAGTTCATTAATTTCTGATAGTCCATATAGAGTCTGAAGTCAAAATCTACAGGAAAAATTTAGATATCTATGCATTATACACAAACCTAATCAAATCGCATAATATACTTTTATAGGTCTTTCTTATGAAGAGACCAATGAACTATAGTGCCAATACAGACTTTAATGGCACTTTAAAAAGAATTGGTTTACTTTTAGCCAGTCTCGAAATCAAAGCAACATAATTCATAATAAGCCAGGGTGCATTTTATGTTCCTCCTGAACCCCCCCCTTTTTTTTTCATATCACTGACCTGACCCCTGTTTAGGATTTGTTAAAGGTGGAAGAGTGAAGCTGGGCATGGTAGCGCACGCCTTTATTCCCAGCACTTGGGAGGCAGAGGCAGGTGGATCTCTGTGAGATTGAGGCCAGCCTGGTCTACATTGAGTTCCAGCCAACGGGGGCTACAGGGAAACTCTGTCTCAAAAAAACCAAAAAAAAAAAAAAAGGTGGAATAGTAAAAAAGGAAAAGACAGTCGTTTGTTATGGAAAATCCAAGTCAAAACTGGGCAAACCAGAAAAGAGTTGGTTTCCATTTTGTTTTGTTAGAAAAAGAGAAAAAAATTGATATCAACTATAAGCTTAATTGTTGTTAATACAGACATCATAAAAAAGTGAATTACCTAAGTAGATATTTGCAACAAATACACCTAGGTCTATTTTGTATAGATGAAATCAAATATGTATTATTTTCTGTTTAATGCCAAATAAAAACAGAATTTTTTTTACTTGTTTGAGTCAGGGTCTCCCTGTAGCCTCAGCTGTCCTGGAACTCACTATGTAGACCAGGCTGGCCTTGAACTCACAGAGATCCGCCTGCCTCTGCCTCCGAGTGCTGGGATTAAAGGCATGCGCCACCATGCCTGGCATAAATTAATAGATAACACATTAAAAAAATCAAGATGAAGCCTGTTAGACATTTATTTGCTTCTGTGATTTCTCTCTTTCAGCTCTGTGATGGTTAATATTTCCTATGTGTTTATGTATGTATGCATGTTTGCACGTGTGTTGGTGCATGTGTGTGCATATGTGTGTACATGTATGTGGAGTCCAGAGGTTGTTCACCACCTTCTACTTTATATATTAAAGCAGGATGTCTTGCTGGAATCCACAGCTCTCTGATTCGACTACTCTAGCTAGCCAGTGCAAACTAAAGTTCCCAGACAAAGGCTATGCCTTCAAACTGAGTGTTCTGAAAGACTGATTGACTGATTAGAACTTCAGTGATTGTGGAGAGTTTGGAACGTAACAGGTCCAGAGTCTAATTACTGGTATCTTGGGCCATCCTTAACCCTCTAAATAGCCATTCCTTTCCACTTCTGTTTCTGACTTAACATCCTGTGACTAATCCTATTAATTAAGCAGACCATCCATTCCCACAAACCAAAAAGCTAAGAATGTCATCAGATAGCATCTAAGGCCTATAACGAAATTCTTCCCACCTTGCTATGACCTGCCTACTGCATGTACCCACCAATGTATTTGAAAAGTATGTTACTTTCTGACTTTCTTTGTTCTGTTACTATAAAAAGTTCATGAAATTGCTACCTTATTGGAACATGGTATTTAGGAAAGCCTAAATCTGTGGGAAGGCCACGGTCACTCATATTTGGCTCCAGAATAAACCATCTTTTATTACTTTGAGATGAGAACTGTTTCTTTTATTGAAACTGGTTTACTCCAGGGATTCCTTGTCTCTACTGCCCAAGGGATGAGATTTCAGGCAGAATGCCACATGTGCCCAGCATTTACATGGCTGCTGGGGATCTGAACTCAGGTCCTCATGCTTACATGTCAAGTGCTTTACCCACTCCCCAGCCCTTGTGATGGTTAACCTTAATTATCAACTTGATAGAATTGAGAAATGCCTAGGAATTTGGTAAAGGCCACTTCTCGGAGTGTGTGAAGGCGTTTCCAGAGACGATCAGATCATGAGGGCTCTAATCTAATCAATGGTTTTATCCGTTGATGGAGTCAAAATAGGAGTAAATTATTGGGAGGCTGTGAAAGTGTAGAAAGTCGGGTCTATTCATAGGAAGTAGCTTTCTGGGGGTGTGTCTTTGGGGGCTATAGTTTGTCATGGACTCTTCCTATATTCTGTCTTTCTGATTCCTGGCCACCATGAAGTGAAAAGGAACCTCCACTACATGCTGCCACTACCATGTTGTTCTGCCCAACTGTATGGGGTGAAGCACCAAGGACTGAACCCTCTGAAACCATGAGCCAAAACCAAATTCTTCCTCCCTAAGTTGTTGCTATCAGACATTATGGACAGTAATGAGAAGCCTATCTAATACCATTCCCTTACCAGATCTCCCCTTCATCTCTGCATCCTGGTAACCTGAAGTTTTGGGAACTGCCTTCTTCTGTCACCTGCAGCTTTGCTCAACTGGACTATCAATCTGTTGAGACTCTCCTGTGAATGGAGGGCTGGTATCCCTTCACTCAGCCCCTAACTGGTATCCCTTCCTTCATCCTAGGTCACAGGCACACAGGGCTTGATGGGAGATAATGCATTACTAACAGATTGACCACAAAGAGCCAAAGTCAACCATGGGTCAGCCTTGATGGAGCCAGCAATTTAAAAATTACCATGTTGCTGGGCGTGGTGGCGCACACCTTTAATCCCAACACTCGGGAGGCAGAGGCAGGCAGATCTCTGTGAGTTCAAGGCCAGCTTGGTCTATGTAGTGAGTTCCAGGACAGCTGGGGCTACAGGGAGACTCTGTCTCAAAACAAACAAACAAACAAAAAAATTACCATGTCATGGAAATGAATGAAAAAACAAGATCTCAAGGGTAGAGTTGAAATCCCTGGTTCTAATTCCGACTCTATATGACATGGCATGGTTCCTAAATCCCTTTTCTGTTGTTTGTGTAAATGTTCAGGTGTGTATGCACAGGTGTGTTCGAGAACAGAAGATAAGCCCAGGTTATCTCAGACACTATTCACCTTGATTTTTTTGCTTGTTTGTTTCTTTGAGACAGGTTCTCTTTGTGTAGCCCTGAATGGCCTGGAACTTGCTATGTAGATCAGGCTGGACTTGCACTCACAGAGATTTGCCTGCCTCTGCCTCTTTAGTACTGGGACCAAAAGTGTGTGCCACTGTATCTGCCCACTTTTCTTTCTTTTCTTTTCTTTCCTTTTTTTCCCCCATAACAGCAGAGGCTATTTCCAGAGCTCTTGATTATATCCAAGAATTGGAAGATAAGACCCTACTGCTTATGTTGGCATGTGTGTAGAAGTCAGAAAACAGCTTCTGGAGTCAGCTCTCTCCTTCCACCTCTGTGTGTTCTAAGGGATTGAACTCAGGCCACCAGGCTTGTGTTAAGCACCTTTACCAGCTGAACCATCTCTGCTTTTTAAAAAAGAACTATGGATCTTAGGGATCAAACTCAAGTCCTTGCGCTTGTAAAACAAGTACTTTACCAACTGCGCCATCTTCTCAATCATGTCTTGTTTTTTTTTTTTCAAAAAAGAAACATTTATTTTTATTTATACAAGTGTTTTTAAAAAACTTTTTAATTTAATTTTTATTGTACGTATATGAGTGTATTGCCTGCTTGTATGTTAGTGTACCTTTGCCATGAGATGCCTGTGGAGGTCAGAAGAGGGCATAGGATCCCCTGGAACTGGAATTATGGACAATTGTTAGCCTCCATGTGGGTGCTGGGAATTGAACCCAGGTCCTCTGCAGGAACAGCCAGTGCTCTTAACCACTGAGCCATTTCTCCAGCCTCTTGTACAAGTGTTTTGATGGCTGATATGTTTACTGGTATGTGTGTGGTGCCCGAGAAGGCCGAAAGAGAATGACAGAGGCAGCATGTAGATGCTGGGAGTTGAACCTGGGCTCTTTGGAAGAACAGCAAGTGCTCTTAACCCCTGAACCACCTCTTTAGAACACCACCTCTTTAAAACAATATCAACCACCACCACCACCACCACCACCACCACCACCACCACAACAACAACAACAACCACAACAAGATTTTACTTTGTTGCTCTGGCTGGTCTGAAACTCACTATGTAGACAAGACTCGTCTTGAATTCCCAGATATCCACCTCCCACTGGGGCATGTACCACCACAGCCAGGTGCGTTTTTTGTTGTTGTTGTTGTTGTTGTTGTTGTTGTTTTTTAATAAAATTTTTTATTATATGTGTATGAGTGTTTTGCGTGAATGTAAATAAGTGCACCATATGTCTGCACTGCCTCAAAACGTCAGAAGAGGGCATTGGATCCCCTGGAACTAGAGTTAGAGATGGTTGTTAGTCATTATGTGGGTGCTGGGAACCCAACCTGGGTCCTCTGCAGGAGCAGCCAGTGCTCTTAACTACTGAGCAATCTCTCCAGTCACCCCAACTTTTTTTGAGACATGGTTTTCACATTCTATTCCAGGCTAGACTGTAACTCACTATGTAGCCCAGGCTGGCCTTACACCCATAGCCATCCTTCTGCTTCAGTCGCCAGAGTGCTGGGATCACAGGCAGAAGGCACTACACCCAACTCTTCCTTAACCTCTCCTGCCTTTGTTCCCATATCTGTAAAACAGGGGCTCTGGTCCTACCAGGCCTCTCTCTCTGTCACATGGAAAGTTGTGAAAGTTGTAAGTTGTAAGTTGTAAATAATTTTATGGGGCTGGAGAGATGGTTCAACAGTTAAGAGCACTGGCTGCTCTTGCAGAGGACCTGAATTCAGTTCCCAGCACCCACATGACAGCTATCAGCCATCCTTAACTCCAGTTGAGGGACTCTGATACCCTCTTCTGGCCTCCGTGAACATTGCATGACACAGATGCATTTACATACATGCAGACAGAACATTCACACATATAAATAGACAGATAAATAAGTAGATAAATAAATAAATAAATAAATGAGTAAATAAACAAATAAGAGTTTATATTAGTTGGCCAGTTAGGGGTTGAATCGTGTCTCTCAAAAAGCTATGTTGAATTTCTCACCCCCTGTGAATGAGACCTCATTTGGAGATAGGGTCTGAGAAGTTGTAAGTAGTTGATGAGGGCCAGAAAGATACCTCAGTGGGTAGAGGAGCTTGCCACCAAGCTTAATGACCCGAGTCTGACCCCTAGGACCTATATGGTGGAAAGAGAGAACTGACTCCTATAAATTGTCCTGTAATGAGTTGTGGCACATGCATGCCCCATCGCACACAAATAAACAGAAATGTAATGAAAAAGTAGTTAAGATGAGTTCATGCTGGGAGAAGCGGGGCCTTAATCCAATATGATTACTGTCTGTGGAAAGAGGGAAGAAGATGCGGATGAAAACGTAGCCCCATGAGGAGGAGAAAGCCACGTGAAGACAGAAGGGGGGATGATGATGCTGTAAGTCAGAGAACGGCTGAGCCTGCCAGGTCTGGCAGAAGCCAGAAAGGAACTTCCCTGGGAGGCTGCAGAGAGAGCATGGCCCCATCCACTCCTTGGCTTGTGGCCTCTGGAATTGTGACAGCACAAATTTCTGCTGTTTTACACCATCCAGTACATGGAACCTAGTTATGGAAGCCCAGGAGATTAAGGCAGGTTCCAAATGGAGTTGGGGGGGACACAAGGGTCTTAGATGTCCATCTCTCATCCCACCACATGGTACAGCTGAAGGTACCGATTGTGTGTGTGTGTGTGTGTGTGTGTGTGTGTGTGTATGTGTGTGTCATAGTCTAACCCAATCAGGGTCTATGAGTGTTACCTTTGGTCCAGCATCTTATTCTTTTTTTTAAATTTTTTGTCTTTTTGAGACAGGGTCTCCCTGTAGCTCCAGCTGGCTTGGAACTCATTATGTAGACTAAGCTGGCCTTGAACTCACAAAGATTCACCTGTCTCTACCTCCAAAGTACTGGGATTAAAGGCATGCACCACCATGCCCAGCCTTAGGTCCAGCATCTTCTTAAACTCAACCCTCACGAGGAAACCCCAAAACTGACGTTGCAACATGGTCATAATTTTAGCCAGAAACTGGTCTCTCATGCCCTTAAGCTTGACCAGGATGCCCTCTCAGAAGAACACCTGGGGAAGAGGTATTTGCCTGAAAAGAGCCCAACCATCATGGCGGCTGCTTTGGGGGAGTTGGAAATCAAAGAACCAGTACTCACAAGAGGCTTTAGGAGTTAAGATGCCAGGGGCTGGAGAGATGACTCAGTGGTTAAGAACACTGGCTGCTCTTGCAGAGGACCCAGGTTCAATTCCCAGCACCCACTGACCATCCAGTCTAGCAGAAATAGCAAAGTCCAGGTTCATCGAGAGATCGTATCTCAAAAAGGTGTGTACAGCAGAAAGCATGTAAGAGCTGGGGGAAGGGGTGGAGTATTAACTTGAAGTATACTCCAACCACTATGCCAGCAAGCTATAGTCACTCCTCCTTCCCATGCTCATCAAGGAGTAGAGGGAGGAGTCAGTTACCCCTCCCACCCAACAGTCGACCTTAGGTGCATGTAAGGAAGGGGCTAAGGATATATAAGCCAAGATTCCCAGGAGACACCTCTCTCACCATTTTCTGCTGTTGTCAGGAAGTCACAGGATCTATAGTTGAGCATGGATTTTCCAGTGCAGCTGTAAATGGGGGGGTGCCCACTCCTATGTAAATAAACCCCCACTCTATGCTCTGTTAAAAAAGAAAAGAAAATGATAGGAGTTTGGATAGATAGATGAGAGGGATCTGACTAAACCGATGAACTTGCACTGGGGAATGTCTGCGGACACTGACTTGACACAGTGGGCCTTAATACCCAGGACAGAGTATGTGAGTTCCAGTGGGAGGGACTATGGGAGGATGCTGCTGAGGATGGGCCTATAAAGATGGTTCAGATTGTTTGAGATATTCTGTATGAAATATAACAAAATTTAATAAAACAAAATTTAAAAAAATGTAAGACTGAGGGAAAAAAATTAGGTGATTGAGGGATATACCTGATGGCCTCTGGCCTGCACATGTGCATTTGTAGGCAAGTGTGCATGCATGCACACACAGACACACACACACAGACACACACACAGATACACACACAGACACCCACCAGGTCAGGATGGGGCCTCCTGTGCTGAGGACGTGGCACCCGTCTGTGCTGCTGGGCTTCCCAGCCTCCCAGGACCAGGCCTATCTTGCCCAAGTTCTGCTCCCAGGGGCAGCCTGGCCGAGTAGAGGGGGAATAAGGTGCCAAGACACTGCCACATTCCACAGGGGACAGTACTTTAAGCCAGGAACCCTGCAGAAGCCTCCTCAAGTAGTTCCCAATCAGGCAGGTGGGGCAGAGACCCTGGGGAGCTGGGATCCAGCTGCTCTATCTAGCTCAGGGGCAAACACTTCCCCGGCTACAATGGCCACTTCCCAGGAGACAGCTTCCACTGCCTGGAACCAAGTGGATGCGTCACACTGCCATGGTTTGGTCTGCAACGTCCCTCAACACTCATGTTGAAGCCTTGGGTGCCAGCTTGTGGGGCTAAGAAGGTGGTAGAGCCTTGAGAAGCAGGGCCTAGTGAGTGGAAGTTAGGTCATTGGGGCAGGATCCTGAGGAGATACTGGGTCATTGGGGCAGGGTCCTGAGGAGATACTGGGTCATTGGGGCAGGGTCCTGAGGAGATACTGGGTCATTGGGGCAGGGTCCTGAGGAGATACTGGGTCATTGGGGCAGGGTCCTGAGGAGATACTGGGTCATTGGGGCAGGGTCCTGAGGAGATACTGGGTCATTGGGGCAGGGTCCTGAGGAGATACTGGGTCATTGGGGCAGGGTCCTGAGGAGATACTGGGTCATTGGGGCAGGGTCCTGAGGAGATACTGGGTCATTGGGGCAGGGTCCTGAGGAGAGATACAGGGACGTGGCCTCTTCCTTGGGCTCTCCATACTACCCACCCACCACAAGGGGGGGGCAGCTCTGCCCCACCAGGAGTTCCCCGCCACGATGCTGGGCTCATCAGAGCTCTACCCAAACAGCAGAGTGATCATGAATTAAAAGCTCTGCAACCGTGAGCCAAAACCAGCATTTACCCCTTCTAAGTTGTCTCTGGTATTTTGCCACAGTGAC
>NW_008360015.1:2257981-2292981 GCF_000622305.1 Nannospalax galili | reverse complement strand
GACACACACACACACACAGAGTTAAGATCCCTAACTGGGACTGAAGCACAAGGGTCCATGGAAGCATCCAGTGGCCTGGCACCTTCATTGGCAGACCCTTGCACCTTCGGCATCAGCCACTTTTTGCCACCATGCCCTTTGGGTTCCCCAGGGCCAGCTAAGCTCTGCCTTCAGCCTTGAAGTTCCCCCTTTCCTTTCTTTCCCTTTTTCCTTCCTTCCTTCCTTCCTTCCTTCCTTCCTCCCTCCCTCCCTCCTTCCTTCCTTTCCTTCCTTCCTCCAACAGGTCTCACATAGCCTTAGATTGACCTTCTATGACCTCTATGTAATTGAAGTTGACCTTGAACTGCTGATCCTCCTGCCTCCAACTCCCAAGTGCTGAGATTAAGGGGGCATGACACCATGCCCCATTGATGCAATACTGAGGATCAAACCCAGGGCCTCGTGTGTGCTAGGCAAGTGCTCTACTCACTGAACTATGGCCCCAGATATTTCAGTTTCTCATCTGTGAAATGGGGAGGCTGATTCCTGTCTTAGGAGGTTACTATAAGAATTAAGCAAGATAGGGCTGGAAAGTTGGCTCAGTGGTTAAGAGCACTAGCTGCTCTTGAAGAGGACCTGGGTTTGATTCTCTGCACCCACATGGCAGCTAACAACCATCTGTATCTCCAACTCCAGGGGATCTGATACCCTCTTCTGACCTCCTTGGGCATTGCATGACACAGGTGCACTTACATATATGCAGGCAATACACTCATACACATAAAATAATAAATAAAAACTTTTAAAAAGGATTAAGCAAGATAACAGGAGGAAAAGCACCCCAAGGCTCCAAGTCAAACGAAATGAATCATTAGAAGATGCCGTGATTGCTCTGTAGCCTTGGTGGAGGGGCCTTCCTTCACCACTGTGAAAAGCAGGCTTTAGATGGAATCATTAGGAGCTGGAGAGATGGCTCAGGGATTAAGAGCACTAGCTGCTCTTGCAGAGGACCTGGGTTCAGTTCCCAGCACACACACGATGGTTTATAACCATCCTTAATTCCAGTTCCAGGAATCTAATGTCCTCCTATGACCTCCACAGGCATTGCTCACACAGGTGAAGTTACATACATGCAGGCAAAAAATACACATAAAAAATTACATAGATGGGCCAGGCTTGATGGCGCACGCCTTTAATCCCAGCACTCGGGAGGCAGAGGCAGGCGGATCTCTGTGAGTTCGAGGCCAGGCTGGTCTACATAGTGAATTCCAGGACAGCTGGGGCTACAGGGAGACCCTGTCTCAAAAAGACAAAAAAAAATTACATAGAATCAGTACATCATAGTCCCACTGGATCTTAGTGTGGGAAACAGAAGGGGCAAAGGCAGTTGAGTTCCTGATCCAAAAGACAAGCAGCTTCATGCTTCACAGTACAGCACGTGATGGGACTCATCCCAGGAAAACACAGGTTTCTATAGATACTAAAGAGTTGGAAACAAGGTAGGTATGGTGATACATACCTATGTGCATGTATGTGTCTCTATATCTATGTACGGCATATGCATGTGTGCATATATGTATGCATATGTGTATGTATGTATGCATGTATGTATGTATGTATGTATACAGTCCTTGGGTGCTTGGAAGACAGGAGGATTAGGAGTCTGAGGCCAGCCCAGGCCTGGTCAATGCAAAACTTCAGAGTTCTTGGAATGAGGAGTCATGATTAAACTCTGGGTTTTGTTGTTTTGTTTTGTTTGAAATACAGTCTCAAGTAGCTCAGGATAGCCTTGAAGTTGCCGTACAGCTGAGGCTGTCTTAAAATTCCTCATCTGCCTGGCTCTACTTCCTGAGTGCCGGGATGACAGGCACATCAACACACTCAAATGTCAAATTCTAGATTTTAAATGGATCTGTGGGTGCTTGCTTCATTGTGTTTTATAACATGTGTGTGAGGGTACACACACACACACACACACACACACACACACACACACACATATGCATTCAGGCTGACTGCCAAGCCAGTGCACCTCCTGTCACTCTGTCACAACGAGGTGCAGTCCCCTAATGCAGCTGTAGAGGGACACCTTGCACCACTAGCCTGCCTGGCCCTTAGTGTCCCAGAGGGACTTTTCTCTTTTCCAGGAAACAGAACAGATGCGGGGAGGCTCAGGCCCTATGAGTCAGGGCCAGTCAGTGGCTCTGAGTCAGCCAGGATTCACCTGCCAGCTCAAAGCTCAGGCTTGCTGAGTGAGTGAGCTGGGATTATTCAGCTTTGCATCCAGGCCCTGCCCACACATGCTGCCGAGCCTAGCCAGGTCTAGGACCATGATTCTGCGTGGATTTGTGTGTGTGTATGTGTGTGTGTGCGTGCGTGCGCGTATGTGCATGTGGTGGCCAAAGAACAACTTCAAGTGTTGTTCCTCAAGCACTGTTCACCTTTTTTAAAGACGAGGTCTCTTTTTTTGTTTTGTTTGTCTTGAGACAGGATCTCCCTGTAGCCCCAGCTAGCCTAGAAGTTGCTATGTAGACCAGGCTGGCCTCAAACTCCCAGAGATCCACCTGCCTCCTGTCTCTGCCTCCTGAGTGCTGGGATTAAGGGTGTGTATCACCACACCTGGCTAGACAGGATCTCTTACTGGCCTGCAACTCACTGATTTGGCTAGAGTGGCTGGCTAGTGAGCCCCAGGGATTCACCTGTCTCTCCTTTCTTGTGATACGTGTGTGTGTGTGTGTGTGTGTGTGTGAAAGGACAATGTACGTATTGTTCTTCAGGCACTGTCTACCTTTTTAAAAGATCTTTCACTGGCCTGGAATTTGGAGATTTGGCTAGGCTGGCTGGCCAGCAAGCTCCAGGCATCTGCCTGTCACCATATCTGCAATTATAAGCATGTACCACACATGCCTATAGCAAGCCACTTCATGAAGAGTTAATATGTCATGTGACTTGATGGCTGATGGCATACTTCCAGAGTTAATGTTCAATGAAAGGACAAATGAACTATGTGGTCACTGCAAGCAGTGATCCCAGAAGGCAAACCTCTGAGCAAAAACATGTATTCTTAAGTTCTCGAAGACACTCTGGTTGGGCTAAAGCTATTCTAAGAAGCAGATGTTTCTGACACATAAGTTTGATTTCCAGGTGGCTTTGTCTGATAACGTCTATACATTGTATTCCTTAACTTTTTATTATATGTAACTTGTTAGTCTATGTCTTACTGTTCTTGGCACAATATTTTCTGTGAACTTAACTCATCCATTATTTCAGTACGGAATAAAAGATCAGGATTGAGAAAGGTCTGCATCTGTAGACCGTGAGTCTCAGATCCCCCGCTTAAGGCTTCGTCTGTCTCCTGTCATTTCTAGTCTCCGTCCGCTCTGCTGCACATGCTTAGCTCCCTGGGGATCAAACTCAGGTCCTTATGCTTTATTTATTGATTAACCAAGCTACCTCCCTCCTATGCTGGTTAGTTTTTGTCAGCTCGATACAGAGTCATCAGGGAAGAGAGAACCTCAACTGGGGAAGTGCTTCTATTACTGTGACCTGTGGTTGTTTCTGTGGAGGCGTTTTCTTAGAGGCTGATTGACCTAGCAGGGCCCAGCCCGCTGTGAGAGGTGCTGCCACTGAGTAGGTGGGCCTGGGTCATTTTAAAACACAGGTTGAGGGCTGGGCATGGTAGTACATGCCTTTTATTCCGGCACTTAGGAGAAGGCAGAGACAGGTGATCCTGTGAGAATGTGGCCAGCCTGGTCGACATAAGGAGTTCCAGGACAGCACCTTGTCTATAGGTGCTGGGCTGCAGGAAGGACCTTGTCTCAGAACAAAACAAAACAAAATGAATAAATAAAAAACAAAAATAAGCAGGCTGAGCATGGACCAGAGGAGCCCGTGTAAGCACTGTTCCTCCATGGTCTCTGCTTCAGTTCCTGCCTCCATATTTCTGCCTGGAGTTCCTGCCTGGCTTCCCTCGAAGATGGACATCGTCTTGGGAGTATAAGATGAAGTAAACCCTTTCCTACCCAAGTCAGTCTTGGTCAGTGTTTTACATACCAATAGAATGTAGCTAGGATAATCTGAGTGACTTTTTAAATCCTTGGGCCCCATACAGTACTGACAGCCATATTCGTTGAGTACCACTCTGTTCCTAGTTGGGTTGTAGGCATGCTACTAAAAACCACTACAGGGCCCGAGAGGCTGTCACGATCAGCCCCATGTTTTCAGAGGAGGCTGCTAAGGGACTTGTGCAGTGGCTGAGCTAGAACTCAAAGCCCACCTTCTTGGGTCAAGGGAGTGAGTGGAAACACCCACAGACGCCCCTACCTTGCTGTGTCCAATTTTGTATTCATTAGAATCCAAGTCAGCAGCCACGAGAAGGAGCTCTGACCCCTTCTTGTTGTCCACAAGCCTCTGAGGACTCAAGGGACTTGTGCAGTGGCTGAGCTAGAACTCAAAGCCCACCTTCTTGGGTCAAGGGAGTGAGTGGAAACACCCACAGACGCCCCTACCTTGCTGTGTCCAATTTTGTATTCATTAGAGTCCAAGTCAGCAGCCACGAGAAGGAGCTCTGACCCCTTCTTGTTGTCCACAAGCCTCTGAGGACTCATGTAGGGGTTCAGCACTTGGTATGTGTAGGAAAGGAGAGAGAGAGAGAGAGAGGTCATATCACATCTAAGCCAAGAGCATAAAAATTGCATCTACACATTTAACCCCGGATCTGTCAAAGGAGCTTAGAGACAGTGATTAAACACTGATGCCTGAGGTGGGCAAGGAATGAAATGGGCAGCCTCTGGGGTGAACGCTACAGCATGGGAGTGAATGTTGATGTGGGATGGATGTTCTGAGCACAGGCTCCCAAGAAATAAAGAAACGCAGTCCTTTCAGAGAGAGCTGGAGATGAGATGAGCACTGGCCCGGGTGTAAGGGAGCAGCCTCTTTCCCAATCTGTCAGCAGCTCCAACTATGGTTTTCTTTTTCCTTTCTTTTTTCTTTGTCTTTTTTTTTTTTTGAGACAGGGTCTTCCTGTAGCTGACCTGAAACTCACTATATAGCCCAGGCTGGCCTCGAACTCACAGAGATCCACCTGCCTCTGCCTCCCAAGTACTGGGACTAAAGGTGTGTGCCACTATGCCACAATGCCAATTTTTTAAGACAGGTCTCACTATGTAGCCCTGGCTGGCCTGGAATTAGCTGTGTAGACCAGACTGGCCTTGCACTCTTGATCCTCCAACTCAGGCTCCTGAGTGTTGGGGCTACGGGTATGTGCCACCATACTCAGGTTTCTTGTGGTTTATGTTTTAAGATTTTTCTTTAAAAAATTATGTGTCTGTGGGTATGTGCACAAATGCTGGTGCCTATGGGGGCCAGAGGCACTGGATGATTTTCATACCATTTGGAAGGGAAGGCTGAGGGTGCTGGACCCCTGGTGGTCCCTAGGAAGTCCTTACCCTGTAGAAGTTGGAAACTATCATGAAGGAGGACCCTCTCTTCTGCTTCTTTCCTCCAGCTGAAGAAGAGACAGAGCATGTTTTGTGTCATTTCCCATCACAGGGGCAGGCAGTCTCATTCAGTGATCTGTGCCAAAGCACATGCATTCTCTACTTTTAAAATGTTTTTCTGGGGGCCTGAGACATGGCTCAGCAGTTAAAAGCAATGGCTGCTTTTGCTGAGGACCTGGGTTTGGTTCCCAGCACTCATGTGGTGGCTAACAATTACCTGTAACTCCAGTTCCAAAGGATCTGGCACCCTCTTCTGGCTTCTATGGGCATTGCACACATGTGGTGCACCTACATAATTGCAGGCAAGCCACTCATACACATGAAATAAAAATAAATAAATAATAAATAAATATTCATTCATTCCTGGGGCAGGGCATGGTGGTGCACACTTTTAATCCCAGGACTCGGGAGGCAGAGGCAGGAGGATCTCTGTTAGATCAAGGCCATCCTGGTCTACACAGTGAGTTCCAGGCCAGCTGGAGCTACAGGGAGACCCTGTCTCAGAAAAACAAGCAAGCAAACAAACAAATGCTTTTGTGGAGCCCAGGATGGTGATACATGCTTGTAATCCCAGCATAGGAGGCTGGGACAGGAGGGTCATGAGTTCAGGGTCATCCTGGGTTACAGGTAGCAAGACCCTGACTCAAAACACAAAACAACAACAAAAACAGTCTTTCTAGGGACTAGGTATGCATGTTGGTGGCGAAATGGCACTGATCCCAAGCACATAGCGAGTTCTTGACTAGCCAAATGAGAGCCCCATGAGGCAACTTTTTCATCTAAGCCACACCCCCTGGCCCACACAAGTTCTGTTAGACAGGAGGCAGGGTTGTGCTTGAAATTTGCCTTAGACAAGAGAGTGGGAGGCAGAAAATATAGCCAGAGCATTTGGACGTCAGCTTTTCCAAAGTACCATCACTCCACCTAGAGGTAACAATGGCTCAGTGACCAATTCGGCTGATGGTGGCTTCCAGGATGCAATGACATCTCTCTATTGCAGTGCCACCCATAGTCTGCCTTGAGCCACTTGTCACCCATCCATTCATCCATCCATCCACCCATGCATGCATCTATCTATCCATCCATCTATGCATTCACCCATACATTCATGCATTTATTCATCTACCTATCTAGCTAGTTATCCATCTGTGCATTTATCCATTCATGCATGCATGTATCCATCACCTGAACCTTCATCCATGCATTCGTTCATCCATCTATGCATCTATTCATACATCATCCATCCATCCTCATTCATGCATCTATTCATTCATGCTCATCCAGCCAGCCATATATTCATTCATGCATTAATCCACCCATGCATTCATGTATCCATCCATGCATGCATCCTTTCATCTATGCACTCATGCATGTATACCTCCATCCATTCATGCATGCACGCATCTATCATCCATACATGCATTCATGCATGCATACATTCACCCGTTTCTGCATTCATCCATGCATCCATCTGTGTATTTATCCATGCATGCATGCATCCATCCATATGTTCGTCCATTTACCCACTCATCTATACCTTAATGCATTACACCATCCATGCACTAATGAATTCTTCCATGTAGCCATCCACCCATCCATCCGCTGACTCATTTGAAAAGAGTTTAATAAGTTTTCTTTGGCCTATGTTGGCTAGTAAAGGGCATCCACACAAGGATTCTGGACAGGACAAGGGGCTAGCTACACCTGGAGCTTCCTCTTCTTTGAGGAGAAGGTCCAGGATTCCCAGGCTTTATTTCTGGAACAAGCCAACCACAGTTTCATTCCGCGTGTCTTTGTTCTTGTCCATCCTGTGATGTTGTAACCCACCTGGAGGGGAGCAAACGCCAGTGGGTAAGTTAGGGGCTCAGCCTCCTCTTCTAAGTTCCCACAGCTGGACCCTCCATCTGCAACTCTGTCCTGCTTTGAGCTCCCAGGACCAACCATCAGCCTCATCTCCTAGGGCTTCAGTTCTTGTCTTGATGTATTTTATAATATGTATGATGGCCCTGAACTATAGCGTGAGTTGGGGTTCATCCTCTATTTCTATAGTTTTTGTTTTCTTTGAAACAGGGTTTGACTTGCATCCCAAGCTTGCGTAGAGCTCACTGTGTAGCTCAGACTGGCCTCTAATCAACATCAATCCTCCCACCTCAGTCTCCCAAGTGCTAGGATTACAGTGTGTACTACTATGTCTGGCTACAATTTGTCTATCAAGGATACCTCATCTTTGAGCATTTTTCATAAGCCAAGACTCTTAGACCTTCCCTCTGGGCCTGTGGCCTTCCTAGTCTCAGCCTGTGGCCACACTGAGCCTCCTTGATCCTCAGGTATTTTGTCTGTATAGATGGGTTTGCTGCCCGTGGCCAGCTCTAGCTGGCAGAATCCTGAGCTACATAAAGAAATTCCCACAGGGACGTCTCTTCTCATTGCTGAGGAGCACACAGGCCCTCTCACAAGTCTGTATGCCCATTGCTGGGTGGAAAGAGGCTTCATCCATCCATATATCTGGGTCATTGAACATCCACTAATACTCTTTTCCCATTTTGCTATGTGGCCCCACTTAGATGGATAAGGAAGAAGCAGCCTTCCAGGTCCTTCCATTGAGCATAGAGAACTGAAGAAAGTCAATGAGAAGTCCAACCCTTTGGGTTTCCCTTCTCCTACTCAGCATCTAGACACCCGTCACCTCGGTGCATTACTTGACAGCCTTCTTAGAAGCTCAAAGGTCCCATTCCATTTTAGGTTCTCCATCACTATGAATACTGAGGTTGTCTTGCTTCAGTGTGGGACAAAAAGATGGAACGCTGCAACTTGGGTCCAAAGCTTCTGCTTGCTCAGTCTCCATCCAATTCATGTTTGAGTAATTGTCATTCTTAGGATTGATGATATAAAATCTCGGCCCCAATGCCCAATGTAATCCTGGTTTTCCTGACGATGCTGCCTGAAGGCTCCTGTTTCCCTGCAGATAAACCTGCAGAGATTCAATGAACTCTGTTAGTAACAGGAGCGTTGGTGCTTACAGCAATATTAAAAAACCAAGGAAGTCAATCATATCCTTATAAGCTGGATGGACAAACGTGAGTACCCCCATTCTTTATACAAATAGAATCCCAGTCCTGTCTGCAATTTCCTTCTTTCCCAAGGACTACATTTGTCTTGAGTGGGAAAATCACTCCACAGGTGTCACTTTATTGGTCTGGCAGTTAGTTACAAGTTTCAGAAGGACACGTTATTCAGTTGAGGGTAATTAATAGGATCATGAACTTTTTTCTTTTTCCATTTTCATGTGTGGTGTGTGTGTGTGTGTGCTGTGCATGTATGTTTTGCTTGTGTAGGCATGTGTGTGTGTGCATGTGCATGCGGAGGGTAAAGGTTGATATTGGGAATCATCCTCTGCTGCTTTTCTACCTTATTCATTGAGGCAGGGTCTCTCAGTCAAAGCCTGAGCTCCCTGATATGGCTAGTCTCTCTAGCCAGCTTGCTCTGAGGGATCCCCTGTCTCCACCTTCTGAGGCTATGAGGGATTGTCTTGATGGTTAATCGATGTAGGAGAGCCCAGCCTGCTATGGGTGGGAAGGTGGTCCAAGGCTGTATAAGAAAGCTAGCTAAGCACAAGCCAGAACTAGCCATCAAGCAGCGTCCTCCATGGTTTCTGTTGTATTTCCGTGGCTGTGAGTTCCCTGGCCAGAAATAATGTGGCATAGAATAGCAAGCAGGCCTGCTTTCAGGTTCCTGCCTTAATATCCCTCAATGATGGACTGTGTGAGCTGGAAGTTACAATAAATTAAACCCTTTCCTCCCCAAGTCACTTTTGGTCAGAGTGTTTAATCACAGAAACAGAGTGAAACTAGAACACATAGCCTTTAGCCACTAAGCCATCTCCCCACCCTGGGATTCTTTATTTTTTTCTTTTTTCTTTTTGGTCTTTTTGAGACAGGGTCTCCCTGTAGCCCCAGCTGTCCTTGAACTCACTATGTAGACCAGGCTGGCCTGGAACTCACAGAGCTCACAGAGATCCACCTGCTTCTGCCTCCTGAGTGCTGGGAGGAAAGGCGTGCGCTATCATGATCAGCTCTTTAGCTCTTTTTTTTTTTTTTTGCATGCTGTCATTTCTGGCCAACACTGATGTTCAGCCATCAAAAGGAAGTTCATAGACCCTGGTGTGGTCCTGGCAGCTTTGATAGCACAAACTATGGACTGCTCCCTAACAGGCATTCTTGGATGAATTCTCTGATGGAAAAGTGATGAGAGCTGAACTGTAGCTCATTTCAGTTGACAGAGTACCCTGATATATCATGGCTGTGCTAGCTAGGGGAGGGAACCAGTGACAGGGCAGGAGGATGGATCACAGACAGTAGGTAGCTAAGCAAGTCACCAAGGCTGGTAGTTATTGTGCCTGCATAGCAGAAAAGTTAGAAGTGGGCCTCAGGTCCCTTCCCTTTGACCCCTTTGGGTTTGAGGAAGTTGCTGGACTTGCTCAAGTGGTTGTTGTACAGGGCCTTCTTGAAGGTGGCATCTGTGGTTTGGGGGAAGACACAGTTCTAAGATGGAGAAGATACCCATGGGCTGTTAGGGAAGAGGACAGAATAGTGTTAGAGAAGGCCACAAGACCCCAAAGAGCCCTCACTGGTATTGGATCTGGGGCCAGTGGTAAAGATTCAGAGGCACCCACAGCCAGCCAGGAAGCAGAACTTCAGGCAGTGGCATCCAGGAATAGCTCATGGCACTCTATGACTGTGTCTCCAAATGCTACAACCACTTAGACATGGAAGAGGTTGGGATCCATTGAGCTCAACAGAAGGGAAGATGAGGCCTGGAGGAGCCAGATAGCTCTGTGAATGCCAATCCAACCTGAGCAGTGGCCCTGGGCAAACTTGGTCTTCAAAAAGAAAAACTGTTAAAGTCAAGGACACCTGCCTTTTCCTCCTTTTATTTTCTTGTAATCCAGGCTAGCCTCAAACTCACTAGGTAGCCAAGGATGACCTTGAATTTCTGATCCTTTTTCCTCAACCTCCAAAGTCTTGGAATTACAGGAATACACCACCACACCTTGTGTAATGGCTGATCTTGGTTGTCAACTTGACACACCTGGAAAGATGGAACTTCAAATGAGGAATTTCTTCTATCAGACTAACTTGTGGGCATGTCTATTGGATATTTTCTTGATTGCTAATTGAAATGGGAGGGCCCATCCTACTGTGGGCAGTGCCATCTCTGGTAGGTGGGCCTGGGCTGGATAAAAAAAGGTAGCTGAGCAAGCCAAGGGGAGCAAGCCAGTAAGCAGTGTTCCTCCATGATTTCTACTTTAAGCTCCTGCCTTGAGTTCCTGCTTTTGCTTCCCTTGATAATGGACTGTGACCTGTTGTTTTTGGTTAGTGTTTTATCACTGCGACAGAAAAGCAAACTAGAATAGAATGGTACCAGAGAATAGGTACTGGTCAGATGGACTCAATCATGTGGCTTTTATGCCTTGGAGAGTTTCTTGGGAGGAAGGTGGAAGAGTTTGGAGCATTGAGCTGGAAAAGCTATTAAGTGCTCAGAGTTTAAGGGGCTGTTGTGTGAACTTGGAACATACTGCTGAGAGTAATTGTGATGGCTAATCCTGGGTGTCAACTTGACTGGATCTGGGATTGACTGAAATGAAAGAGATCTTCTTGATTGGATCATCTGAAGCTGGAAGACACACCCTAAATGTGGGTGTCACCTTCTGATGGCAGTCTGTATAAAAGGCCATGGCAGAGGAGAACAGCTGGCTTCTTGCTGCTTGCCTTCTCTCTCACTGGTGAGTTCGTCTTGCTGCTGTAGACTGAAGACTAGCTGATATTTTGGAATTTGTCAGACCTTCAGCACTTGATTGGGACTGCTGAGATATCCAGCTCTGTGGACTGAGCGACTACAGATTCTCAGCCTCTCCAGTGTGGTACAGCCATTGTTGGACTATTCCGACTCTATCCTGTGAGCTAAGCTGATAAATCTCTATACATATATATTCATTCTACCAGTTCTGTTTCTTTGGAGAACCCTGACTAATACAGTAATACAGATAATGGAAACGAGATTTATGAAGTTTTAGAGGGAAGTTTAAGACTTCCTCAAAGACTCTTTTGGTCACCGTGTTTATGGGGCACCAGGAATGGAACCCAGGGCTTCATGCAAGTTAGCCTAGCACTCTGCCAACTGAACTATTTTCCTAGCCCCATCCTTTCTACATTTTTGGAGGGTCTTTTTGAGGCAGGGTCTCCCTGTAGCCCCAGCTGTTCTGGAATGCACTATGTAGACCAGGCTGGCCTTGAACTCACAAATATCCACCTGCCTCTGCCTCCCAAGGCATGCGCCACCACACCCAGCGTTGTCCTTTCTATTAAAAAAAAACCCATTTATTTGTTTTTGTGTGTGTGTGCGCGCACGCATGCACGCGCACATGGGTGCATATGTGCACCACAGTGCACGTGTGGAGGTCAGAGAACAACTTGGGGTAGCTAGTTTCTTCCATGTGGGCTCTAGGAATTTGATTCAGGTCATCAGGCTTGAACACAAGCACCTTTACCCTCTGAGCCACTTTACTGCCCTGCCTCCTTTCTATTTAAAAAAATGTGTATGAGTGTTTTGCCTGCTTCTATATAAATGCACCTCTGTGGTACAATGCCCACAGAGGCCAGAAGAGGATATCTGGAGTTATTGAAAGTTGTTAGCTGCCATGTGGATGCTGGGAACTGAACCTGGGTCCTCTGAAAGAGCAGCCAGTGCTCTTAACTACTGAGCTATCTCTCCAGCCCCCTCTTTTGTACCTTAAAATTATTTATTTATTTTTATTTTATGTGTTTAATTATTTTACTTACATGTGTGGTCATGCACCTATGTCGTGCAATGCCTGAAGAGCCAGAAGAGGGTATTGGATCCCCTGGAACTGGAGTTAAGGATGGTTATTAGCCACTATGTGGGTGTGGGAAACTGAACTTGGGTCCTCTGGAGTTACAGATGGTTGTTAGCAGCCATGTGGGTGCTGGGAACTGAACCCAGGTCTTCTTCAAAAAACAGTCAATGATCTTAACTACTGAGCCATCTCTCCAGCCCCAATCCTAGCACTCTTTTGAAGAGACGGGAGGTAGAAACAGGAGACTCCCAGAAGCTCAAGGACCAGCTAACCTGGTGTATGCAGTGGTAAACAACAAGGAGGCTCAGTCTCAAATCAGGTGAAAGGCAGGGATCAAGGTTGTCTTCTGACTTATACACACACACACACACACAAACACACACACACACACACGAATGAAAGAAGGAAGGAAGATACAAACTTGTAACAGTTCTTTATTATCATTATCAAGTACTATGTTCTGTATATAATTTATTGCTATAAACATGTATGTGTGCATTTTTTGAGTGCTGGGGGTGGAATGCAGAGCCTGGCAAATGCTAGGCAGGTGCTCTACCACTGAGCCACACATCCAACCCCTCACTGAGGCATTCTAGGCAAGTGCTTCCCTCACTGGGAATTTTTTTTCTTTTAATTTTTTCAGGCAAGGTCTCCCTGTAGCCTGAGATGGCATGGGTCTGGCTACATAGACCAGGCTGGCCTTGAACTCACAGAGATGTGTCTGCCTCTGCCTCCTGAGTGCTGGGATTAAAGATGTGTGCCACCACGCTTGACCTCACTGGGGAATTTTAAATAACTGCTGCACCACTGAGCCATGCTCCTAGCTCTCTGTACTAATATATGACACAGTGGGTTCATTGGTACTACTGGATGACTGTTACATCGCCACAAACATGGGAATTAGGAGTCACCCTGTGGTGTTACTTTGGCTCCAGTGTCACCAGGCCATAGGAACTTTTCTGCTCTACTCCGATCATACAGGCTCAGCATTGTGTGCATGGTCCATTTTGTTGACCAAAACACCATTATGTGATATATGACAATACTGCTACTAGGCCCACTCTCTTCTTTGATGACAGAATCAGTTCCTGGTTTCTCTTGGCCTTCCTCTCTTGCAATATTTATCATGAAGTCTTAGCAATAATAACAATGGCTAAAAAAACAATTAACACAGCCAGGAGATAGCTAAACTGGTAAAGTGCTTGCTTACAAGCATGAAGACCTAAGTTTGATCCCCAGCACTCATGTAAAAAGCCAGGAGTGGTGGCATGTGCTTGGCATGCCAGTGCTGGGGAGGTGGAGACAGGTGGATCCTTAGGTTTGCTATCCAGCCAGTCTAGCTGAATCAGCAGGCCTCAGACAGTGAGAGACTATCTCCAAAACCAAGGCGGATAGCAATCGAGGCTGATCTCTGGCCTACAAACAGACACTTATTACATACACACACATACACACACATGAATACGCACATATACACACAAAATAATAGTCATGACTTCTCCCTTTACTGAGCCCCTACTACATGTCAAGCACTGGACTAAACATTTTACATATCATTTTGATTTATCCATCCAAATCTGTTCTTCCTATTTTGTGGATGGCTAAGCAGAGGTCAGAGACATTAGATAAACAGAGTGACTATATTGCATGGGGTCTGGTATTTACTGTAGAGGATAAGAGACCCTTCTCCAGGTTTGGGGCATGTCTGACTTCAGACACCTAATGCAGCAGTGGCACATTGGTGGCAATATCTTGGCCTCTAGAGTGAATGACAAACCCAGAGTCTCCTGACTTTCTCCTCCCTGGTGCTTGATAGGTTGCTTTTGGCATGTTGGGCTTCAGTGCTGAGAAGCTCAGCATTTACAAGCTGACTGGGGGCATCGGGCACTTGGGGAACGTGAAGTTCAAGCAGAAGCCAAGAGAGGAGCAAGCTGAAGTGCACACTACGGAGGGTAAGTGCCAGGTGAGGACTACTCAGGGACCCGGAAGCTTATGGAGGGGCTCCTCCTTCTCTGGGGCTTCAGGGCCCTTGAGGGACAGGCAACGTGTATGTAACCAAGCATTCTCTTTAAACATCCAGACAGCAGCCTGTAGAGAGTACAATAGAGAATTGGAGACATAGTTGGGAATGTAGAGCACCTGCCTAGACTCCCCCAATGATGGGTTGGGGGCATGGCTCAGAGGTAGAGCTCCTGCCTAGAATCCCCCAGTGTGGGGCTGGGGTGTGGCTCAGAGGTAGAGCACCTGCCTAGAATCCCCCAGTGAGGGGCTGGGGTGTGGCTCAGTGGTAGAGCACCTGCCTAGAATCCCCCAGTGAGGGGCTGGGGGTGTGGCTCAGCAATAGATCACTTTCCTAGCTTGTGTTAGGCCGTGGGTTCAGTCTCCATTACTGCCAAAGGAAAAAATAATACCAATAAAAGAGAGTCGGCAGTGTGATTTTTGCCAGCTTTTCATTTGACTGATTTTTACCCCTTTTTGAAAAGGAAAAACAAGATCATTCTACTATTCCAGGGTAGTCTCAAACCTGTGATCCTCCTGCCTCAGCCTTTGGAGAGCTGGCATTACAGGTGTGCATTGCCATGCCCAATTCATTTTAGTTTCTAATCCTTGCTTTTCCTTTTGACTTTGAGAAAGTATTAAAACCTCCTAGGATATTTGCTCATTGGCAAAATGAGGTCTCCTGAACCCTGAACTCCTCCCAAAGACTACAATAGGTGTTTGAGTGTGCTTAAAACTGGGCCTGATGGCACATGCCACTAATCCCAGTGCTGGGGGGAAGGCAGAAAGATTAGAATTTCAAACTCATTGTTGGCTACATAGTAAGTCTGAGGCAGTCTGGGATATTTGAGACCCTATCTCAAATAAAGAAAAGAAAGGGTAGGAGAGGGAAAGGGAGAGGGAAGGGAAGAAGGAAGGTGTTCTGGTTTGTTTCTCCATTGCTGTGACAAAACACTCTGACCACTACCAACTTGGGGAGTAAAGAATTTATCTATCTTACATCTCCCAGGTCACAGTTCATCAGGGAGCCCAAGGTAGGAACTCAGGGCAGGAACCTGGAAGCAGGAGCTGGAGCACAGGTCGTGGAGGAACGCTGCTTACTGGCTTACCCCTGGCCCCTGCTCAGCCTGCTTTCTTATACAACACAGGCCCACATGCCCAGGGGTGGCACCACCCACAGTGGGCTGGGCCCTCCCACATCACTCATCAAGAAGATGCCCCTCAGACATGGCCACAGGCAGTCCAATAGAGGCAATTCCCCAACTGAGGTTCCCTCAACCCAGGTGTGTCAAGTTGACACTAAAGCTATCCAGCACAGAAGGGAAGGGAAGGGAGAGGAAGAGAAAGGAACCGAGGGAAAGAAGAAAGGAAGGGGAGGGAAAGGGAGGGGAGGGGAGGGAGGGTAAGAGGGAAGGAAGGGGAGAGGGAAGGGAAGGGGAGAAGAAGGGAGAGGGCTGTGTGTTCCCTGGACACACACCATCTTTCTGTCACTTAAATGCTTTCTCTGTGTCCCCTCAGTGGCTAACGAAGTTGCCCACCTCATGGGTGTCAATTCCAGGAAATGCACAAAGGCATCACCAGGCCCCAGGTCCATGTGGGCAATGCGTTTGTTCAGAAAGACCAGAACAGGGAGCAGTGTCAGAACTCCACCTGGGCTCTGGGCAAGGTCGTCTACGACAAGATGTTCAAGTGGCTGGTGGCCAGGATCAACAAGACCTTGGACACCAAGATGCAGAGACAATTCTTCATCGTGGTGCCGGACATTGCCAGCTTAGAGATCTTTGAGGAGAACTTGGCCTGGTACATTGTTTCTTTTCTGTGATGGCTGTTCTCTTTAAAAATTAAAAACAAAAAACAAAAAACTTTTGGCTTTTACTTTTTATGTGAGAGTGAGTATATATATATATATATATATATATATATATTTATATATATATATATGGTCGTCTTAACAAAAATATATACATATATATATGGGGGTGTTCACTGTGCACAAGCTAATGTGTGTGTGTGTATAAGTCAAAGGACTACTCGCAGGAGCCAGTTCTCTTCTTCTACCATGTGGGTCCTGGGGATTGAGCTCGAGTCATCAAGCTCAGTGGCAAGTGCCTTTACTCACTGAGCCATCTTGCCAGCCCTGTCCTCTTTTTGCTGTGGTAGTCCTGTTTCTTACCTTGAACTTGGGGAGACCAATCTCAATTTGCCATTGGACCTCCCACTTTTAAGATTCCAGAAATATTTAGTTGTGCCAAGGCATAACGTGTGAAAGCCGGGAGTTGGGGCTCATGCCTGTGATCCCAGCACACAGAGTCTGGGGCAGGAGGACTGCCACTGAGTTTGAGGTCAGCCTGGGCTACATAGCTAAGTCCTTGTTTCAAAAAATAGATAAGGGGGCTGGAGAGATGGCTCAGAGGGTAAGAGCACTGGCAGCTCTTGCAGAGGACCTGGATTCAGACTATCAACCGTCCTTAACTCCAGTTCCAGGGGATCTGATGCCCATTTGGCCTCCGTGGGCATTGCACAACACAGGTCAGCAAAACACTCATACACATAAAATAAATAAATAAAAATTAAAAATAGATAAATAAAGCCATACTTTTTTTCCCCAAAGTTTGCAAAACACAGGGGGCTGGAGAGATGGCTCAACAGTTAGAAGCCCTGGCTACTCTTTCAAAGAACCCGGTTCGATTCCCAGCACCCACATGGCAGTTAATGACTGTCCGTAATTCCAGTTCCAGGGGATCTGATGCCCCCTTCTGGCATCTGTGGGCATTGCAGAACATGGGTGCACTTACAAACATGCAGGCAAAACATCCATACACATAAAATGAATAAAAATTTTGAAAAATGCTGGGCATGGTGGCACACATCTTTAATCCCAGCACACAGGAAGCAGAGGCAGATGTATTTCTTTGAGTTCAAGGCCAGCCTAGTGTACATAGTGAGTTCCAGGCCACCTGAGGCTATAGGGAGACCCTATTTCAAAAAAACCAAAAAATTAAAAAAAAAACCCACAGCCAAATAGAATGGTATAAACATAAAGAATGTGTGTCAGACCCTGTCCCTGTAAGTTCTCAAGAGCTGATTGTTAAATTTTCAGGAATTGTGTGACTTGCTTCATATTGTGTTGAAAGTCTAAAATTAACCACAGTGAAAATTTATACTTTGGAAATTGGCCAAAACTACAAGTTAGTTTTGTTTGTTTTATATATATATAGAGAGAGTGTGTGTGTGTGTGTGTGTGTGTGTGTGCGTGTGTGTGTACATGCATGTCACTCCACTGTGTGGAGGTTTTTTCAGGAATTGTGTGACTTGCTTCATATTGTGTTGAAAGTCTAAAATTAACCACAGTGAAAATTTATACTTTGGAAATTGGCCAAAACTACAAGTTAGTTTTGTTTGTTTTATATATATATAGAGAGAGTGTGTGTGTGTGTGTGTGTGTGTGTGTGCGTGTGTGTGTACATGCATGTAACTCCACTGTGTGGAGGTCGGAGGACAACTTGAAGGAGTCAGTTCTCTCCTCTGTCAAATGAGTCCCAAGGATTGAACTCAAGTTGTCAGGATTGGCTGCAAGCACCAATTCCTGCTGAGCCATCTTGCTGACCCTGTTTGTTTTTTAAGAGAGGGAACTGATTGAGCAGCACACCACTGGTGGCATATATTGGGTCAGACCCATAAAGCACTTCTGAAGCATTTCACAAGTCATTTCTGCTCAAGGAAAGAGAGTGGTTCTTTCCAGGATGAATTTCGTTCATCCCATGGATGAGTGTCTGGCCGCTTGGTGTTCAGATCTGAGAATCTGTGTTTCAGGGCGGGGTGATAGAGAACTGCTTCTCCCTGTGTTGATGGGACTGTGAAGTCCTCCGCCTTAGGGCATTCAGGGCAGAGCCTAATACTGGTGGGTCACCCCACCAACGAGAAGCTGCAGCAGTTCTTTGATCTCCAGGTGTCCGTGCTGGAGCAGGAGGAACACAGGAGAGAGGGCACCGAGTGGGTCTTCATCACCTTTGGGCTTGACCTACAAGCCTGCATCGACCTCCTGGAAAAGGCGACCTGTTTCTTCAATGAGGGAGGGAGGGAGGGAGGGAGGGAGGGAGAGAGAGAGAGACTCTGGCCTGGGCTGGCGCATGGCTCGGGAAGGGATGCCACTGAGGCAGAAACTTGGATTCTGGGCAATTGGCAATGGTACCCATGACTTTGGTTAGCTTGATCTGTGTCTCCCTCTTTGCAAAATGGACATAGCAGCAACTGCAGTGACTGTCCTATCATTGGGTTGCTGTATGCCATCATGCAATGGACTGTCACAATGGAGCAGATAACTTTTATTACACCCATTTTACAGGTGGGAACACCATCTCACAACTGATAAGTAGCAGAATCATGCTTTAATATAAGAAATATAAATATTTCCCCTCTAATCACATCAATTTGTATGTTTTAGCAAGTGGTCTAATTCAAGAATAGAGCTGGGCCAGGCATGGTAGTGTTCACCTTTAACCCCAGCACTCAGGAGCCAGAGGCTGGGAGATCTCTATGAGATCGAGGTCAGGATCTCTATGAGTTCCTGGTGAGCTGCATTACAGGGAGACCCTATCTCAAACAAACAAATAAAAAAAAACCAAAAAAACAAAAAAGGGAACTGGAGAGATTGTTCGGCGGTTAAGAACACTGTCTGCTCTTGCAGAGGACTTGGGTTTGATTCCCAGCACCCACAAGGCAGCTGACAATCATCTGTAACTCCAGTTCCAGGGGATCTGACACTTTCTTCTGACCTCTGTGGGCATTGTACACATGTGGTACATATACATACGCGCAGGGAAAACACTCATTCACATAAAATAAAAATCAATAATAAATAAATATTTTAAGAGAAGTGCTAGGGTCACCGAACTACACTATTACACCTAACTTTACGTGGGTTCTGGGGACCTGAACTTCAACTTGTGTGGTAAGCGCTCTACCCATTGAACATCTCCCCACCCCCTTTTTGTTTTCTTTTTTCAGACAGGATCTTAATGCAGCCCAGACTGTCCTCATATTCACTATGTATCCCAGGCTGCCTTGAACTCACAATCCTCCGGTCTCAGCCTCCTGAGTGCTTGGATCACAGGTGTGAGCCAGCATGGCTAGTATGGTATATGTCTTTAGGATAGTTTTCATCATTAGTTTAGAATATATTCCTACTTAATTTTTTTTTACCTTAATTTAAGATGGGCGTGGTAGTACATGCCTTTAATCCCAGCCTCTGTGTGTGTGTGTGTGTCTGTGTGTCTGTGTGTATACCATGATTCTCCTGAACTTGGAGGAGTTGGTTCTCTCTTGCTACCATTTGTGTTTCAGGGACTGAATTTAGATCATCAGGTTTGGCAGCAAGTGCCTTTACCCACTGAGTGATCTCACCTGCCCCTATCATTTCTTTTTTTCTTTTAAAAAAATTATTTTTTTTAAATTTTATGTATGTAAGTGTATTGCCTGCATGTGTATAAGTGCACCCATGTAATGCAATGCCCTCAGAGGTCAGAAGAGGGTGTCAGATTTCCCTGGTACTGGAGTTACAGATGGTTGTTAGCCCCACGTGGGTGCTGGGAAATGAACCTGGGTCCTCTGCAAGAGCAGCCAGTGCTCTTAAACTCTGAGCCATCCCTCCAGGCCCCATTTCTCTTTTTCTTGGTCTACTCTCATGCTGTTTTGTTCATCCTGGCTCTGGTAGAAACAGGCTGTACCATCCATCAGTACCCAATTGCCCAGGTGTGTGGTAGATGGCATTATCATACACGCTTGGGTAAGTACTCTCTCGCTTGCATGACAAAATGTACTGGCAGGCTTCTCAACAGTCTCCTCGTTAAGGAGTGGGTGACTAGTTCTAAGAGAAGTCACAAGTCTTCAGTGTCCTAAAAAGACCTGGGAGCTTGAAAAAGTCACTGCTTGCTGGGATGGGGGATAACTTCATGGGGTAGATAACTAAAGTTCCTATGGAATTCTATTCAAGACACAAAGAATGCCAGGTATGGTGGCTTGTGTCAGAAATCCCAGCACTTGAGGACTGTTGGGAATTCCAAGTTAGCCTGGGCTACACGGTGAGACCTGGTCTCAAAAAATAAGCAAACACAACAATCTGCAGAGAGACGCCCTGCTTAATTTTGTTTGTTTTTCTTTCTCTTTTTTTGAGACAGGGTCTTACTATAGTTTTCATCATTATTTTAGAATATACTCCTACTGAAAAAGTTTTTTCTTACCAGGCCTAGACTAACCTTGAACTTGCTATGCAGCTGAGAATGACCTCAAATTTATTTTACTTTTTATTAAAATTTATTTTTATTTTTTTAACTTAAAAAATTATTTATTATTTTTATTTTATGTGTATGCGTGTATTGCCAGCATGTAGCTAAGTGCACCCATGTTGTACAATGCCTAAGGAGGTCAGAAGATTCTGTCGGATCTCCTGGGACTGGAGTAACGGACAGTTGTTAGCTGCCATGTGAGTGCTGGGATTTGAACCCAGGTCTTCTGCAAGAACAACCAGTGTTCTTAACAGCTGAGCCATCTCTCCAGCCCCCAAAATTAATTTTCTTTTGAGACAGGGTCTCACTATGTAACCCTGGGTGGCCTGGAATTCGCTTTGTAGACCAGGCTGGCCTGGAACTCACAGAGATCCACCTGCCTCTGGCTCCTGAGTATTGATATTAAAGGCATATGCCACCATGCCCGGCCTCTTTTTTTATTTTTTTAAAGATTTATTTTATGTGTATATGTGAGTGCCTTCATGTATGTATGTGCAACACATGGGTGTGTTACCCTCAGAGGTCAGAAGAGGTCGTCAGACTCTCTAGAATTGAAGTTACAGATGGTTATAAGCTTCCTTGAGGGTCCTGGGAACCAAACCTGCGTCCTCTACAAGAGCAGTCAGTGCTCTTAACTGCTGAGCCATCTCTCTATGCCCAGACTTTGAAGTTCTGATCCTCCTGCCTCCACAGTCCCAGTGCTGGGATTACAGCTGTTTACCTCTGTACGCAGATTATGGGGTGCTAGGGACAGAGCCTAAGGCTTTGTGCATGCTAGGTCAGCACTAAGTACTACCAACTGATCTACACCCCCAGCCCCAAATCCTGCTTTCTACGAGAGTCTGGGGATAGTTACCAAATACAGCCTCAGTTGCTTCCAACAAAGACCGTGGGCTGCTGTCTGACATCTCTGAGTGTTCCCACCCAAGTTCAGGTGACTATGTCCAACAGGCCCAGAACTTCCTCCCGCTCTTCCTGCTCTTCGTTGGCCACGTCCACCCACTCACATCTGCGATCTGCAGGTCCTCGCTGTTACCCATGTTTTGTACAGTGGTAACGCCCTGGCTAACCAGTGGTATTCTTTAGGGTTAGGAACCAGCAGCAAACTCTCTGCCAGGAGCATTAGAACAGGCAATTAGCTTGATGTTTCTCTTTTGTTTCCAGCCTATGTCTCTAGAAGCTTCTCACAGACTGTGGGTAGTGGTAGCCGTCATGGGAGTTAGAGAGTAAAAAAGGTCTCTGCCCTTTGTGATTTCCCAGAGTCACCATATAAGGGACTTTGGGGTGGCAAGAAGATCACAGGAACTCACCTGTGACATATCACTTACCTTTGTACCTGATACCAAGTAACATGTACTCGATTTTTTTTTTTTTGAGGCAGAGTCTCATGAAGCCAGGTTGGCTTCATACTCACTGAGGATGACCCTGAACTTCCTATCCTCCCACTTCTACCTCCTATAGTGCTGGGATTATGGGTGCATACCACCACCATGCTCCATTTATGCAGTGCTTGGGATGGAACCCAGGGCTTCATGCACACTAGGCAATCACTCTTCCCACTGAGCTACATCCCCAGGTATGGAATTCCATACAGGTATCTATCTTCATCTAGCCTTCACCTCATATCCCAAGCAGGTGTGCCATGAACAGTTGAGCACGTTAGTGCCTACTAAGGTCATCTCCCTGAGTGAATTAGTGATCTTTGCTATCCAAGCTGTAGACTGTGTCCACCAGGGCAGTCAGTGCCTGTTGCTCAAACAAAAACATTTGGGTCCTGGGACAACCATAATCCTAGGCTGACCCCTTTTGCTGATGAGTATCAGGCTCTGAGGAAGCAGTTTTGAGACATGAGTGATCTCAAGTCTCATATTCCAGGTCCACATCCCAACCATGAACAGCAGGCATCTCAAAGCCCCATTTGTGAAATGGGCTGACAATGGCATTAAGCCTCACATAGCTATTGCTAGGGAGCAATATACTAGTAGAATATTGTACAAGCTCCATGACACTCATGAGTTCCATAAACTAAAACCAACAGCTCACTGCAAGAGCCACAGGGGTGATGAGGTCCTTCGCACTTGCATTATAGGGACTCTCGCATTATGGAAAAGAAAAGAAAACAAAAAGCAAGTTCAAGGGCCAACAGACAGACACCAGAATCTTCACCAACACGCTTAGACTTCTTGATAGAGAAAATCTGGTAGAAGATACGGTACCCTCTCTCAACTGCCTGCTGCAAGATGACATGAGATTTCTCTAGGAGACCTGAAAGAGATTTGGCAAAGATGCAGGTCAGTGTGGTGCTGGAGATGGAGCCCAGGGCTTCATATATGCTAGGCAAGTCACATCCCTGGGCCTGTTTGGAAGACTGAATCGTCATTCAACCATCACCTTGTGTCCCAAACTCAGGGACAAGAGTCCCCCTTTTATCCCTAGAGTCCAGAGCAGTTGTCACTGGGGGAGCCCCATTCTTTCCCAAGACAGGCATAGCCTCAGGGGGCCCTGACTGCCAAGTTGGGGATCCTAGAGCACGGTCTGCCTCCTGTGCACATGACAGGTGGCACTTACAAAGAGCATTAAACACATTTGATTTATACCTTTCTGTGCCTGTTTAGTAAATCCTTAATTATATATATATATTTTTTTTAATTGCATTTATTTGCAACTTAGGAGATTGAATTTAGCATGCTAGGCAAGTGCTCTATCACTGAGCCATAGCTCTAACTCTTTTAAAGATTTTTTTTTTGTCTTTTTGAAGCAGGGTCTCCCTGTAGCCCCAGCTGTCCTGGAATTCACTATGTAGACCAGGCTGGCCTTGAACTCAAAGAGATCTGCCTGCCTCTGCCTCCCAAGTGCTGGGACTGCAGGTGTGCACCACCGCACCCTAAAAGTTTTTTTTTTTTTTTGGTCTGTTTTGAGACAGGGTCTCCCTGTAGCCTCAGCTGGCCTGGAACTCACTATGTAAACCAGGCTGGCCTTGAACTCACAGAGATCCGCCTGCCTCTGCCTCCCAAGTGCTGGTATTAAAGGCGTTCACCACCATTCCTGGCCCTTTTTTTTTTTTTTTTTAAATTTTGAGACAAGGTCTTGTTAAGTTACCCAGACTGACCTTCAACTTGTGACCCTCCTGCCTTAGCCTCCTAGAGTGCTAGGGTTATAGGCATGTACCACTATATCTGATTTGTACGGTGCTGGGGATTGATCCCAAGGCCAGGTGTGTGCTAGGCAAGCAATCTATCAATTGAGCTACTTCATCAGCTCTGAAATTCTTTTTTTTTAAAATTAATTTACTTTATGTGTATGAGTGTTTTGTCTACATAGATGTATGTGCACTACATGCACTCCATGCCCCCAGAGGCTAGTAGAGGGTACCAGATCCCTTGGGACTAGAGTTATAGGTGTCATGTGGGTGCTGGGAACTGAACCCAGGTCCTCTGCAAGAGCAGCCAGTGTTCTTAACTGCTGAGCCGTCTCTCCAGCCCCTGGCCCTTAGATATTTAACATTTTAAAATAATATCCCCTCATTCTCATTTTACACATGACATTAAAAATTATATAGCTGGTCCCCTCCTCTCAAGAGTTAACAACTCTCAATGTCAGCTCCAGCCAGTTTGCCTGTGGTTCCGAAGTGGATTCAAGTGAACTTGCCCTGAGCAAGAAGGGAGGCGGGTATATGAGAGAGATTGCTTATAGCTTTAGCGCAGGATGTGGCCCAGATTTGGGGAACTCCTCGACAGTTCTTATGAAGTTGAAGGGGAGTCCTGGCTGTGTGTGAAGCCCTGGATACCCCATGAAGAACAGGCAAGGAGCTGGTATCCATGCCTAAGGCAAGAGAGTGGTTAGTGGGAGCGCTTAGTGGGAGAAGCTGGGACCCAATGGACTTCTACCTCGTGGGAATCTGGCCGGCCAGCAAGATGGTAGGGCAGTGTCCCTTCTCCTTGACCTGTGGCAGGGCCACACATGGACTCTTCTAGAAACATACACCATCTCAGCCCCTCCTAGGTCTGTTTGCCCTTATGCTCTTTCCCTCATCTGCCCCTAGTCCTGCTTCCTGGGCCTCCAGACAACTCACTAGGTTCAACCAACAAGAGGACCCTCCAGGAGACTTGGGAGTCAAGAGGAAAAGGCCACCTTGGGGCCTGTGGCAGTGCTGAGTTCCTCTGTATCTCTGGCTCCCACCTGGCAGACACATCCACTGGGATTGTGCTCCCTTACGTGTGTCCCTCAGGCCTGGAAGAGCCCCAGGTTCCTACTGCCGAGACTCCCAGCTTCCTCCTAAGGAGTGACTCTGCATTATAGTTTCTGGATTGATGTTGCTGTTTTGCTGTTACTGTTATTTTATTGTGTGTGTATTGGGGTATGCACACACCACAGCTCATGTGTGGATGTCAGTGGACAACTTTGTGGGGTTGGTTCTTACCTTCCACCTTTGTGTGGATCCCAGGGATTGAACTTAGGTGGTCAGGTTTGTGTGGCAAGCCTTTACCCACTCAGCCATCTTGCCAGTCCTTTGTTTTGCTTTATTTTTTTTAAATTAAAATATTTTATTTATCATTTTTATTTTATGTGTATGAGTGTACTGCCTGCATGTAGGTGCACTCATGTCATACAGTGACTATGGAGTTCAGAAGAGGGCATCGGATCCTCTGGACCTGGAGCTATGTATGATTGTTAGCCACCATATGGGTGCTGGGAATGGAACCTGGGTCCTCTGCAGGAGCAACCAGTGCTCTTAACCACTGAGCCATCTCTCCAGCCCGCTGTTTTGCTTTTTTTGAGGCAGAGTATCATGTAAATAGCCCAGGTTGGCCTTAAATTGGTATATAGCTGAAGCTGGCCTTGAACTCCTGATCCTCCTACCTCCATCTCTTAAGTGCTGGTACTTAGGCATGCTCCAGGCTAGCTGGTGAGCCTCTGGATTTAAATATGGAAATGAGTTTTGTTTGTTGATTAGACCTTGTTGCTCCTTAAAAGCCCCGAGGCAACACAATGCCTCCACTTACTTTCTCCCCTTCACCATAACTTAAGTCACATTCAGTTTCCTGGCCTGGAATGGGGTCACCAGCCTCATCACTACCCCCAGGAGGCCCTTATCACCTCACCCCCACTCCCACACTTTAAAATGAGGTGTTTTTTTTCTGGTGGTCTTCATGGCCCCAAAGGCCTCTAGTATAGGGTTTGGATGAGTTGATCCTCCAGGGACCCTTAACCCAGAGAGAAACCCAAGCAAGAATGATCATTCAACTACTTCCCTGGTACCTGGGGCAAAGGGCTGGGATGACAAACAACATTCGCTGAACTGTCAGAGCTTAGGAGGGGAATATCCTGGGGGAGGCTGGGAAATCAGTGCCTTGGGAGGATGCCACACACTGCCATCTACCCATCTTTGCCCGGTGTTATCAGAGGGCTGGGGTTTGCCTAGTGTCAATGGCAGTCTTGATTCTACGCTGCTGTTCTTTCACTTTACTATTGGCCGAGAGACCCCTGAACAAACCCAAAGGCCCTCCTTGAATGTCATTGATCTGCCTCCCAAGCTTTGCTTTTCTCTCCCTTAGCAGTTTAGAAAATTAAGTAATTAGGGGCTGGAGAGATGGCTCAGTAGTTAAGAGCACTGGCTGCTCTTGCAGAGGGCCTGGGTTCAGTTCTCAGCACCCACATGGCAACTAACAACAAATTGCCCATAGCTCCAGTTCCAGGGGCTCTGACTCCCTCTTCTGACCTCTGTGAGCATTGCACACAACACAGGTGCACTTACATACATGCAGGCAATACACTCATATACATAATAAATAAAAATTTTAATTAATTAATTATTTTTATGTATGAATGTTTTGAAACAGGAACCAGGGTCTGTAGGTACCTCTTCCTTATATGACCCCACCACATTCCAGTCACCTTACCCAAAGCCTTGGTCTCATCACATGGCTCTAAACCACAGAGCAGCTGAGGAGCAGATGGACTTTGCTAGGTGTATCCCAAGACCCTGAAGAAGAAGGGAACTAGGTCCTGAGTTGGCTGAGCTGAACATACCTCCTCATCCGAGGACTGCTGGCCAGTTCCTACAATGTTGGTAAAGTACTGGAGGACCTTTTTGGTGTTCCCAGTCCTGCCAGCATCAGATTCTCCACTGTAGGTAGAAAATGGAAGTGGACGAGTGGAACGGGAAGTGGGGATGGGCCACAGAGAAGGGAAACCTTAGACAGCTCCACCTTTCTCCCATTTCACTCCACCAGCTCAGACAGACTAGCTGCTGGGGAGGTCTTGGGGGACATGAGGCCTTTGTATCTTCTCTATTTGTTCAGCAGATGCAGCCTCTGTTGAGCCTGCTCACTGCCTGTAGAGTTCTATTCAAAGTCCCCCACCCCCAATTAATTCAAAGGAGGCTAATTATATGTATAAGGCATAGACCTAATTATATGTGTATAGACTGAGAGACGGCAGAGACACTTACATGATTAGCATAGACTGATTTTCACAATCTGTGGGGAAGAAAACAGTATCAAGAAGATGTAATTAGGAAACATTTAGAAATTAGGCATTTGATAGTACCCTAATGAAGCAGGCAGTCCTTCTGTGAACCCCACCTGGCTTCCAGAATGGCCTCAGCTGCACTTGGAAGCCCCAACCCCAGGATCCTGTGGCACATGTGGCTGTGGGCCCACTGCCACGTACACCCTTAAGAAAGGGCCAATTCCCTTCCTACCCATTCATAAAGCAGTATAAAGAGCAAAGGTTGTAGGCTGGGGAAGTAGCTCAGTGGTGGAACATTTGCCTAGAATTTCCCAGTGAAGGGCGGGGGGCATGGCTCAGTGGTGGAGCACCTGCTTAGAATCCCTCAGCAGGGGCTGGGAAGATAGCTCAGTGATTAAGAGCACTGGCTGCTCCTGCAGAGGACCCGAGTTCAGTTCCTAGCACCCAGAGAGTGGCTAAGAACTGTTCATAGCTTCAGTTCCAGGGAATCCAACACCCTCTTCTGACATCTGTGGGTGTGGGGACCTAAAGGCCCCACCTTGCAGAGGTCCGAGAGGAAGTTACTGGGGGCAGCCTGACTTGCTTTGAAAGTCTGAAGAATACTTCCGCACTACTGAGGAGTGCATGATCAGTGCATGACCATCCTTAAGATACACCCTCAGGGGGGAGAGGGATTTCCAGGTGCCTTTATAAGCTCTGTAACACCTGCAATAAATGAGTCCCTGGTTGACTAGGCTCCCCGTTGCACCTGAGTGTTCCTGGTACCGGGGGCGGCGTGGGCTGGTGAATGGCACGCTTACTCATCCCCAATCATCATTGTGCCAGGGTCGCTGGCTCGAACCCCCAGCACGTGGGCATTGCATGACACAGGTGCACTTACATACAGGCAATACATTTATATACATAAAATAAAAATAATAAACAAAATATTTTAAAAAAGAATCCCTCTATGAGGGATTGGGGCCTGGCTCAGTGGTAGAGTCCCAGCCTAGTGTGCAGAAGGCTCCAGGCTTAAGCCCCACATGTTGCCACTCGTTGCATGGTAAGTCATAGAACCAGTGGTTATGCACTGACTTACATGCTGATCAAGTTACTTAGCTGTCCCTGGGCTTTTGAAGCAAAGAACTTCAATGAGGATGGAATGAAGGAGTTCAGGTTCAGGCTTTGGATCAGATCATTCTAACTCAGCTGGGTCTGGAACAGCTAGGAAAAAGCTTGTCCCCCATCACTCCAGCCCCAGAAGATCCCAAACCCTACACACTCATGAGCCTGACATGGTAGGTATTGTCAGAGATGGCATCTCTGTGTGCTTCACATACTTGCTGGCCATGTGGGTCCTGTAGATGGGCAGCCACCTGTAGGGGTTGACTGTCACACAGGACAAGCCAGAGTAGGTCTGGAAGGAGGAAGACAAGAGCGGTAGCTGGCCTTTGCTCTCGGAACCCTCTTCCCTCAATTTGGTTCCTTGGCTTTGCTTTTCACTATCTGAGCAACATAGAACACCACTGACTTCTCAAGAGAGATATAAGGATAGCCTTCCTGGAGCTAAATCTGTCTTCTGATGTGATCACACAAAGCACGCCTTCTCTATAATATTTCTTTGCTTCATTTTACTTTGGGCTAATTATTCTACCAGGTAAGTCAGTCACTGTGTGGATATATTCACTCCCCCAAAGACCCCCATCTGTTCATGCTCAACCTCCCTTGTCCCACATATAGGCACTGTATATGATATACTTCCAGAAACACATTCCCACTGTTTTTTGTTTTTTTTTTTTTAAAGATAAGGAGCTGGAGAGATGGCATAAAGGTTAAGATCAGAGGACTTTGGTTTTGTTCCCAGCATCCATGTTGGGCAGCTCACAGCTGCCTGTAACTCCAGCTCCAGGTGATCCAAAGCCCTCTTCTGGACTCTGAGGGCACCTGCACACACGTCATGTATATAAACTCATGCAGGCACATACACATATACACCTAAAAAAAAATATTAATGAATCTTTTAAAAACCTTCCACTTCGGGACCATCTCATCTTCTCCTTAACTGATATCATGACTATTTTTTAAATTTTTTAAGATTTATTTTTATGTTATGTAACATGTATGAGTATTTTGCCTGCACGTATGTAAGTGCACTGTGAGCATGGAATGCCTATGGAGGCCAGAAGAGGATGCCAAATCCCCTGAAACTGGAGTTACGAACCATTGTGAGCCACTATGTGGGTGCTGGGAACTGAACCCACATCCTCTGGAAGAGCGGCTAGAGCTCTTAACTGCTGAGCCATCTCTCTAGTCCCTGGTGAGTTTTTTTTTTAAAATAGAATCATTGAGAAGAAAAAGAAGCAATGAGAATATGAAGAAAGTCCACTGATGCACTGAGAGTGTGACACAGTTTCTCATCTTGAAACTGTGGCCAACTGAGTCACTCTCTCCAGCCCTGTCTCACCAAGGTGAGCCAGTTGGTGGTGGTCTGAAAGCCAGCTGAATTCCTGTCTATCTAAGGAGGGATATGAGGCAGGCAGATCTCTGTGAGTTCAAGGCCCGCCTGGTCTACATACTGAGTTCCAGGCCAGCTGGGGCTACAGGGAGACCCTGTCTCAAAAAAAAAAAAAAAAAAAGGAGGGCTATGAGACAGAAGTAGTCGTGACTTGGGGAGCAGCCCCTACTTCATGGGGTGTTTAGTGGTTTGATTACAGGGCTTTAATTGAAGAGATATCTCTCCTGGCTGGGGAGATGGCTTAGTCAGTAAAGCACTTGCTGAGTGAGCACGAGGACCTGAGTTTGAACTCCAGAATCATGTAAAAAGCCAGGCATGGTGGGTGTGTCCTTTCCATCACAGTTCTTCATTGTGAATGTGGGGGTATGGGGAGACGCAGCATGAGCATCAGGAAATAGTGCCTTTGCATGTGTATGTGTGTGGGCATGTGTGCATGGTAGTGGCATATGTGTGGAAGCCAGAAGTTGATGTGGGTGTCTTCCTCAGTTGCCTCCATTTTAAAATTTTATTTTTATTTATGTATTTACGTATTTTTATTTTATGTGTATGGGTGTTTTACCTGCATGTGTGTAAGTGCACCCATGTGAGCAATTCCTGCAGAGGTCAGAAGAGGGCATCAGATCCCCTGGAACTGGAGTTACAAACAGTTGTTAGCCACCATGTGGGAGCTGAGAACCAAACCCAGGTCCTCTGCTTGTAACTGATGATCCATCTCTCCAGTTCCTTTTATTATTATTACCTATTACTCTGTGTGTGTGTGTGTATTGTGCATGTGGAAATCAGAGGAAAACTGTAGAATCGATCTCCTTCCATCTTTATGTGGGTTCCAGGGATCGAACTCAGCTCATCAGGTTTGCCTTCTCAGGAGGCAAGTGCCTTTATCCCCTGAGCCATCTCTCCAGTCCCAAACTTTTCTATTTTTTTTGGAAAGACAGTCCCATGTCCTACCAAACCACCTTGAAAGATGATGTCAAAAGCAAGCAAGCAAAGATGGCAAACAAAAACAGGGAGCTGGGGATGTGGCCAGAGGTAGAGTGCTTGCCTTGCATGCACAGAGCCCTGGGCTCCATCTCTAGTACCACAGAAATCAGGTGTGGTGGTGCACACCTGTAGTCCCTACATTTGGGAGGTGGAGGCACGAAGATCGGCAATTCAAGGCCATTCTCCATTACATAGCAAAGTTGAGGCCAGCTTGGACTCCATGAGACTCTGTCTCGAAAAATAAAAAATTGGGGCTGGAGAGATGGCTCAGTGGTTTAAGAGCACTAACTGCTCTTGCAGAGGACCCAGGTTCAATTCCCAGTAACTACGTGGAGACTAACAACTGTCCATAACTCCAGCTCCAAGGGATCTGATGCCCTCTTCTGACCCCCTCAGGCATTGCATGGCATGAGTGCACTTACACATATGCAGGTAATACCCTCATACACATAAAATAAAAATAATAATTTTTTTTTTAATTGGGCTGGGCATGGTGGTATACACCTTTAATCCCAGCACTTGCGAGGCAGAGGCAGGTGGAGCTCTGTGAGTTGGAGGCCAACCTGGTCTACACAGTAAGTTGTAGGCCAGTCACATCTGCATAGTGAGATCCTGCCTCAAAAAAACCTCCCAGTACTGCTACTACTAGTAAATGAAAAGAACAGTGACGATTGAGCAGTGGGTATTTTGTTTCTGGGTAAGTCAGGCAGATACTTGCTACACTCTGTACCCCAAATTCCTCATCTGTAAATGAAAGTTAGTGCTAGCTGTTTGGTTCCAGCATCAGAGAGGAGAAATTCAAACATGCACTGGGATTTCTGGGACATTTTAATTTATGAATACACTAAGCAGATAATTTGAAATCTTGCGAGCTGTGGAAAATCCATCCACCGATGACCAACACACTCCTAGTAAATCCAGCTGAGTGTTTTATACAGTCTCCTTCTCCAGTAGTTTCCTGATCTCTGGGCCTGCCCACATGTGAACATGTCTAGGGGAGGAGGACTGTCATTATCTCTGGAGTCCTATGAGTCATCACAACAGGCTCAATGTTTTCTGTTCCAAACCTGGTCAGCTGGCTTGTCCACTGCAGACGAGTCCAAGAACTTGATTGTTGTCCTTAAATTTGCATTCAAACTGGGGCCTCTGGGGCACCATCCCATGGCCCAGCCATTTCTTGCAACATCCTAATGCTCTGTCCTTCTGAAAAGTGTTTCTGGTGAGACTAAGTTCGCCTCTCATGTTCAAACTTACTTTAACCCAACTAAAGCTTTGTCTTTCTGCTGCTGTGCCCCTTAGGGGAAAGAAGTTCACTTTGCAGGAGCCCATTGACAGCCCACCATGGACAGATGGGTCAGCGGCCTAGATGACCTAGATGTTTATAGGTATAATGTTATAGAGATGACCCAGATACAATGTTTTGTTTGAGATAGGATCTCACTACATAGCCCGGGCTGGCCCTTGAATTCACAATGTAGCCCAGGCTCACTTTCAACTCACTGTGTAGCCGTGGATTGGATTTGGGGTTTGGGTCTCACATAAACCACACTGGCCTTGAGTTCGCTATGTGACCAAGGATGGCCTTGAAATCCCTATCCTCCTTCCTGCACTCCCCTGAGTGCTGCGATCATGGGCATGTACCACGATGTCTGGCTTGACACAGAGGATTTAAATCCATGTTTGTCATTTGTCTCTATGACTGGAGGCCAGTTCTTCAAAGTTCCCTTGGTCTTCATTTATCCTTCTATGTGAAATAAGTTAGTAAATCCTGTTACGTAAGGTTGTCAAAAGATCAAAAATAACTGTCAGGTGCCTCATTAAGAGTCTCACCATAGGGTGGGAGTAAGTTAGGAATTTAATCAACTAAATTTCTCCTCCTCCTCTTCTTCTCTCTCTCTCTCTCTCTCTCTCTCTCTCTCTCACAAGATAGAACCTAGGACCTCTCTCTCATGCTAGGCAAGTGTTTTACCACTGAACCACACCTATAACCCCTCACTGGGGGATTCTTGGCAGATGTTCTGGGGATCCAAACTTAAGTCCTCATCCTCGCTCAGTAAACACTGTACCCACCTCCCTAACCCTCTCCTTTATTAATAACAACTAAGCTGCTGGGTGTGGTGGTGCATGCCTTTAATCTCAGCACTAGGGAGGTAGAGGCAGGCAGATCTCTGAGTTCAAGGCCAGCCTGGTCTACATAGTGAGTTCCAGGCCAGCTGGACCTACAGGGAGACCCTGTCTCAAAAAGAAAAAAAAACACCCCCCCCAAAAAATCAATTAAGCTGCTGACACTGTGTCTGTGTACGTGTGTGTGCACATCAGTGTATGTGTGTGTATGTGCCATGTGGAAGCCAGGGGTCAACCTCAGGTATCATTCCTCAGGAGCTTTCCACCTTCTTTTTAGATTTTTTTTTTTTTTTTTTTTGAGACAGCATCTTGCTATGTATCATTGGCTGGCCGAGAATTTGCTATATAGATCAGGCTGGCCTCAAATTCATAGAGATCCACCTGCCTCTGCCTCCTGAGTGCTGGGATTAAATGTATGAGCCACCACACTCAGCCACCTTGATTTTTGAGACAGGATCTCTCACTGTCCTGGAACTCACCAAGACTGGCTGGCCAGTGAGCCCCAGGGATCCACCTGCCTCTGCCTCCCCAGTGCTGGGATTAAAAGTGCATACCAGTGTTTTTATGTGGGTACTGGGGATCAAATTCAGGCCCTCATGTTTGCATGGCAAGCACTTTCGCCATTGAGCTAATTCCTCAGTCCAGACTGCTTGTATTTGAAAACGTTGTGGCGCTGCTATGAACCACAGGCTAAGGTGTCACTGTTGGTGTCCCTTGGGACACAGCCCCCTGAAACCTAGTGCTGCCCTGGAGGATGTACAAGATTCTGACAACTGATCCCAACCTTTCCAGTGGCCGCTGACTTCCTGCTCCATCACATCCCCCTCCCAGGACCCCTGCATCTAAACTGTCCCCATTCCACCCCCGCCCCCCACCAGACAATGGCTCTCCTCATCCCCGAGGATATGAACCACGGAACGGAAAAAAAAATTTTTCAAAACACTTTTTAGGCAGGTTCTCACTATGTAGCCCTACCTGGACTCTCTATGTAGACCAGGTAGGCCTTGAACTTGCAGCGATTCTCCTACCCCTGACTCCTCAGTGCTGGGATTACAAGCATATGCCAACACAGCCAGCTTTGGCATGTCTCCATGATGTATCCATATTGGGTGGGGCTGGTGAAATGGCTTTACAGTGGGTAAAGCACTTGCTGTGCAAGCATGAGGTCTGGGTTTGGACCTCCAGAACCCACATAATGACACCAGACATGGTGGCACACACCTGTAACCCCAGCTCTGGGAGGTGGAGGCAGGAGGATCCCAGGGGCTTGCCAGGCCATAAAGGAGCCTGTCTCCAAATAGAAAGAGAAGAATTGAGTAAGACACCCAACATTCATCTCTGGCCCCTACTCATGAAGCTATAGGCACACATACACATACATAGACATGTATACATGCATACATGACAACACATATGCAGAAATTTATCCAAGAGAAAGCATGTACTAATGCTTTGTTCCTTTATAGAGCTCAATAAAAATCAGTGGTGTGAGCCAGGCATGGTGGTGCACACCTTTAATCCCAACACTTGGGAGGCAGAGGCAGGGGGGATCGCTGTGAGACCAAGGCCAGCCTGGTCTACATAGTGAGTTCCAATCCAGTTGGGACTACAGGGAGACTCTGTCTCAAAAAAACAAAACCCAAACCAAATCCATTGTGTGCTGAACTGCAATTTCTTTAAATTTTTTTTGTTTACATTTATTGTGTAAACACATGCCATAGCATGCTTGTGGAGCTCAGAGGACAAAATTCGGGAGTCAGTTCTCTCCTTCCACCATTATGGGTTCCAGAGATCAAAGTCAGGTCTTCTTGAAATGTCTGGTAGAATTCTGCTGTAAATCCATCTTTCCTTGGGCTTTTTTTAGTTGGGAAGCTTTGTATTACTGTTTTGATTTCCTTATATGTTATGGGTCTGTTTAAACTGTTGATCTCTTCTTGATTTAACTTTGGTGGTTCCCATGCTTATAGATATCCATTCATTTCTTTTAGATTTTCAGATTTAGTAGTGTATATGTTTTTAAAATATTCCCTTAGAATGGTCTGGATCTTTTGGGTGTCTGTTGTGATGTCTCCCCTTCATCTCTGATTTTGTTGATTTGGATTCTCTTCTTTCTTTTGGTTAACTGGGCTAAGGGTCTGTCTATCTTGTTTAGCTTTTCAAAGAACCGGCTCTTAGATTCATTGATTCTTTGTATTTTTTCTTTGTTTCTATTTCATTAATTTCTGCTTGATTTTTGTTACTTCTCTTCTTCTGGGTTTGGGTTTCATTTGTTCTTAAAAGCACACTTCCTTTTGGCC
>NW_008360015.1:2257634-2257856 GCF_000622305.1 Nannospalax galili | reverse complement strand
TTCCAGGAATACTTTTATTTCTTTCTTAATTTCTCTTTTGACCCATTCATCATTCAGGAGTGTGTTGTTTAATCTCCATGTGTTCGTGTTGTGATTTTGGTTTCTTTGGGTGTTGATTTTGAGCTTTATTGCATCGTGGTCTGATAGAATGCATGGAATTATTTCATTTTTTTTATTTGTTGAAGTTTGTTTTGTGGCCCAGTATGTAGTCAGTTATTGAAG
>NW_008360015.1:2256911-2257331 GCF_000622305.1 Nannospalax galili | reverse complement strand
TATTTATTTATTTATTTATTTATTTATTTATTTTTGGTCTTTTTGAGACAGGGTCTCCCTGTAGCCCCAGCTGTCCTGGAACTCACTATGTAGACCAGGCTGGCCTTGAACTCACAGAGATCCGCCTGCCTCTGCCTCCCGAGTGCTGAGATTAAAGGCTTGGGCCACCACGCCCAGCAGATGCATATATGTTAATGCATATATGTTGTAATATCTTCTTGGTTAATTGTTCTTTTGATCAGAATGAAGTGACCCTCCTTATCACTTCTGATTAGTTTTACTTTGAAGTCTATTTTGTCAGATATTAGAATTGTAACCCCTGCTTGTTTCTTAGTGCCATTTGCTTGGAATATATTTTTCCATCCTTTTACCTTAAGGCTGTGCCTGTCCTTGAAGGTGAGATGGGTTTCTTGCAGACAG
>NW_008360015.1:2256447-2256552 GCF_000622305.1 Nannospalax galili | reverse complement strand
AGGCTGTTGGATACCCTGGAACTGGAATTACAGACAGTTGTTAGCTGCCATATGGGTGCTAGAAATTGAACCCTGGTCTTCTGCAAGAGCAGTCTTCTTACCTGC